>NC_141368.1:27448668-27833668 GCF_963921425.1 Dryas octopetala | reverse complement strand
TAGTGATGCCCAGGATTTGCATTTTTTTTTTTTTTAAAGAGTTGCTTGAACGGTACGTATAAGCTTAATTGCAATGTATAAGATTTGCCGGCAACAATGAATTTCATAGACATAGATTCGAAACTCCAAAGAATGTCGCCCAATGTGCGAAGCCACTGAGCCCCCAAGACAATGTCACATCCTGTGACGGCCATAACATAAAAATCAGAGGTAAATTGGAAGCCATGCCAAATGTAAACCAACTTAAAAATATTGACTTGATTTTTTCCCCAACACTCATACAGGGGTGAGGGGAAGGGGAAGTAAGCGGAGGGTTGGTTTGTAAGGAAGCGGTTTGCGGGAGGTGGAGAGTGTTGGGTTGAGGGGTGAGAAGACGAGGGAGCGGCAGAGAGGGAGAGGGCTTCGTTTGGTCACGGAGGAGCTGGAGATCAAACTCCAATTAAGCCGCAAGGGAGTTAGCTCCTGATATTGTTGGCCTTGGCCTGCTTTGCGAGGTCCCATCTTGAGGCTCTAATACCAAATGATAGACTCTAGGGCAAATTCTAGCTAACGTACTAAATTAGAAAGAAAATATTACTTCATTCCTTTTGTGCCAAAATACAGTAGAATAATATAGAATTTAAGGACAATTCTTTGGCCTAACCGCCTTCCTCAGGGTGTCACGTGACAGCTTCTAATACCCAGCTTTCAGGGAAAATATGAAAAAGACAATAATACCCAGCTCAACAAATGAAAATAATAAGCACATAGGGGTGTGCAAAAACCGGCCGGACCAAACCACTAAAAATCGGTTTGGTTTGGTTTGGTCAATGAACAATCAAGAAGTCAAATCAAACCGAACCAAACCGATCTTAATTACCACTTCGATTGTGGTTTGAAATTTCTACAAATCGGTAAAACCAAACCGTACCGTTCATTATATTTTTTAATTTTTTAATATGAGGCATATTGTGATTGGACTTTCATAGTTGTTTGTTTGCTTGATACCCATTCTCATATTGATATTATTGCATGTCTTAATTTTTTGTTGGTGTAGATTGTGCATATATTTGAATGTTTTAGCAAAGTTATTTCCAAAGTAATAATTAATTATTTGATTAGTGCCAGTTGAATTCAAAGTCTTTTTTTTTTTTTTTTACACACAAACCATTTAACCAAACCGGTTATGAGTGGTTTGGTTTAAAACTGAACCAAACCAAACCGTTAAAGTTTATTAATTGGTTTGGTTTCCAGTTTGATGTCCAAACCGGACCGTGCCCACCCCTATATATACATATTAAAAACAGCTTTGCGACAAATGGGTCGTTGCAATAATCGTCACAATGCGTTATAAATTAATTGAAAAAATTGGTTTCCAAAATAAATAATCTATAATGGGACGCAAAAAATTTGTTGTAAAAGAAGTGAATTTTTGTCGCAATGCATTTTTGCGACACCAATTTCCTTGCAATTGTATCATCACATCTTAATTTTAAAAAGGATTTTTTTAAATATTGAACCCAGAATGCAACAAAAATTTCGACGTAAAAAACTTTTATACTTGTCAGAAAGTTATATTTGTGATGCCAAGGTCGTCGTAAATTTGTGTCGAACACCACCGCATGCCGCAAAAAACGGTTGTGAGGGGTCAATTGTGAAGCCCTGTGCGATGCCAGTTTTTTCATCACAAAAAACCTTTTGCGACGAAATAAAGACTTTTTTCGACAATTTTGTGGCATCACAAAAGGCTAGAAAATGTACCCTCGAGTATGTGTATATCCTCTATATATGTATATATATATATATATACCAACCCAGGTATTGGTACAATTGATATGTACTTATATATAAAGATATATAAACCTAGGTATTGGTACAATTGAAATATACTTATATATACTTTTTTTCTTACTTGTTTGATTATTTTTTATTTTGTGGGTTAATGCATTTTTCGTATATATGTATAATTTAAACGGATATTATCTTTTATTATTTTAAATTATAAAACATAAAAACTAGATAATTTTGAATTTTTTAACTAAAAAATGTCATGACGAATATTATCTTTCATAATTTTTAAAATTAATTCATATTAATTATCTTAATTTTAAGAGATAATATGAGTTAAAACAAATTTTTTTAAAAAGTCCATTTTTTGGACCTTAGCCTAAAAAATTGGATTTCTGAACAAATCTAAATTCCTATATGGTTTTAGTCTGAATGACCCTACAAAATTGGACCTACTTCTAAATAACTATATATTTTATTGCCCCACTTGTTTGGGCTTATGTTGTAATATTTATCTTTTATCAATGAATATCTTGTTTACCAGCAAAAAATCAAATCAAACATTGTAGCTAATATTAAAAAGACACTACAAGAAAACTTATTTTTATCAACAATAGTTTAGTCGACAAAGATAAGGTTTCTTGGGCAAAATGGTTTCTAACGACAAAGTAATAATTTTGTTGGTAAAAAAGGACGGAATAGTTAAGCCAAATGGGCCAACAAAATAATGACTTTGAGCGACAAATAGTTTGTCGGGAAAACAAGTTTTGGCGAAAAACTTAGTTTTGTCGAGAAAACAATGAAACTATTTGGACAAAAAAACAGGCGGGCATGTTTCCCGCGTAGTGAAGTGTTAAGTATCAATGGACTGACAAAAATTAGTCGGCCCAAATAGTCATAAAAAAAAAAAAAAACAAAAGCCCTTTCGACAAAATTAACACAACCTTCAAGAACGCTCTCAGTTTCTCACCCACCACTTTGTCTCTCAGTTTACCATCAACAAAGAACACTCTCACCCACCCAACTCAGCCTCTTCTCCACCAACCCACGAGTCTCGCCTTCGTCGTTGCCACCATGAAGGTGGGCTCAGCCGCTGTCTCTCTCACAATCCACCTCACTCTGTCTATGGGTTTTATTTGATCTGCCGTTTTGATCACCACCATAGTCTCTGATCTTATAAACCCCTAAGCCCGTTTTCTCACACTCTGAGACCTTATAAACCCAAAGCCTAAACCCTTTAATCCAAACTCAAACCCAAAACCCAAACTTCAGAAAACCATTCCTTATTTCTGCAAGAAAAGGTTTTCTTTTTTCTTGTTTTTCTCTTTGTTTGTTTGTTTGTTTTTTTTTTTTGGTTTTCAAATTTCAGTTTAATGATATGGTTTCTCATTCCAATTTAATCATTTGGTTTCTGAATGTATTGTGCTTGCAAGTTGATTTGCTCCAAGGGCTCATTTGAGGTAATAATCTGCTATTTTTTTTTTTCTGGATTTGATTTTGTAAATTTGTTCATGTATTAATTTTTATTAGGTTTAGATTTTAAGTTTGTTTGTTTGTTTAATTTTCTGTTTGATTTTAAGTTTATATATGCATCTAATTTTGTCATGAGATGAATAATAGAAATAAGCTTGCACTCTTAGAGTAATAGCAACCATAAGATAGTCACCCAGTTTGTGAATGACATATTAGAGGTAAAGTTATTGCCTATTTAATTGTTGTTGACATATTAGGGGAAAGATAAATTATGCTTGTTTGCCCTTTTAAATATTGTTATCTGTTCATACAAGTTGTCACAGGAAAACAAAGAAAAAACAAACTTAAAAGAAGCCACTTCCTAAGGCTAGAAATCTCTTCTTTAGTCCCTTAAGAAGCAACTTTAAACGTAATAGAAAAGTTAAGGAGATGGATTTTATGAATATTTTATGTGCTTCTTTCTTGTGTTTGAAAATATTTCTGGTGGTGGATATGGTGGAAGTGGAGTTGGCAAAAAATTTGTATATGTAATATTAATTTGTACAAGTGACTGGAATTAATACAAAAAACGCAGGGCTAATAAAAATATCACACAACTTCTGGCATTGTTCAACATCTCGGTCTGCCATCTCATCAGGATGTGCTGCCCGTGCATCCTCATCCTTCACAAAGGAAAGATAGTAATCATGCAGCTCGTACTTGAACGCATTGTATGCCTTATTCATCACCTTATTAATTAACATATTTATAACACCGGTCATCTTCCAAAGGTATATCAAAATTTACCTACAATCCAAGATTTAAAAAATTAGTAATTATGGCTAAAAAAATTAGTAATAATATAACATATGAAATTGAAAAGGTTAATAGGAAACTCACTGTCAACTCCTCCATAAGGTCAACTCTAACATCTTGTGGAATGTGCCTCCAAAATTCATAATTTATTGGTGCTTCACTTCGTACAATGGCCCCTATGTCATTAGATAGCAAGCTTCGTGTGGCTCTGTCAGGTAGATTACTAACGTTATGAAGAGTGACGTGAATCTTCTTTTTCATGATTCATATAAGGGTGGAGGACTTAATTTGTCTACTTGGCCCTCTCACAACCTTTTTACAGCATGCAAAAAACCCTATGTGGATGCTGAAAATAAAGAAATCAACATAAATCAAATTACTCTACAAAATCAAATTGACTAAAATTCAATAATTGATTTTTAACCATTAACTTATTATCATGGGAGCCCTGTTCATTACCGGTCTGGGGCATTGCAGAAGAGTCTACATCATCACCCAATGAAGGTCTTATATTAACAACAAACATATACAAGTATGACAAAAATTAAGAGAATTTAAAGTCAAATATTATGAACAACAAAAAAAGACTTGCAATCAACTTAATTGGTCTTTCTGAAAACAAACACTAGACTTAGGATTAATTACTTAGAAGATATCCCAAATTCAACTCAACTCCACACCATTTCCAAAATAAAAAAGATTTAATCAAATTTTAAGTGGGCTAATGAAGTTCATACCATTAGCAGATGTTCTGGCACAAGTGCTTTGAGAATGAGACTTGTGACGACGACGTGCACTGGTAGACCGAGTCTAACTGGTAGTTTGGGCCATAGTCATTGGTGGTGAAGTCTGGTGAACTGAAGTCTGGGGAACATAATTTTGAGGTGGTGCTGAAGTCTGAGGGACAAAATTTTGGGGTGGTGAAGTCTGGCGAACTGAATTCTCAGGTGGTGAAGTGCGGCGAGATAAAGTCTCAGGTGGTGAAGTACGGCAAGATGAAGTCTAGAGGACAGAATTTTGGTGTGGTGAGGTATGGTGAGATGAAGTCTGGAGGACAGAATTTTGGTGTGGTGAAGTACAACGAACTGAAGTCTTAGGTGGTGAACTGAAATCTGTAAAAAGTCGCTTCCTCGGAGGCCCAACAAGTGGTGGAAGGGGGGCAGACGAGCGGTATTGGTCTTGCTCTCATTGGATGTACGTCTCCTCCTAGCAGTACAGATCAGATCTTCATTCAAATAAATAAAATCAAATTAGTCAAAATTATTCTATATAATTAAATAAACAAAGTCACTAACATTAAATCATATTTAAAATTGAAAGAGTCATATAAAAAATAAAAACTTACTATTCCAAATCAATGTCATTGTCACTATTTGTCACTATATGTCACTATCATTATCACTATCACTATACATATTATTCTTCTCTTTGTTAGAGTCACTTTCATCTTTTGACCCATTATCATTAATGAATTCATCATCGGCACATGAATCAAAGTTGAGATAGATTGTTATGGCATCGATTGTAATAGAAGCAACATCATTTCTAGTCAAAGGCATTTGAAGAGCATCCTCATTATAATCTTGGTCCACTATAACAATGTTGAAAGATGTATTTTCTTGGTATGCCACATCCTGGTCACTTTCATCACCATTGATGGTCTCATTTTTCGGAATATTCCATATATTTCTATGATCAATCTTTTGAACAACTTTCCAACTAGAACTTGCCTTAGGATCCTCTAGATAAAAAACTTGTTTGGCCTGTGTTGCAAATATATAAGGATTGCTCTCAAACCACCTTGTGTTTGTATTCACAGATGTTAGATGATAATCACATTTAGTGCTTCCCCTTCTTCTAGGGTTGGTGTTGAACCACTTGCACTTGAATAGCATAACCCTATATCAGTTTCTATATAACAATTTTACAACACTTTGCAACCTACCATAGTAATCTATTTCTTTACCATCAAATTCTCCTATCACAAAGACCCCATTGTTTTGTGTGGTGAGCCTATCATCTCGTTCCATACAAGTGAACCTAATTCCATGCACAACACAAGCTTAACTGGAACAACTCATCACTATACAAGGGTGAATCTTCATTCTTTAATCTTCTCATCTAAAAAATAATGAAAATTACTTAGATCATACAACACCTGAAAAAAAATAATGTACTAGGCCAAATGTAAAAAACTACTTACATGTTCACGAAACCAAATAAGAAACTATTCTCTTTGTTTTTTACTCACATTTTGAGATATTTCGTGTTTTAATAATGTTTCATGCTCCCTAGGAAACAAGTGTATTATAAATAATAAATTTAGAAGATGAAATTAAAATACACTTGGTGAAATATTGAATGTTAAAAAAATTCACTTACTCTAGGAACAGTAAGACCTCTTCACAGTTTTTCAATATGTACCATTGAGCTGCTTGGATGGCAGGACGCGACCATTTCACTCCTCCTTTCACCATAAATGGTCGGGCATTTTGTGCAAACACCGAAAGTTTCTCATGACGGAGACCACCATCATCATTACGTTCGGGCCTATTAAAGGCCGTCTCAACATTACGGAGATACATTGCACAAAATGTAAGGGATTCATTTGCTATGTAAGCCTCCGCTATGGACCCTTCATGTTGAGCCTTGTTTCGCACATATTGCTTGTATGTGCCCAAAATTTTGAAAAAAAAAAAAAAACACTAGATACATCTCACAAATTGGATGGCCTTCTTGCTCATTAACAAGTTGGTACACATTATGATTAAAAGAAAATGTTACATTTCTATTGGATACATCCATCGATAGCTGACTGGTCTAGCAAGCTTT
Source organism: Dryas octopetala (assembly GCF_963921425.1). NCBI lineage: Eukaryota > Viridiplantae > Streptophyta > Magnoliopsida > Rosales > Rosaceae > Dryas > Dryas octopetala. The sequence goes on along the minus strand of NC_141368.1, from coordinate 27,826,801 downwards.
GCTTTATGTGGCAAATGCACCATTAAATGAACCATGATATCAAAAAATGCCAATGAAAATATTTGCTCCAATTTGCATAGTAAGATCGCAATCTTTTGTCCCAACCATTCCACATCTAATACATTTAATGTTTTGGCACATAACTATTGGAAGAAAACCGATAACGTAGCAATCGAATCACAAACATCTTTACACAAATATTTTCTAATACCCACTGAAATAATTCTCTGCATTAACACATGAAAATCATGGCTCTTCAATCCTGTAATTTTTCTTGTCTCAACATTAACATTTGTTGAAATGTTAGATGCATAGCCATCATGAAATTTCACAGATTTCAAAAATTGGCAGAATTGTTTTTGCTCAATGGGACTCATTGTAAAACATAGATGTGGCTTCATGTACTTATCCCATATTTTTATTAACCACAAATCTAACCAAGCCTTGGTTGTGTCCTTCAATTTTCTATCTATGTCCAAAATTGTCCCTAGCATACTACCGCATACTTTTTTCTCAATATGCATTACATATAGGTTATGCCTGATTTTAAGCTTGGCCCAATACTCTAGCTCAAAGAAGATACATTTTTTCGTCCAGTTCAATTTGTGGGGTTCCCTCTTCCTCTTCCTATCTTTGTTATTCAGATGTTTACCAATTTGCCCAAAATTTAGGCTATTGACCTTAGCCAAAATGTCATCACTTGAAAAATCCATGGGTCTTACTCTTAGTTCATTATGCCCATCAAAAGCTTCTTTGTTCCTACGCAATGCATGTCGAGGAGACAACCATCGACGATGCCTCATATAACAAATCTTATGCTCTAGCAAATCAGATGACACATCTTCATTACATACCGGGGCATACCTTATAACCTTTTGTGCTCCAACCGGCTAGATTCTCATATGTAGGAAAATCATTTATTGTTCACATTACTGCTGCCCGTAACTTGAATGCAGAATTAGTCTCTTTATTATAAGTGTGCACACCATGTTTCCATGACACTTTCAATTCGTCAATTAACGATTGTAGATAAACATCAATCTCTATACCCGATGCTAGTGAACTTGAAATTAATAAAGTCAACATCGAAAATTCTTTTTCCATGCACCTCAAATGAGGCAAATTATAAGGAACTACCACCACAGGCCTCATGCTATATGATGGACTCATAATCCCGTTCGGATTAAAACAGTTTGATGCAAGCCCCAATCTAACATATCTTGTCAAACTTCTTCCATGCAATTCCATTAACAGGATGTCTCATTATGTCATCATCAACCTGTTCATCCTTATGCTATGTCATATCACCAGCTGTATGTTTCGACATGTACAACCGCTGCAACTTCAGAGTCAATGGAAAATAGCGCAATACCTTTTGTGGGATGTTTTTTTGATTTCCCACATTTTTCTTATACCTCGTCTCATTACAGACATGACAATTGTCTTTTCCTTCGTGCTCCTTATAAAACAACGCACAACCATACCTACAAGCACGATTGTTTCGTAACTCAACTCGATATCTTTCAATATCTTTAGTGCATGGTAATAAGACGGTGGCAAATGATGACCTGTTGGCAACATCTGCTTCAAAATCCTCAACAAATGATCAAATGATTTGTTGCACCAAAGAAATTTAACTTTGCAATGCATCAACTCAGCAATTGCTGTCAATATCGAAAAGGCTTCGCAACCAGGGCATAGTTCTCGTTGTGCATATTCGAACAAATTTTCAAACTTATTGGAGTATTCCATATCTACATTAGGATGCTCATTCTCCCTTCTTGTATCATTATATATGATTTCATCCTCCTCCATGTCCTCTGTATGATTATTAACTGAAGATTGTGGGAAAATATCATGGAGTATGCTCAAGACATCATCATCTTCGTCATTAAGCAACGCGGGTGGTGGGGCATTTGAAGAGCTTGAAGCATGAACATATGGTCCTGACCGCTCTCTATGATATTTCCAAGTGACATAGCTCGTCAACATCCAATTTTTAAACAAATCATATTGAACTTCAACCACTGGTTTCCAAACTCTATTATTACATTTCCGGCAAGGACACTTGTCAAGATATGCAGTTATTGTATATATTTCATTCCTAATCAGTATAGTTGACTACTAGAAGTTAGGATGCTTATTTTGGTTATTAGTTTAACTATAGGATCTAGATATCAGCCTTACTGTATTTATCTTCTTATATTAGCGTCATTGTAAATCAATTCAATACAAACTCAATTTCTTCACATGGTATCAAAGCCACTTCTCTGATGGCACCAAACGACGAAAAGAAATCCTCTAGCAAGACGGAAAACAATTCGTTTGACCTTTCCAATCCCTACTATGTTCATCACTCATATCATCCTGGCATGATATTGGTTTCCTAGCCATTGATCGATGACAATTACAGCACTTGGAGTCGTTCTATTCTAATTGCTCCGAGTGTGAAGAACAAAATAGCTTTTATTGATGGTTCCATGGAGAAGCCATCATCCATAACAAAATCCACAACGTTTCAACGATGGCAAATCTGCAACGACAAGATTTTGTCATGGCTTCCCAATTCTATAAGGTATGTACAGATCTTAAGGAGAGATTTTCACAAAGCAACGCTCTTAGGATCTTTCAAATACAGCGCAGCATAGAGACACAGATGCAAAACCAGATGCCTCTAGCGACATACTACTCCAAACTCAAAGTTCTTTGGGATGAGTTGAGTTCCTACAATGAAGTTGAACCATGTTCCTGTGGAACGATGAAGTCCTTAACGGATCGTGAGGAGCAGCAGCGGTTAATGCAATTTTTGATGGGATTACGTGAATCAGATGCGGCAACAAGGGGGCAAATCCTTCTTATGCAGCCATTACCAACAGTTCGTAAAGCTTATTCTTTACTATCACAGGGGAAAAAACAACGAGAAATTACCACCAATTTCCCTGGTATAGAAAGTATGGCTATGTTGAGTATACACGGAAAGATAAACTTTCACAAAAACTCATTCCAAACTAGTTCAAAAGGCCAGAACTCTTCCTATCGGTCGGCACCGTGAGGAAATCGAAGGGAGCCCCGTCACTACACTCATTGAAACGGTGACACTCATAATATTGATACTTGTTATTTCATTCACAGTTTTCCTCCAGGTCACAAATGGCACAACAAGAATGTCAAACCCGACAAAGGCAACCAAGAGAGGTAGCTTACTATCAATAATGTGCAAAACCAAAACTCGCAGATTCACCACCTTCAGTCTATTGCACCACACTTGACTTTGGACCAATGCCAGCAAATCATGGGTGTTGTAAGTAACAAAGAAGTATCACAAACCCAAGTAAATTTTGCAGGTCTGAATTATTCTACTTGTCTATATTCTCAAAAACAATCTATTTTGTCTCATACTTGGGTCATTGATAGTGTGGCGACATATCACATCACCAATTCACATGCACTTTTGACAAATACATCCACATCTCATATGCCACCAGTAGGTTTTCCCACAGGGGCTAAAGTACTTATAGATTGCACATACATTATCATCTTTAATAACAACTTTCGACTCACTAATGTTCTTTGCGTGCCGTCTTTTAATGTCAATCTAACTTCAGTTCCAAACTCACACAATTTCTTTCGTGTTGTGTTGTGTTTTTTCCTATTTTTTGTTACATACAGGACCTACACACGCCAAGAAAGTACATCTTTCAACATTACTATAGTGGACCAAGATTATAATGAGGATGCTCTTCAAACGCCTTTGACTAGAAATGATGTTGCTCCTATTGCAATCGATGCCATAACAATCTATCTCAACTTTGATTCATGTGCCGATGATGAATTCATTAATGATAATAGGTCAAAGGATGAAAGTGACTCTAACAAAGAGAGGAATATATAATATGTATAGTGATAGTGATGATGATAGTGATATATAGTGACGATGACATTGATTTGGAGTAGTAAGTATTTATTTTTTATATGAATCTTTCAATTTTAAATATGATTTAATGTTAGTGACTTATTTAATTATATAGAATAATTTTGACTAATTTGATTTGATTTATTTGATTGAAGATCTGATTTGTACTGCTAAGAGGAGACGTACATCCAATGAGAGCAAGACCAATACCGCTCGTCTGCCCCTCTTCCACCACCTGTTGGGCCTCCGAGGAAGCGACTTTTTACAGATTTCAGTTCACCACCTGAGACTTCAATTCGTCGTACTTCACCACACCAAAATTCTGTCCTCCAGACTTCATTTCACCATACTTCACCACACCAAAATTTTGTCCTCTAGACTTCATCTTGCCGTACTTCACCATCTGAGACTTTATCTTGCCGCACTTCACCACCTGAGAATTCAGTTCGCCAGACTTCACCACCCCAAAATTTTGTCCCCCAGACTTCAGTTCGCCAGACTTCATCACCCCAAAATTATGTCCCCCAGACTTCACCACCAATGACTATGGCCCAAACTACCAATTAGACTCGGTCTACCAGTGCACGTCGTCGTCATAAGTCTCATTCTCAAAGCACTTGTGCCAGAACATCTGCTGATGGTATGACCTTCATTAGCCCACTTAAAATTTGATTAAATCTTTTTTATTTTGGAAATGGTGTGGAGCTGAGTTGCATTTGGGATATCTTCTAAGTAATTAATCCTAAGTCTAGTGTTTGTTTTTAGAAAGACCAAATAAGTTGATTGCAGGTCTTTTTTTGTTGTTCATAATATTTGACTTAATTTAAATTCTCTTAGTTTTTGCCATACTTGTATATTTTTGTTGTTAATATAGGACCCTCATTGGGTGATGATGTAGACTCTTCTGCAATGCCTCAGACCGGTAATGAACAGGGCTCCCATAATAATAAGTTAATGGTTAAAAATCAATTATTTAATTTTAGTCAATTTGATTTTGTAGGGTAATTTGATTTATGTTGATTTCTTTATTTTCAGCATCCACATAGGGTTCTTTGCATGCTATAAAAAGGTTGTGAGAGGGCCAAGTAGACAAATTAAGTCCTCCACCCTTATATGAAACATGAAGAAGAAGATTCACGTCACTCTTCATAACGTTAGTAATCTACCTGACAGAGCCACACGAAGCTTGCTATCTAATGACATAGGGGCCATTGCGAAGTGAAGCACCAATGAATTATAAATTTTGGAGGCACATTCCACAAGATGTTAGAGTTGACCTTATGGAGGAGTTGACGGTGAGTTTCCTATTAACACTTTTCAATTTCATATGTTATATTATTACTAATTTTTTTAGCCATTATTACTAATTTTTTAAATCTTGGATTGTAGGTAAATTTTGATATATCTTTGGAAGATGATAGGTGTTATAAATATGTTAATAAGGTGATGAATAAGGCATACAATGCGTTCAAGTACGAGCTGCATGATTACTACCTTTCCTTTGTGAAGGATGAGGATGCACGGGCAGCACATCCTGATGAGATGGCAGACCAAGATGTTGAACAGTGCTAGAAGTTGTGTGATATTTTTACTAGCCCTGCGTTTTTTGTATTAATTCCAGTCACTTGTACAAATTAATATTACATTTACAAATTTATGCTATAATATTCAACTTGTAAACATTTGGTTATGTGTAATGCTCCAACCTTTTCAATTTATTACAGAAGCGATCTGAGGCCAACAAGGTTAACCGGACCAAAAAGCCTATTAACCATTGTGCTGGGTCATGTCCGTTCGATGTGACATTTCAAGAGGCTTATGAGGTAAAATTTTCATGTGATATAAGAATAATGATATATGTTGATTTATTTATAAAGTAAAATTAAAATCATGTTTTAATTACAGGCTGGGGATCGAGAAGTTTTCGGATGTTGTCACCTTTAAGAAGGTCCACCACAAGAAGGATGGTAAAACATAGACTAATGAGTTAGCAAAGGAGAAATATGTAATTTTTTTTTAATATGTAAGATGGCCATCCTGCTTATCACGTCTTATCTTCTTAGTTTTTATAATATATAAGATGGCCATTATGCTTATAATATCTAGGCCTAGCTTGAGGAGCTAAGTTTTGTTAATTTCTTTAAAAAGGTTAATATATGATCATAAATTAAGGGGTGTCAAGTTTTTTTTTTTTTTTTATGATTTGGTTTTTTTTTTTTTTTTTTTTTTTATTTTTTTATTTTATGATTTGGATTGACTGGTTTATATACATACTACAGGTTAATTTTGTTTCACACTTCAGTCAACCATACCCCCAGTTTTTAATATTCTTATAATTCTCATGCTTTCAAAGTCTACCATAACACTTTTTCAATATGTTATCTTCTCTAGGTTGTGTACTGTCTTATGAAGATTGTATGCTGTATATATTCACTTCTATTATATGTTTAAAAGGGACACTTTTGGACTTCTCATCGAAATGATGGTCTCCATTAATGGTTCTGTTTCATCACATTCAAATTTTCGCAAGAAAATAAAGATATATTGGTTGGGGGGGGGGGGGGGGAGGAGGTGTAAGTAGCTTAACAGCTAACCTTACATTGAGTACCAAGGGTATGTTTTTCTCAGTGACAAACAAGTTTTTTGCTTAGAGCAATTCAGATGTATTCCTTTAGCAAGGAATCCATTGGATGCATTGTTGTACATTGGGTATTGAGGGTTAGCTTTTGGTCTAGTATAAATTGGCCTGGGATGAGTGATCCACAACTAATCTACTAATTACCCTTCGTTTAGCAAATTATATTGACATAATTAAAACATTTATTTTTGAAGTCAGTTGGTGGGTTAAAATTCTCTTGGCAGACAATTCATTGATAAGCCTTTAAATTTACAAAGACTTCTTGTATGTTCACAGGTTGCAGTTTCAAATTGTGATATTTTCCAAGTTTTACTTATTAATTTTGCCTAACAGATTATTAATGTTATCCAAATTTTTTACTTGTTTCTAGGATGAGATGATGGAGAAGCAAAATGCCATACTTGATGATATCATGAAGGAGTATCTTGAGGGTACAACATTAGAAGATATTTCAGTTCCTGTTGAGGTTAGGACTCAAATAGTTATGGATGTAATGGGTACTAAACTAGGAAGGACAATCCGTGGGTTTGGTTATTGCAGGTTTCATGATCTTTCATCATCTTCTACTCCCCCATATATCAAATTCTACTACTAAAGAATTGGAGCAGCTTCAAGAAGAGAAGGCTGTAAGGGAGGGTTTAATGCAACAGATTCAATTTCTTCTACCACAGCTTCAGACTCTTACCCTGGGTTAGTACTACCCCCAACACATACTCAAGTACAGCATGAACAAGATGATGGTGCTCATGACGATGAGGGCGAGGTTGATCATAGACCTCTTTAGGGTTATCTAGACCTTATATTTTTTGATAAATTTGACATGCATCAAACATATGTTGAATGTTAATTAGGCTGCCACTGCAGGGTGTATATTTTGAATGTGAATTAGGCTGCCACATGCATGGTTAATTAGGGTACTATTTATATGTTGGGTATTTGTTGGCTATGTATTATTTTATATGGACATGAACTCACTTATTGTATGTTTTTTGATGTATGAATTAAAAAGGTATCTTTCACTAATTGCAGTTTTGTTAATTTTAAAAAGTTTAAATATATAATTAAAATAATTTATGCATAAATTATCATTGATAATATTTATTGACAAAGTTATTTTGTCGGTAGAGAAATTTTTTTCCGATCAAATATTAGTCGGCATAAGCATATACATCTTGGCCGACAAAACAATTTTGTCGCAAAAAAGACTTTTCCCGACAAACCCTTTGTCGGCAAAAGATTTCATCTCTCCCGACAAAACCATTTTGGTCCGTAAAACTATCTTTCCCGACAAAACCTTTGTCGGTAAAACTCTAAATCTGATTGTTCAATGGCTTTTACCGACTAGTTTCCTGAAAAAATGTCGTCGGCGGTTGTTTAAACTGACTAATTTTATCGACTAATTAAATTACTTTGTCGGCGATGTTGGGCAAAGGTTTGCTCGAGGAGCTTTGGGAGACAAAGTGGCCGACTAAATTATTTTGTCGGCAAAGATTTTTTTCCGACAAAAGAGAGTTTTCCCGACAAAATATCTTTGTCGGGAAAAATAAGTTTTCTTGTAGTGAGATAATTAAATAAAAGACAAAAAAAAAAGGTCAACACATGATGATCTGGACTCTCCTTTTAATTGGGTCTTCAAAAGGTTAGGCCAATGAACATACACTACAAGAAAAACATATTTGGGCAACGAAACTTTGGGAGACGAACCTAGATTCGTACGAACAAGAAAATTTGTCGCCTAATCTCATACAAGTTTGGGCGACGAATACTATGTTCCTCGCCTAAATGTACTTTAGACGACGACATCATTTCGTCGTCTAAACTCACGCGCCAAAATGGTGGTTGACAAATAAATTGGACGAGGAATATGCATGTTCCTTTCCCAAAATCACTCTCGCCCAAAGTCAACATGTTTTGACATGCATATTCCTCGCCTAAAATGACTTTGGGCGACAACATGTTTCGTCGCCCAAAGTGACTTTGGGTGAGGAATTTGTATGTTCCTCGCCCAAAGTCTCATTGCCTTTTTTTTTTTGTGTACAATTATATGTAGGTTATTTATACAATGCGATCGTGTTTTCAACGATCCGAACCGTTCAATTTTTAATTCCTCATTCAAAGATCAGCATTGCAAAAAATTAGCTCAATTGGAGATGTAAAAATTACGTAACGATGCTCGAATGTATGAACGATCAAGAATTTGCTAATACTAATCAATCGAGTAGAAGAATTCCGATTTGGCCGATTTTTTGCAGGGATGATCTTTGAGTATAAACGAATAAAATGAACGGCTCCGATCGTTGAAATCACATTGTAGTCTTCACAATTGTTGAATCGACAAAGTTTCAACGAAAAAGCTATAGAATTATACTATTGAAGTGTATTTGTATGTAGAAGATCACTTTCTATTGTGTTTTTAACGATCCGAACTAATAAATTCTTAGTGCCTCACTCAAAGATCATCCATGCAAAAAATTATCTCAATTGGAAATGTAGAAGTTAGGTTTGGCATTTAGGGTGTATGAACAATCGTGATTCTTATAATAATAATCGAACGGGTAGATGAACTCTGATTGAGCTGATTTTTTGCAGGGTTGATCTTTGAGTATGAACATAGATGATGAATGGCTCTGATCGTGATAATCACGTTGTGATCTTCACAATTATTGAAGCTACAATGTTTCAACGAAAGAGTTAATAGAATTTTATTCTTCAAGTGTAACGACCGTTCATTTATATGTAGGACCTCATATCTCGATCTTGTTTTCAATGATCCGAACCGTTCATTTATTAGTTTCTCACTCAAAGATTATTCATGGAGAAAATTAGGTCAATTGGAGATGTAGAAGTTTGGTATCGGAGCTCGAATGTAGGAACGATCGTTTTGTAATAATGGTTTGGGCGAGGAACTTAAAATTTCCTCTCCCAAAGTGACTTTGGGCGACGAATTTAACGTTTCCTCGCCCAAGGTCACTTTGGGCGATGAAATTTTAAGTTCCTCGCCTAAAGTTCCAATACTTTTTTGTTTACAATTTTATGTATGTAATAGCATATGATATGATCATATTTCCAAAGATCCGAACCGTTCTTTTTTTAATTCCCCACTCAAGGATCATCCTTGCAAAAAATTAGCTTAATCGAAGATGTAGAAGTTAGGGAACGGTGCTTGAACTTATGAACGATCGTGAATTTTCTAATACTAATCAAAGGAGTAGATGAATTCCGATTTGGCCGATGTTTTGCAGGGATGGTCTTCCAGTATAAACGAATAAAATGAACGGCTCCGATCGTTGAAATCACAATGTAGTCTTCACATGAACTGCTCTGATCGTTAAAATGAATGGGTAAATGAACTCTGATTGAGCCGATTTTTTGCAGGGATGATCTTTGAATATGTAGATTATGAATGACTGTGATTGTTGTAATCACGTTATGGTCTTCACAATTATTGAATCGACAAGGTTTGAACGAAATACTTAATAGAATTTTATTATTTAAGTGTAAAATCCATTCATTTATATGTAGAACCTTATATCTCGATCGTGTTTTCAACGATCCGAACCGTTCATTTATTAGTTTCTCACTCAAAGATCATTCCTCCAAAAAATTAGGTCAATTAGAGATGTATAAATTTGGTATCGGAGCTCGAACGTATGAACGACTATGGTTCATACATAAAATTGTGTTTAGGTGACGAAATATTCGCCGCCTAAATTCTAAAATTTTGGCGGGATGAAACGGCGCCCTAAAGTCAACGACTTTGGGCGACAAACAGGATTTCGTCGCCTAAAGGTGCTTTGGGCGACGGAATCATGTTCGTCGCCCAAAGTTTTTTAATTTGTATACCCAGATTGCTGATTTTTACTGTCACTCATCTCTCTCAACTCTCTCAACTCTCTCAACTCTCGCTCCTCCCTCATCCCGAAAACCCATCTTGTCCTCCTCCCTCCTCCCTCCTCCCTCCTTCCTCATTCCGAAAACCCTCCCCCCCACCGAAACCCACCCCACCGAAACCCCACCCCCTCTACCGAAACCCTACCCCGTCCACACCTAAACCCACCCCCCACCGAAAACCACCTCCCTAGTACACCGAAACCCACTCCCCCCACCCTTCCAGCTCACCGAAACCCCCCCTCCCCCCCACGAGTAAAGTTTTTTTTTTTCAATTTCTGTTATTTTAATTATTGATTGTTATTTTCTGTTTTTTTTTCTTCTAATATTGGGGATTTTGCATTTGTAGGATTGGAAAATTGGCATTTGTTGTGGATTTTTCATAAATTTGTTGTGGAATTTCTGATTTGTTGTGGTAATTAATTTATGTTGTGGATTTTTTTAATATAGTGGTTTGGTTGCAAAATCTGAATTTAGATTGAGTTTGGGCTAATATTTGACAATGATTTATTTTTTTGGTAAAGGAAGGATAGTGTTGCATTTTTGGTGAAGAATAGTTGCATTTTTGGTGAGGTATGTGTTTAATCTATCTCTTAGTTAAGTTTTTGTATGATTTAGTATTTAATGTTTCATATATAATTGTATTAAACTTTTTTAGTGAATTAGTTTGTATGTTAAAATTAATTATAAAATTGATTAGTTAGTTTGTATGTTTTTAAATGCTAAAATTTATTAGTTTGTTTGTATGCTTGTATGTATATTGTTAGATTAATTATAGTTTAGTTTGTATGTTACATTTAATTTAGTTATAATTGCAAAATTTCCGATGACGTAGTCCAGCACTCCTCGAGTACTGGGTTAGGTCATGTGGCACGAAGCGCCTGTGTGAGTTATCAGTCGATAACTTTGTACATTCAACTAGTCGTGCGAAGTTATCAGTGGATAACTTTGTACATTCAACTTAAATTCACCTTAGACCCGTTCAAGAGTCTGTTGGACGTGCACATGGACGCTGGGCATGACTGCGCTCCAATGTGATTCTTGAATTGTCCAAATTACCCACGGATAATTTGGGAGTGCACAATTATGTGTTGTGGTTAGCGGTTCGTGTGATGTGGTTTCGATCTGGGAAAATTTCGGCAACATCTCCCTATCTGTTATTCGAGTGCATACTAGATATTTGTTTTTAATATCTACGTCGTGCACTTGGAGAACAATAGGGAGATGCTGCCGAAATTTTTCCAGATCGAAATTACGTCGTGAGAGCCAACAACCACGACACTTATGTGCATTCTCGAATGGGATAGGGCCCTTACCGGAGGCATAAGGAGACGAAGAAAGGTGATAAATCTTTTTCTAATTATCGTGTAATATGGAAACAGACTTCATGGACCGACAGTGGATACGTAATACGAATCGTGTTAGTGATGAATATTTATATGGGATCGAGTCATTTATCCAAGTTGCACAGGAACATGTCAATGCTCAGAATAATATAAAGTGTCCGTGCCAGAATTTGTAACAACACTTTATGGAAGACAGTGCGTGAAGTAAGAATTCATTTGGTGAAATATGGGATGTCACATAACTATACGACATGGTATTATCATGGTGAACCAAGAGTTTATGCTTCGACTTCCTCGGATGCTCGAACAATTCTGCAGCCTGCTGAATCTGTTGCTGATGATAATGACCAAGTAATGGGCATAATAAACGATGCTTATTCGCATGCATCGCTTGATCACGAAGTCAATCAGGATGATACAGAGAGCGATAATATGAATGAAAATGATGGGTTGCCCGAAGTCCAAAGAGAAGAGTTTGATAAGTATGAGAGATTGTTGAATTAAGCTCAATGCTAACTGCTGTTGTGGAGTTAATGCATTGGAAAGTACTTAATCAACATTCGAATAAAAGTTATGATTAGTTGATGGGAATTTTGAAACGAATGCTTCCAAAGAACAATCATATACCTGAAACCTATTATCAGTCGAATAAGGTGTTGAAAGATCTCAGTTTGGGATATAAAAAAATTCATGCATGCAAGAATGATTGTATATTGTTTTACAAAGAACACCAAAGGAAGGATAAATGCTCTATGTGCAATGAACCGAGATATAAGAACAAGTCTGTAGAAAGAAACAAACAACTTCCGCAAAAGGTGTTGTGTTATTTCCCACTTAAGCCAAGATTGCAACGATTGTATATGTCGACACATACTGCAAGTGACATGAGATGACACAAAGATAAGCGGGTTGAGGACGATGTAATGAGACATCTTACAGACTGAAGCGCATGAAAAGAATTTAACAAGATATATTCAAATTTTGCAGCAGATCCACGAAATGTCATGTTAGGACTTGCTACTGATGGATTTAATCCATTCGGGAATATGAGCACATCTTACAGCACCTGGCTAGTGGTCGTGGTTTCTTATAATTTGTCTCCCTGGATATGCATGAAAAAAGAATTCACAATTATGACTATTAATTCCCGGACCACAATTCCCTGGCAAGGAGATCGATATATATTTGCGGCCGTTGATTGATGAGCTGAAAGAATTGTGGTAAAATGGTGTGACGACATATGATAAGTCCACCGGAACAATGTTTTCCTTGCATGCAGCAGTCATGTGGACAATAACCGATTTTCCAGCTTATGGGAATCTATCAGGCTGGAGCACCAAGGGTTATATGGCATGTCCTACTTGTAATAAGAATATAACTTCTGTTTGGCACAGTGGTAAAGTATGTTATATGGGCCACCGAAGATGGTTGCCGGGGGATCATAAATAGCGTCACAATAAGGAGGCCTTTGACGGAAAAAAGGAGATGGGCGTGAAACCTAAAGAATTATCTGGCAATGACAGCTTGAGGCAGTTGAATAACTTAGAATTTGGCCAGATTGGTAAACATCCCTCTAACAAAGAACGAAATATGTGAAGGTCACTTGCACATCTAAATTGAACAAACAAGTCGATATTCTTCGAGTTGGAGTACTGGTCCAAGTTGAAAATCAAGCACAATCTAGATGTAATGCATATTGAGAAGAACGTGTGCGAAAGTTTGGTGGGGACAATTTTGGGCATTAAGGAAAAATCAAAGGACACAATTAAGGCTCGATAAGATTTGTAAGAAATTAGCATCATGAAACATTTGTGGTTAACAAAGAAGGGTGAAAAAATGATAAAGAAGCATCCATTTTATACAGTGAAGCCTGGGGATAAAAAAGAATTCTTAAAGTTTCTTGCATCGGTCAAATTTCCAGATGGATATGCGGCCAATATCTCACGAATTGTGAAAATTGACTCTGAAAAAATTTTGGGCTCAAAGAGTCATGATTGTCATGTTTTATTGCAACGGCTGCTTCTGGTGGGCATTCGAAAAATTTTGCCCGATGATGTGGTTGAACCGATTGTTGGGTTGTCGAGGTTCTTTTAGCATATATGCGCTAAGACGTTGCATGTGTCAGACGTGTCAAAATTGAAAGATGAGATTGTGTACATTCTATGCGAATTTGAACAAATATTTTCATTGGTCTTTTTTGATATAATGTTTCACTTGATGATACATTTACCGCAAGAGGCAATTCTTGCTGGGCCGGTCAGTTATCGGTGGATGTACCCAATAGAAAGGTAACAATTCCTAAACTTTTTTGTTACTATTCTCCAAGTTTAGCTCTATGTTACTCATAAAAGTTTTCTCACTATGTACTTACATTTGCAGAATGTTGGGTAATTACAAAATGTACATCCGAAACAGGGCACACTCCGAAAGCTCCATAGCGGAGGCATACATTGCAAATGAATCCATCACCTACTGTACAATGTATCTCAGCAGTGTTGAGACGTCATTCAATCGGCTCTAACGCAACGATGACGGTGGTGAAAAAAATGAGACACTTTTTGTCTTTTCTCAAATTATACGACCATTTGGCGAAGCCCCTAAACCAGCTGTTGAATTCTCGAAACACGATATGAAGGTGGCTTATTGGTTTATACTCAATAATTGCTAAGAAGTTGACTCCTTACGCATTGAGCATGAGGAACTAATGAATCGCAACTATCTAGGATGAGACAAGGAACGTGTAGAGAAAAAGCATCGAGAATTGTTTCCTAAATGGTTTAAGGAACATGTAAGTGATTACTGTCAATAATGATCAGTTCGTTCATGTGTTTGTATGTTTTTGTAATATATTAATTACATTGTCTTTTAACAGATGGAAAAGCTAACTGATGATAATTCATCATTATACAATGAGTTAATGAATTTGGCGAGTGGCATTTGATGGGTTGAAACGTTTTCCGAATGTAATGTGAATGAAGTACAGTTTTATTGTTGCTTTTCGGTGCACATCATTTTGTCAAATACAACTTATATAAATACTACTGTGTAGTTTTCATACAGCAGCACATGCATGCATGAGAGGCTATATATAGAGGTTATGGCATTGGGGTTGAAAAGCATGTAGAACCAAACATGGCATCTCAATTAGGTTGATTGCTCTTCTCCCTAGTAGCCCTGGCTGCTGGCTTTTTGGTTATTAGAACCCAAGGATTCAAACCAAGTAACTATTTCATTCCATTTAACCGAAGCAGTTTCCCACATGGCTTTGTTTTTGGTGCTGGTTCATCTGCATATCAGGTGACTACATATACATGTGGACATGCCTGTATGTATAATATATATATATATATAAACATACTAGATTTTCTCTAGAGAGGATGTCTGTATTTTTCAAATCTTACGGATGTGTGGACTATCCGGTCGCCATCCGATAGACATCCGAATGGCGACTAGATAGTCCACACATCCGTAAAATTTAAAAAATGTGGATATCCTTTCTAAAGAAGGATTGCATATATATATATATAATATTTTCTTACTAGACAGTATAGAACATAAAATGCTAGCTGATATTGTTAATATATGAATTTAATTGGACCTTGAATTTCAAACCAATATCAACATAATTAATCATCCAAATTCACGTACATAATTTTATAACTAGAACTATTTGATAAGAAAATATTTCTTAATATTGTTTCTTTCTATATTCTTTCAGAGGGAGAGAGGGATCTTAATACAAGTGTTTATATACGCTTTAATAAATAACTTTGTTTTTTGATTCTCAGTTTGAAGGAGCAGCATTTATAGATGGAAAGGGACCTAGTATAGTGGATACTTTTACTAAACAGCATCCAGGTCTCTCTCTTCAAATTAAAAATTTCAGAATTACTCCCAAGCCCCAATATTAATTAATTTATTATTTGAATATTATTGAGAAATATTATGGTTGGTGGGATGACAGAAAAGATTTTGGATCATAGCAATGGAGATGAGGCCGAGGATTTTTATCACCGTTATAAGGTAATTCAAATTTAATTAAAGACCTTAATCATTAATTAATTAAGCCTGCATTTCCTGATAATATATGAATACCATGTACTACACATGCTCCATTCTTCAACAGAATTATACACAAACACCTCCTGAAGTTTTTCATGCTTTCACACACACTCCATAGGTTTCAAAAATTACAGCGAGACCTCTGAGGTTTTAAATTATTTTCACATAATTCCTTATGTTAAAATTTCGTTCAAAAATTGATGACATCATCATAAAAATATTTCTAAATGACTGACAATTTAATTTATCCTTATAGCTATTTACATGCACACTCCTTAAGGTTTATCATATTTTCACATAATTCTCTAAGGTACTAGATATTACACAAACACCCACTGAGGTTTGAACACATTTTCACATAACCCTTTAATCACAAACGAGCATGACAATAATGACAAAACACCAAAATAACCTCAAATATTATTTGGCTAATATAATATATATCTTTCTTTCTTTTTTGCCAAGAATATAATTAATATATCTTTTTTACATGTTGATTAAAGATATCGTTTTTGAAATTTTAAAATATTACTAAATCTTATTTTTCTTGTATGAAAATATTGCTAAACCAAATAAGTATTTCTTTTTATGTAATTCAATTATTTTAAATAATCCATTTATTTCATTGTATAAAGTATTCTTTTTTATTAAAAAAAAAAAACTCATTTTTTTATGATGATATTCGAGAAAAAAATAATTCATATATTGGTTCATAAATATATATATATATTTTAAGACAAAATAATAGCAATAATTGAATTTCAAAAACAATATTTTTTAGTATATAAAAACTTAAAAGAAATATTACTATTGAGAAACATTATTTTCACATCGTAAATTTTATTTTAGTATTTACAAGATCCTGCCATTTTTGTTTGTTATTAAGGGGTGATATGAGAAAAAAAACTAAAACCTTAAGGGTTATGTGAAAACATGATAAACCTTAGGGGGGGTATTAGTGTAAATGAACCCTTAGATTAAATTTGTCATTTAAAGATATTTTTGGATGAAAATTTAACGGAAGGGGTTATGTGAAAACAATTTAAAAGTTCAAGAGGTTTTGCTGAAATTTTTGAAACCTCAAGACTATATATGAAAACAAAAAAAAACCTCATGGGGTATTTTTGAATTTTACTCTTCTTTTTTTCTTTCATGTTTTTTTTTTTTTGATATCTCCATGCATGCAAGAATTTTATTAATAAATATTCTTTCTTCTTAATTAATTGATGTGAGAGGATGATATAAAATTGATGAAAATAATTGGTCTAGACTCCTTCAGATTCTCTATTTCATGGTCCAGCTTATTGCCTAGTAAGAGTAGTGCCTATTATTTTTTCCATCTCATCCAAGACGTCAATATAACTAGTTAGAACTAGCTAGCTATTTTATGAGAAGAACTTACCTATCCCCCTATGTGATACTACATGACATCTCCCCTCTCTAGCTCATTGGCACTCTCTCTTCTCTCACTCTTTTTCTATCTCTCTTTCTTTTATCTCTTGTCTCTATCTCTCTCTTCAAGGAATGCCACATCACTACAATACGAGGATAAGTAAATTTTTTCTACTATTTCATTAATGAATATATATATAATATAAATATATATTATTCAACTAGTGATTATCATGACCATTCATTTTTTACTTTTTATGTCAAAATTATGATAAATGGTCATGATAATAAGTGGGCAGTGAACCCACTAATTTTTCAATGCATTGAAAGTACTTGAAAGTAATTATGACATGAATTGATATTTGGGGCTTTGTTTTTTTGATATATTTCCATCACCTGCCTTTTATCAGAGGGAAAAATTAGTGGAGGAGTGAACCAACTTGGCGTCAAATTCTACAACAACCTCATTAATGATCTCCTATCCAACGGTGAAAATCTCATTCTCCCTCAAAATATTAAATTTAAGTAAAATAAATTAATATAATTTGTTAGAATGTGCACATGAGCCCTAGCTCAAGTAGCATTAGAAACATGCATGTATGAGAAAATTGATAGATCCTAGATTCGAATCTTATTGGTTTTAGAAAAAGAAAAATATTATTGGAATGGTTTCTGAACTTGAAAGTTTGAAATATTTAATTAGAGTGAATTATAATTAAATCCCTCCACCATGCATGACACAATGATTTTTATTTTTTTTTAATGATTCAAACCTCAACATTTTTTTTTTTTAGTTAGTCATGTATCAAATATGTGTCGCTTGCATCCACATTGAACAGGTTTAAATTAATAATACAATGTTCAATCAAATACTTGTTTATAGCTTGATGTACGTTGACATTGTTCAAATAATAAAAAAGAAAATTTTACTTTTAAGACATAAACTTTAGGGTAAATTACATTGGTAGACATATACTTTGAGCTGTGCCACTAGATCGAGGACATAAAGTTTTATTTTGCGTATTATGGGACATTCCATCACCTCCGTCAAATAATCCGTTAAAAATAGATCATGCATGTGCCTATCACATGACCACTTGATGAGGAAAAATTGGTCTTTTCATATATTCTATTCAAAACCTAAAATCTTTCTCTCTATACCCTATTTTACCATTAAAAAAAACTGAAACAAAAAATTTTCACATATACAATAAGAATAAGTATAGATTTTATTTTAGTTTAAATTAATAATAAGAATACATTAAAAAATTACAAGTAAAGTAGAAAAAAAAAAAAAAAAAAAAAAAAAAAAAAAAGAGGGAGGATGGATGCGGACAATCAAAGTGCTTCCATCCCGCCCCACCCCGCCCAATCCAACCTTTGGCGGCCCCATCTTTCTCTCTCTCTCTTCCTCTCTTTTTGTCTCTCTCTGTAATTTCTCTCTTTCTTTCTTCACTAACCCCGTCGAAGCCATGAGGTGAGATCGACGACCTAGCTAGCCCCCAGATCGGCGGTTGATCGACAATCTTCGATCTGGAGGTCGGCTAGCTAGGTTGTCAGCCTCCCTCATGGCTTTAGAAAGGTTAGTGAAGAGAGAGAAAGAGAAAGAGACACTGACATAAAGAGAGGAAGAGATCGAGAGAAAGAGATAGAGATAGAGAGGAAGAAAGGGAGATATGGAGAGAGAGAGAGAGAGAGAGAGAGAGAGAGAGAGAGGCAGTTGAGAGATGGAGATGCTTATGTGCATCTCCCTCTTTTTTTTTTTTCTTTTTTTTTTCTGTTTTAGTTTTAAATTTTTAATATTTTTTTTTATAAAATCTAACCAAAAAGAAATTTATAACAGATTAAAAATTAATGACATTTTTACCCTTGAAAAAAGATCACGTGTGTGTCATATGACTTATTTTAGACAGATTATCTAACGGAGGTGACAGATGTCCCACAATGACACAAAATGAAAATTTATAGCATCCAATTGCACAGTCCAAAATATGTCCTCAAATGTGATTTCTCCAAAATTTATGTCCTAAACGTAAAACTTTCCAAATTAAAAAAATGAAAAAATGGTAATTGTCCCAACCTTTTTTCTCAACTTTTGCTTCCTAACCTATGTGTCATCAATTCATTCGATAAAATTTATTTTTTTATGTTCTTTTTTGTCTTATAGAGTCCAATGCATATCTGAATACCATGTAAGTTGAGAAAGACTAATTAGGTGTTGGAACAAATAGCATCTTCCTTAAAAATTTAGAAACTAAATTGACACATAAGTAAAAGTTGAAGGAGCCGAGTTATTTATAATCTACTTCAAGTAGATTTAATCTCCTAATTTTCTCTTCCTAATTTTATGATGACATTGAAAGGGATTGAATCCTTAATCTATCCTAATCTTTTTTTTTTTTTTTTTAATATATATATGTATAAATATGTGAGTAGGTATCAAGCCCTTTGTGACTTTGTTCCATTTTGATCCTCCACAAGCACTTGAGGATGACTATGGTGGATTCTTAAGCCCTACAATGGTGTAAGTTAAATTTAAATGTTAACAATTTTTCATTTAGTTTAGTTGGAAATGAGTTATATGATACCAAATGTAAAAAATTAGAGTGGTGTTATTCTCACGCACCTGTCTTATTTTCCCACCTCTTTTTTTAAAAAAATTTAATTATAATTTTCTTCTTTTATAAATTTACTAAACAGGACATACTAACAGAAAAAAAAAAAAAAAAGAAACAAAAACAAAAACAAAAATATATCTAAGGCTGCCATGGCTGCCTAGCATTACACAAATAGAATGCAAGTGCTAAGAGTATAGAAACATGGATCCACCACTTTCAATACTTTCTTTTACAAAATTGTAAGAATTTAATTGAGCCATGGATGAACTTCTAACCACTAGTGCACCCATTGCCTACCAACTTTAGCTAGAATATTTGTCTTTTCATAGATTTAGGATCATTTAAAAGTTCAATTGAAATCGACTATTACTTATTTCATCCAATTTGATTGGACAATCATTTCGAAGAGACGATCTTTTCTAATCTTCATAAGAGGTGAATCATAGTTTATAATTAATGATATTCTCAAGGTAATTAAACTCAAAATTAATTATTGCATCATTGTACGACGTAAATTGCAATGAATTCATATACATTATTATTAATTATAAAACTTATCCATATTTCAATGAAAAAATGTTATAAAAAATGATATTCTCAATTATAGTTGGAGTAATTTGGTAATAATAACTCACAATAAATGCTTTTCCAAGTGATGCGAATAGTAAACCCAAGGGAATGCATAAAATTATCGTACCTATGTATATCTAGACTTAAGTATATTCACATCCACCAACTATAGGGTCCATTTCAAGTTGGTCCACGAATTATAAAATATTTCAAATTTCCCCATTAACTATAGGGTTCGTTTCAAGTTGGTCTACGAACTATAAAACATTTCAAATTTCTCCATTAACTAACAAAAAACATACAAAATGGTAGACAAAACCGGATTGATGAAAAACCGGTCCAGTTCAAACCCATGATCACTTGAGGAGAGTCAAAGTGTGAATTCTCATTACACCACTTAACCACTTGTGATATTCAAGTACATGCAATATATTTATAGACATACTAATACTTGAAATTAATATAATAATTTATAAAATTATAATTGGGATTCTACACCATAACCTTATACCCTAAACCATAAAGTCCGAAACCTTATACCTTAAAAATTAACCCTATACAATATTAATAATTTTAGCATATAAACTATAAATTATTGTTTTGGACTTTTAGTAATATTTTTACAATATAGAAACTATAAGTTATATAAAATATAAACTAGCATTTTAGACTTTTTGCAATGATAATATTTAATTAAATAGAGACCTAAAATAATATCTTAAAGAAAAAAAAAAGGAATGCTATATTAATTTTATAAATTATTAGATTTCAAGTATCAGTATGTCTATAAATATATTGCATGTACTTGAATATTACAAGTGGCTAAGTGGTGTTGTGGGAATTCATACTTTGATTTTCCTTAAGTGGTCATGGGTTCAAACCCCAGCATGTGCAAGAAACACCTTATACTTTTTTTATTCAATATATATAAATTTTATATAATATATAATATATAATAAAATATAAAAATATATATAAATAGTCTGGTCCGGTCTGGTCCGGTTTTCTTCGTCAACCCGATTTGGTCTACCATTCTGTATGTTTTTTGTTAGTTAATGGGAAAATTTGAAATGTTTTATAATTTGTGGACCAACTTGAAATGAACCCTATAGTTAATGGGGAAATTTGAAATGTTTTATAGTTCATGGACCAACTTAAAATGGACCCTATAGTTGGTGAATATAAATAGACTTGAGCCTAAAATCTAACACATTGCCAAGAGTGTGTTTACCAAAGTAACCAAACAGGGAATAAAATCTCATATTTATTTCCAATCGCCAAATCTGAGAACCAAATGGAAACTAGGGATTTGCATTCATATACATCATAAGAATGACTTGTTAAACTTTCATTTCTTTGATTAATTTTTTAATTTTTTTTACTAATTATTAGTTTAATTGTTGTATGAAATTATTATTTTAATATAGGTGGGGTTAAAAATGGAAAAACATAATTGAATTGTATTGCTCAATTTTTTATTAACTTCATGCAATTTGATATAGTACGTAGCAATAATCCTATCGTGTAATTAACAGAGATGACTTTCGAGATTATGCGAATTTTTGTTTCAAAACATTCGGTGATCGAGTCAAACTTTGGGTAACACTAAACGAACCTAACAAGTTTGTACTTGGCGGGTACAATAGTGGTACCACAGCACCCGGTCGATGTTCCAATTATGTTGGAAATTGCACTGTTGGTAACTCTGCAATTGAACCCTACATTGTCACCCACCATTTGCTTCTTGCTCATGCAGCTGCTGCCAAAGTATACAGGAAGAAATACCAGGTACTTGTTTAAAATCAGACACTAAACAAAGTAAGTTCTTTTTTTTTTTTTAATCGCAAACAAAGTAGATTCTTTATGTTGATGAACGTACACTACAATTATGTCTATTCATACACGAATGTGCAGGCAGCCCAAAATGGAAAGATCGGAATAACAATATTGTCAGAATGGTATGTACCTAAGTTCCAAAAAGTTGCAAATCGAAAGGCCGCCATTAGAGCTCTTGATTTATGCTTGGATGGTGAGTGTTTTAACAAACGTATATGTTTAGATGACTCTTAATAATCACATTTCCCTTTAAAATGTGATTAACTAACAAAAACATGTCTTGTTTAATTCTTAGGAAGATTCAATTTTCAAATTATGTAAATAATTATAAACCCCCTAGTTAGAGAAAAAATCTCTCATAAGCCCCACCCAAAATCTACCTCTCCCATAACCCTCAATCTTACACTTAATATTTTTCTAAACCCCCTAGTCAACTAATACCCAGCCAAGTTTGACTCCCTATCTTTTAATTTTTCAGTTTTACCCCTTTTATTTATTTTTAATTTCCATAAAATTCTAATTATGTTTTTTTTTTTTGTTGTTTAATTCCAGTCTCTGTTTCTGCCCCATCTTTGACTCCCCATGTTTTTTTAATTTCCCATCTCTATTTTTGCGTTCTCTCTCTCTCTCTTCCCGTCGGCGCATGCACCACCGTCCGGCGACAGTTTTCGGCTAGACTGGTCCCATCATGCTCGCCTTTCTGATCCTGCTTCCTCCCCTTGCCCTCCACTTTCCACGAAACCCAACAACAGCAACGGATCAACCCAGGCAGACCCAAGCTCCTCTGTCAGCGATCTCCATTTTCCGGCAGCATCGCGGTCTAACTCTGGCACTAATAGCTTCCTCTCCTCGCAACGAACACGGTGGTACCCACTGATCATCCAACCGACCCTTGACGGCGATGGAACGACGCCAAACAGCAGCGAAGCCTCCACCGACGATCTCTCTTTTCCGGTAGCGTCGCAACCTAGCTCTAGCACCAATATCTTCCTCTCTTCACGCTGAGTCTCTCCATGCTATTTCCTCACTCCGACCACCACTGGGCACGGCTTTTGCGAAGCTACAAAGTTGCGGCTTCTCTGCCCATTATATGGCGACTCTGGCGGCCGTTGGCCTCGACACAGGTATGGAATCAAATCTCCTTTGCATTATATTGCTATTGATTGTGTTTAATTGAATTGGTTTTTGAAGAAATTGAAATCCCTAATTTTGAACCCACGGGCATTGCAGACAATTGAAAAGGTTGCCAAGCTCCAGTTGCAGTTACTCTGAATTTGATGGTTTGGGTGAAGGTGTAACTGTTTTAGTGAAGGTGTAATTGTTTTAGTGAAGGTGTAATTGCTTTTTAGTCAAGGTGTAATTGTTTCATCACTTAATTCAATTTCAGTAAGTGAGTTCATAACTGAATTCTTCAATTTAGTGTAACTGAATTCTTCAATTAGTGTAATTGAATTCCTGAAATTCAGTTTCAGTGTTTTATTTTAGTTTTAGTGAAATATTGAGTTTCAGCAAAAAATGCAGTTTCAAAAAAAAATTTGTTTCACTAAAATTCAGTTACAGTGACGTCAGCGCGCGTCAGTGCGTGTCAGGGTGCGTCAGCATGCGTCAGAAGGGTAATTTAGAATTATAAGTTATAGGGGGTTTTGAGAGAGTTTCTAGATAGGTTGGGGTTTAGGCAAATTTTTTGGATGGTTAAGGGGTTTAAAATTACTCACTATTTCAAATTTTGGCCAAGAAAAGCAAAAAGTTGCACTAATTAATTTGATTTTTGTTGTCTCCTTGAAATATGTTGCATTACGAGCAGATAAAAGATAGGTTTTATTGAAGGATTCCTTAAATAAGAATATTTGAGAAACAAATTGTGAGACTCATTACATATTGTAGTTCAATAATTTAAATTGTCTATTTTATTTTATAAGTCTTCATTGGATGATCATTCTTGTAAAAAATTAAACATATTAATTAAATAGAAGAACACTGTGTTTCCAATAAACACTGAAATAGTCACCATTTAATTTAATGGTTAAATGGTCTCTAAATTGTGCACTTTTTGTAGGAATTATCATTGAATAGGAATTTTAAAAATATACGATTTGGACCTTTGTGTCCCTCAAATAACATCATTTAAGGGATGGTTTAATATTAGAAAATGCAAGAGTCTCCACTTTTTTTTTTTTTCCTAACATTTGTTTCTTACCATATGTGTCATTACTTTATTGGACAAGGTACTTGCTTTTTTTTTTAGGTTTTATTTTTTATTTTTTAGTATCCAATGTATGAATGTCATGTAAATTGAGAAAAAAAGTTAGAATCCCTAGTTTGCTTACCTATGTATAAATATATTATATATAGTCGGGATTAAGACTTACAATTCATCACAAAGTGAGTTTTATGTTATATGATTTATGTAGGTTTGCGGATCCTACAGTACATGGTCACTATCCCCAAAGCATGCGATCCTTGGTTGGGAGCCGATTACCCAAATTTACTAAGGTTCAATCCAAGCAGCTAAAAGGGTCCCTTGATTTTCTCGGATTAATTAAATTACTACACTGCAAATTATGTAGAAAATGCTCCTTCAACCAATAGTGTCAATCATAGTTGGGCTACAGATAAGCAACCCATTGCTTCCAGTATGCTAAAAGAAACTTATAACCTTATAATTCATAGAGACTTTCGACTATATATGTTGTACGTCACTAACACAACCATCTATTTTTTGTTGTTACAGCTGATAAAAATGGGACTCCCATTGGTATACCGGTATTCTCTCTCTCTCTCTCTCTCTCTCTCTCTCTCTCTCTCCAAGCATTTATTATGTATATGCTTCTTGTGTTATACATGCAATATAATAAATGCTACGTACAGACTACTTTGAGTTGGCTTTTCATTTATCCAAGGGGCATCAGAGAGCTTTTGCTATATATAAAAGAAAAGTACAAGAACCCGACCATTTATATAACTGAGAATGGTAAACCGTCTTTCATGTCACTAGTCTACTTTTATTCTGTTTGTTGTGTTTTATAATGGAGATAATTAAATAAATTTAATTTTCATTAAACTCCAATGTTATAAATATTTGGTTTTAATTATAGTAGAATTATAAAATCAACAATAATACTTGCCTCCGATCCATAGATCTGTTAGAGGAGTTCTTCCAACATCATCTCACAAAAGTATGCTCTTTTTGAACTTTTTATTTCAAATAATAAAAAATTAATTCATAAATTAAATGAAAAGATTGACTAGAAATTGAAGACATATTTTGTGAGAGGGGATTGAAGAAACTCCTCCAATTGTGGTTGAGACAAATATTATTCAATTCATCTTCACTCGCGTTAAATGAAAATTATATCTTATTAAAAAATGGAGATTAAAATAGAAATATAAATTATCATTAATGTTCTGTTTGTTATGTTACTCGTCTTACTCCTTTTTCAGGAATGGCATACGCATATGATGACTCATTACCAATTAAGAAAGCACTCAAGGATAGTTCAAGGATAAGATACCATCAGGGCCATCTCCGACATCTTTTGGAAGCTATCAAGTGAGTCTTGATTAAAATAATAGTTGCTTAGCGAAGGTTTTGATCCAATTTATTTTAAGTGCAAAAGTATTACGATATACATAAAAGAAACACATGTATACAACAGTAAAGAAAAACAAATTAAAAGTGGATTAGAAAAAAAATAATAACACATTTGTTTTTTCTATCAATTAATGTGAGAAATCTGCAAAGAAGTTTCTTATCATTTTCTAGTTTGATCGAATAAATGCACTTCATAAACAAATTTTCTTTCACTTTAATTATGAGTAAGTAATAGTTATGTATTAATATATTTTTGGTTACAAAATGGAGAAAGTTATTTCCCCTTCTCTATATGTATATGTATGATCAGTTAACTAAGATTGAACAATGTTATATATTCTTGCAGGGAGGGTGTTATATATGTATGGTCTTTTTTGGATGACTTCGAATGGGCTTCTGGCTACACAGTTAGGTTTGGCCTCACATTTGTTGATTTCAAGGATAATTTGAAAAGGCATCTCAAATACTCTGCGTATTGGTTGAAGATGTTCCTCCTGAATTGATGTGAATCGACTGAAGCTAGCAAATAATTAAGAAGGATTTCTCCATCAATCTCCCTCATCAATAATACAATATAAAGAGGAGATTTCTTCTGGATTGAGAAGATCATAAATTCATACGTACTTGTGAAACTGATCGATCAAACAGCAAAGAACTCCATCACATATTTATGATCCCTCACAATACATATCTTGATATTATTATGCTTGATATATAAATTGAATAAATATCCATTGCTTATTTGGACATCATGAAGTTTAAATTTGGCAAGGGAGCTAGCAACAATCTAATTAATTATGGATAGCAATCTTCGCACTCTTGTTTTGTACACTTGCACTACTTTTTTTTTTTTTTTAACTTCATTTATTTGCTCAATTATCAATGCATAAAATAAAAAAAAGGGTTTAAACATATAAAATTGGAGTGTTAAAATTGTCACTCTTAATACTGTCTCCTTACTTTGTTGGAAAGGCCAGACAAGCATTTGAATTCCACATCTTCATATAAAAGGTAAAAGAAAATATTGGTAAGTAAGTGAGATTAGAATCTGTAAATTAGCGCGTGTTAAGGATCTAAGTTTGGTGCATGTGTGCGTGTGTGGTTGGAACTGTTGGCTAACTTGGCTTGAGGTCACGTGGCTAATAGGCTTTTACTAGCCTAGTAGACTGTAACACTACAAGAAAAACATATTTGGGCGACCAAACTTTGGGCGACGAACATATATTCGTCGCCCAAAGAAATTTAGGGCGACGAACAAGAAAATTTGTCGCTCAAAGTTATAAAGGTTTGGGCGACGAACATGTTCGTCGCCCAAAGAAGGTTTAGGCGACGAATAACACGTTCCTCGCCCAAAGTTACTTTGGGCGACGAACACATTTCGTCGCCTAAACATTAACAACAAACAATTAATTGAGAAATCCATTGGGCGAGGAATATACATGTTCGTCGCTCAAAGATAATTTGGGCGACGAACATATATATTCCTCGCCCAAACTTACTTTGGGTGACAAAATATTTCGTCGCCCAAACTGAGTTTGGGCGAGGAATATACATTTCGTCGCCCAAAGACACTTTGGGTGACGAAATTATGTTCGTCGCCCAATATGAGTTTGGGCGACGAAATATGTTCGTCGCCCAAAGGATCATCCTGTTTTGTAATAATGGTTTGGGCGAGGAACCTCACAATTCGTCGCCCAAAGACACTTTGGGTGACGAAATTATGTTCGTCGCCCAAAATGAGTTTGGGCGACGAAATATGTTCGTCGCCCAAAGGATCATCCTGTTTGGTTTGGGCGAGGAACCTCACAATTCGTCGCCCAAAGTTTGTTTGGGCGACGAAATGTTAGGTTCCTCGCCCAAGATCACTTTGGGCGACGAAATTTGTAGTTCCTCGCCCAAAGTAAGAATATTTTTTTGTTTACAATTTTATATATGTAATAGCATACTATACGATTGTATTTCCAAAGATCATAACCATTCATTTTTTAATTCCCCACTTAAGGATCATCCATGCAAAAAATTAGCTCAATCGGAGATGTAGAAGTTAGGTAACGGTGGTTGAACTTATGAACGATTGTAAATTTTCTAATACGAATCGAAGTATGAGATGAATTCCGATTTAGCCGATTTTTTGCAGGGATGATCTTCCAGTATAAACGAATAGAATGAACGGTTCCGATCGTTAAAATCACATTGTAGTCTTCACAAATTGTTGAATCACCAAAATTTCTACCCAAAAGTTAATATAATTATACTCTTCAAGTGTATTTGTATGTAGAAGATCACTTTGGTATTGTGTTTTTAACGATCCGAACCGATCATTCCTTAGTGCCTCACTTAAGGATCATCCATGCAAAAAATTAGCTCAATCGGAGATGTAGAAGTTAGGTAACGGTGGTTGAACTTATGAACGATTGTAAATTTTCTAATACGAATCGAAGTATGAGATGAATTCCGATTTAGCCGATTTTTTGCAGGGATGATCTTCCAGTATAAACGAATAGAATGAACGGTTCCGATCGTTAAAATCACATTGTAGTCTTCACAAATTGTTGAATCACCAAAATTTCTACCCAAAAGTTAATATAATTATACTCTTCAAGTGTATTTGTATGTAGAAGATCACTTTGGTATTGTGTTTTTAACGATCCGAACCGATCATTCCTTAGTGCCTCACTTAAGGATCATCCATGCAAAAAATTAGCTCAATCGGAGATGTAGAAGTTAGGTAACGGTGGTTGAACTTATGAACGATTGTAAATTTTCTAATACGAATCGAAGTATGAGATGAATTCCGATTTAGCCGATTTTTTGCAGGGATGATCTTCCAGTATAAACGAATAGAATGAACGGTTCCGATCGTTAAAATCACATTGTAGTCTTCACAAATTGTTGAATCACCAAAATTTCTACCCAAAAGTTAATATAATTATACTCTTCAAGTGTATTTGTATGTAGAAGATCACTTTGGTATTGTGTTTTTAACGATCCGAACCGATCATTCCTTAGTGCCTCACTTAAGGATCATCCATGCAAAAAATTAGCTCAATCGGAGATGTAGAAGTTAGGTAACGGTGGTTGAACTTATGAACGATTGTAAATTTTCTAATACGAATCGAAGTATGAGATGAATTCCGATTTAGCCGATTTTTTGCAGGGATGATCTTCCAGTATAAACGAATAGAATGAACGGTTCCGATCGTTGAAATCACATTGTAGTCTTCACAAATTGTTGAATAACCAAAATTTCTACCCAAAAGTTAATATAATTATACTTTTCAAGTGTATTTGTATGTAGAAGATCACTTTTGTATTGTGTTTTTAACGATCCGAACCGATCGTTCCTTAGTGCCTCACTTAAGGATCATCCATGCAAAAAATTAGCTCAATCGGAGATGTAGAAGTTAGCTAACGGTGGTTGAACTTATGAACGATTGTAAATTTTGTAATACGAATCGAAGTATGAGATGAATTCCGATTTAGCCGATTTTTTGTAGGGATGATCTTCCAGTATAAATGAATAGAATGAACGGTTCCGATCGTTGAAATCATATTGTAGTCTTCACAAATTGTTGAATAACCAAAATTTCTACCCAAAAGTTAATATAATTATACTCTTCAAGTGTATTTGTATGTAGAAGATCACTTTTGTATTGTGTTTTTAACGATCCGAACCGATCATTCCTTAGTGCCTCACTCAAAGATCATCCATGCAAAAAATTAACTCAATTGGAGATGTAGAAGTTAGGTTTAGCATTTAGGATGTATGAACGATCTTGATTCTTATAATAATAATCGAACCGGTAGATGAACTCCGATTGAGCCGATTTTTTCCAGGGTTGATCTTTGAGTATGAACATATATGAAGAATGGCTCTGATTGTGATAATCACGTTGTGGTCTTCACAATTATTGAAGCTATAAGGTTTTAACGAAAGAGTTGATATAATTTTATTCTTCAAATGCAAAAACCACTGATTTATATGTAGAACCTTATATGTCGATTGTGTTTTTAACGATCTGAACCGTTCATTTATTAGTTTGTCACTCAAAGATCATTCCTCTAAAATATTAGGTCAATTGAAGATCTAGAAGTTTGGTATTGGAGCTCGAACGTATGAACGATCATGGTTCATAAAAAAATTCAACTTTGGGCGACGAAATGTAGCGTTAGGCGACGAACAGTGCGTCGCCCAAAGTCTGAAATTATGGCGGGATAAAACGGAGCCCTAAAGTCAACAACTTTGGGCGACGAACATGAATTCGTCGCCCAAAGTGACTTTAGGCGACGAATTAACATGTTCGTCGCCCAAAGTCACTTTGGGCGACGAATTCATGTTCGTCGCTTTAATATACTTGGGCGACGAATTAGCATGTTCGTCGCCCAAAGTCACTTTGGGCGACGAACATGTTAATTCGTCGCCTAAAGTCACTTTGGGCGACGAATTCATGTTCGTCGCCCAAAGTCTTTAAATTTATACCCATTTCTGGGTTCACTTCAGTCAGCTCACTCACTCACCTCACCCTCGCAGCGCCGCACCCTCCTCCTTCCCTAAGCTCTCACTCCCTCCTCCTCCTTCTCCTCCTCCTCCTCCCTCCTCCTCCTCCCTTCGCCTCCTCCTCCTCCTCCCTCCTTCCCCGTAACCCAAAACCCCCCCCCCCTTCGGCAACCCACCCACCCCCGCCGAAACCCACCCCCCCGAATACCCACCCCCGCCGAAACCCACCCCCCACCCGAATACCCATCCCCGCCGAAACCCACCCCCCACCCGAAACTCACCCTCCCCCGATAACCCACCCCCACCGAAACCCATCCCCCCCCCAGCCGAAACCACTCACCCAAAACACCCCCCCCCCTCGAAGCCGAAACCAGCTCAAGGTATTTGTTTTTTTTTTTTTTTAATTTATGGTATTTTATGGTATTTTCTGTTTTTTTTTTTGTATTTTCTGTTTTTTATGGTATTTTCTGTTTTTTTTTTTTGGTATTTTCTGTTTTTTATGGTATTTTCTGTTTTTATGGTATTTTCTGTTTTTTATGTTTTATAATATTGTGGATTTTGTACTTGTTGTGGATTTTGCATAAATTGATTGTGAAATTTCTGATTTTAGTGGTAATTAGTTAATGTTGTGGGCTTTTTTTAATTTAGTGGTTTGGTTGTGAAATCTGAATTTAGATTGATGTTGGGCTCATATTTGACAATGATTTATTTTTTTGGTGAAGGAAGGATAGTATTGCATTTGTTGTGAAGGATAATTGCATTTTTAGTGAGGTATGTGTTTAATCTATCTTTTAGTTAAGTTTTTGTATGATTTAGTATTTAATGTTTCATATATAATTGTATTAAATTTTTGAGTGAATTAGTTTGTATGTTAAAATTAATTATAAAATTGATTAATTAATTTGTATGTTTTTATATGCTAAAATTTAATAGTTTGTTTGTATGCTTATATGTATATTGTTAGATTAATTATAATTTAGTTTGTATGTTACATTTAGTTTAGTTGTAATTGCAAAATTTCCGATGACGTAGTCCAGCACTCCTCGAGTACTGGGTGAGGTCATGTGGCACGAAGCGCTTGTGCGAAGTTATCAATCGATAACTTTGTACATTTAACTAGTCGTGCGAAGTTATCAGTGGATAACTTTGTACACTAAATTTAAATTCACCTTAGACCCGTTCGAGAGTCTATTGGACGCGCGCATGGGCGCTGGGCGTGACTGCGCTCCAATATGATTCTTGAATTGTCCAAATTACCCATGGACAGTTTGGGAGTGCACAATTATGTGTTGTGGTTAGCGGTTCATGTGATGTGGATTAGTTAGTTTGTTAGTTTTTAAATATAAAATTTAGTTTAATTACAAAATGTAGATTAATTAGTTTGAGAAATATATATAATTTAGTTATAAGGTGAAAGGCGATGGAGTCAGCTCCCAATGATGTAGTTCAGCCATCCTCGAGTACTGGGAGCCCCTCTATGCCACGGAGGGCCCGTCGATCTCACCGCTCTAGTCAGGTCACCGCTTCCGCTTCCGCTTCATCTACTGCCACGTCATCCACTGCGACGAGGGGACCATGTAGTGGGTTGAAGTCCTCTCGGATCGTGCGCAGTACTGGGGCGCGGATTCCAGTCATGTGTGTGCAAAACGGCCGACGACCGTTAGATCCTAACGTTGACAGTTTGTTCTCGCATGATGTGGGGGCTATTATTCGTGCCGAGTGCGCCATGGTTGCAACCACTTGGAAAAAATTGCCGGCAGAGATTCAACACAAAGTGATCCGCTCCATCTCAGTGAGTATATAGCTCAATAATTAATTCAAAATGATAAATTTGATCATTCATAACAATCTAATATTTTTTTCAGGTTAACTTTGACATTCAGATGGATGATCCCCTCACTGTCACGTACATGACAGATTTACTCATCAAGTCCTACAGGCAGTGGAAGCACGAACTACACGTGCATTTCAAGGGATTTTCGTCGGCAGTTGAGGCATTGGCGAACCCCCCTATGGAGTTGGTAGAGCGGTCTGACCAGTGGCGTTTTTTGTGCGATCATTTCATGAGTCCGTCGTTTTTGGTACGTTTTATCATCTTAAGACTTTAAAAAATCGATTATTGTTTTGTTATTCTATTATTGTATACATACACTAACATATTTATAATTTGCTTAATATTTAACAGAAGAAGTCGGTCGCCAACGCCAGAAACCGGAAAGGGAAGCCGTTTAACCATCATAGTGGTCCGACGCCCATCTCATATCGAGTGGAGTCGCGACGTCAGGTACGTCATTATTTAATTTAATACATATATATTCTTTAATATTGGTTGGGTCTTTGACAAAATTATTTTCTTTTTCAGCGTGGGTCGCAATTCCCGGAGATAGATACTTTCGGAGATATCTATGTTCATCCCGGTTGTGATGCGGCCAAGGCAAAACATGTTAGTTTTTTATATTTTAATTTTTTTCACAATTTTTTATATTTATTTTTCTAATTGGTTACTTGTATATATAACATTTTGAAGGATGAGATGGTGGCCAACTCGAGAATATATTTGGAGAGCTTGGCCGAGCAGCACCCTCCGGGTACTCCGTTGGAGTCGATTCCAGTACCCGATCCCGATGTCGGACTTCGTATTATGATAGACTCACTGGGTGTTAGGCCCGGTAAGGAAATACGCGGCATGGGATATGGGCGGATTCGTGATGTTCGATCCTCGTCTTCGTCTTCATCTTCGTCTCAGCCATCTGCAGTCGTCGCAGGCTTGTCCGCTCAAGTGAAGAAGTTGCAGGAGGACTTACGAGCTGAGAGAGCGGAGAAGGAGGCGTTGTATGCTGCATTGACCAAGGCGATACCTGGGTTTGTCCCGCCACCATCTTCTCATCAACCTCCGTCAGATATGAATGATGATGATGCTACTAGTTTAGAATAAATTGACTATATATATTAGGGTTAATTACTACTTTGTATGGATATTTTGATATATAAATTTATGAATTTTGTTTTATATAGTTTTTGAATAAAGAATTTTTTTTAAATATTAAATTTAAATATATAATTTAAATAAAAATAATAATTTTTTTTAAAAAAAAACATGTTTGAGCGACGAAATTTTTCGTCGCCCAAAGGGTGTTTGGGCGACGAATAAATCTATTCCTCGCCCAAAGCATGTTTGGGCGACGGAATTTTTCGTCGCCTAAACATGCTTTGGGCGACGAATACCCTTGTTCGTCTCCCAAACACACTTTGGGCGAGGAAAAATTCCGTCGCCCAAAGAACGTTCCAGCGAGGAAATTAGTTATTCCTCTCCCAAATCTTGTTTAGGCGACGGATAATTTCGTCGCCCAAACATGCTTTGGGCGACGAATAAGGGTGTTCGTCGCCCAAACCTTCTTTGGGCGACGGAATTTGTCCGTCGCCTAAACATTCTTTGGGCGACGAATTTTATGTGTTGGGAGACAAAAAAATTTCGTCGCCCCCAGGTGTCTTTGGGCGACGAAATTTATGGATTCGTCGCCCAAACTCTTGGGCGACGCATCTTGGGCGTCCAATTGCTCGACGAACCAATTTCGTCGCCCAAACGTTTGGGCGACGAAACTCTACTTTGGGCGACGAATTCCGTTCCTCTCCCAAACCCTTTTTTCTTGTAGTGTAATGTATGAAAAACCTCTTTCCTTCTCCTTCTCCCCCCCCCCCCCCCAAAAAAGAAATTTTTTTTTTTTTCCATTTAACTTTATAACAGTATATAAATTAATTAGAAAAGATGGCAATAGAGCTGGAACTGATTGGACTCGACCATGTCAATCAATGGTGAAGAGATGAGGAGTGCGTGTACCAGAAAAGGGCCTGCATGATGCATGTGTTTGAAAAGAAGTGGTGAAGAGATGAGCTACGTACCTATAAATCTTATCTGGAAATGCTATATGTGGAGCCTACACATCACATGATCCATATCAACGATCATTAATCTGCACATGCGGGCGCATGCATTTCAAAACTTAAGAACTTCCAATAATTCATTGTCCTTTCCAGACCAAAAAAAAAAAAAAAGAAGAAAAAATTCATTGTCCTTTCGCTCTGTACTCTTCTCTCTCGAATTCAAATTCCAGTTATAAATATATATAATTATTGTCTGAAATTAAAGTTTGTATTGTTCATGCATAGACAATATTTCAGTGTGCCATGCACAATCAGTCAGAAGGAAATACATGTTTGTGAATTATGAGAGTGTCATATATTGGCGCAGAGGAAATAAAGTAAGCCAATAAAACCCAAGGCGCGCGTGCAAGCTTATGAGCCACTCGATCTATTACAATTTCTAGGTTCATAATTAATTGTAATTGACTCAAATTAGCCATAAGTTGCTTCACAACAGCAATCAAACTACCTTCTATGCACACATAAACTTTCACCATGCATGTTGACATGCAACTTGAGTACGTGTATCGAAACCCGGCATCCATAGCCAAACGTTCCCCCCTGCGTGCTAAACCCAAATCAACAAAAATTAATTACTCTGTTGTGACTTATTTTAATTAGTCACATATAGCTTAGCAGGAATTTATTTAAATTAAGGACAAAGTACCAGAAAAAGGAATATATTGTTATTTCTTTCGATTTTTTTGAGGGCGCATGAGATCCAATATAATATCACCCAAATTAATTGATTTTATCTTTTTCTCTGTTTTGATTCCACATATTGTAATTGAGAGAAAGGAATACTCTGAGAGAAAAATGAATCAACAGAAATTGAATAGTACCCTACTACTGCTCTGCTCATTTTAATATGTAGTACAGTTGAATTAGCCCATGCATGACTGTCCATGTTTACAGTGAAGCTGAGGTGCACGAGCTTTGATGCACCTGCACATGCATGCGCTAGGGATCGAGTCTATATATAGGGGACATGGCATCAGGGTTGAAGAGCAATTAGCTTAATTTAGAGAGCCAAACATGGCATTTGAAGGTGGTGGTCTGATGTTGTTCCTTGTAGCCATGGCTGGGTTTTTGGTGAGCACCCAAGGATCAGTCACACCCAGTAAAGTTTCGGTGCCATTTAATTGAACCCGTTTTCCAACTGATTTCATTTTTGGTGCTGGTTGTGCTGCCTATCAGGTATGTTAATTTGGATAACAATATATTCGACTCAGAAAAAGAGACATGCTTGCATGCAAATAATTATGCTATATATAATGTTCATTTTATGTACTGTTTTCATATATTGTTTTGGTGTTTTGTTGATTTCTTCATTCTCAGTCTGAAGGAGATTGTGTGTACAAATATATTGCTGCATATATTTAAGTAGATCAGTGCCATTCAGTTAAATTTTACAAATTATTCCTTAGTTTCAGTTATGTTGAAGATTGAACTATACTTATCATGATTACAGCTTAATAGTTCAACTTAAACATTTAAAGTTTATTCACTTATTCAGTTCATTAAGACTAATGTACATATGTAGATACATACATATATATAAAAATTACGGTATGCATGCATATACGTATATGCATGCATACCATAATTTTTATATATACATACAGTAATCTTGCTAATAAGATAAGAGGAATTGCTTAAAGATTAGCAATTCATACAGTAGGACCAAGTTTACAAATGGTTAAGTACTGAGAATAAGCCAACAGATTTTTGTAAGCTCATATTTTTTTTAATATTTCATGCTTGGAAAATGACTGAGGTAAGATGCAGTTTGAACATTAATGATTATGAGTTGTTTGGACAAATAATAGTCTAAGAACTTCTCATAGTCTAATGTTTACAACTGTGTCTTGACTAAGTTGATCTAAGTTAAGTTTTAGTTGATATCTCTAGCGCAATTACAGATTACTTGATGAATTATCAGTGAAGTCATTGATTAAGAATAATGCTAGTCCAAGTGGGAGAATGTAAGATTCTAATGGACTGCAAGCCTTGTTCTATTCGGATTCAATTAACTGATCATTCTTAAGGAGCAAGTAATAGGAGTACTCACTAAATACTACTACATGACTAGTTCACATAAAGATGGAATCCTAAACCTATATGAACTAGGATAACTTGGATACAGCTGCTATATGCTGTAAACTAAGCATGACTGCAGCAAGTCTTTGTATAGGAGTCAAATTAGGATTGAGTATGAGGTACCTTATAATATGAATTGTAATCCTCTTGACTACAGAGGGTTTTGTATTGCATTCAATATATAGTAAAAACATACAAGAGACCTATCTAAGGTACAAGACATCCTTTATACGGAGGATAAGTGATACATAAAGAGATAATAGCAAAGCAAACATTATCTAATAGAATCTGATGATGATCCAGTAGATGGATATGACCCAGGAGATAAAGACGTAGCCTTTGGATGAATTGGGGACTCTTGAGGCTCTGGCGTTGGATAGACATTGGCTGAGGATAATTGTTTATCATGCCCCCGCAAGCTGAACGGAGGAAGAAGCACCGGAAGCTTGGAAGTAAGATCGTGAAAACGAGAAGAAGGCAACCCTTTGGTCATGATGTCGGCAATTTGATCATGAGAAGAAATGAACTTGACAGCGATTTCATTACGAACCACTTTCTCACGAATATAATGATAATCCACCTCCACATGTCTAGTGCGAGAATGGAAAATAGGATTAGAAGCAAGAGAGATAGCACTTACGTTGTCACACCATAAGGAAGGCTTGGACAAAGGAAGACGAAGATCTTTGAACAAATGACGAAGCCAAGAGATAGATGCAGCAGTATAGGCGAGTTGTCTATACTCTGCCTCCGTGCTGGAACGAGAAACACCACGTTGTTTCTTAGACTGCCAGGCAATTGAATTAGAACCCAAATACAAGCAATATCCACCAGTAGACACCCGATCATCTGGATCACCCGCGTAATCCGCATCACAAAACCCATTAATGTGCAAGGATCAGGAGTGTAAAGAATGCCATGAGTAAGAGTACCCTTCACATACCGAAGAATGCGTTTAACTGCAGCCCAATGAGTGGTAGTTGGTGCATGTAAAAACTGGCATACTTGATTAACAGCAAACGTTATATCTGGGCGAGTAATGGTAAGATACTGAAGAGCACCCACGGCACTCCGATAAGGAAAAGGATCAGGCAAGGGAGCACCATCAAGCAGACTAAGACGATGAGAAGTGCAAGGAGTAGAAACCGGCTTGGCCTGAAGCATGTCATGTTTGATGAGCAAGTCACGAACATACTTTTCCTGATTCAAAAACATTCCTACAGGCGAGCGGGTAATGGCAACACCCAAAAAATAATGAACATTGCCAAGATCTTTCATAGAGAAAAGGCGAGCAAGCTCAGTAATCAAAAAATTAATAGTAGCAATGCTAGTTCCAGTAATGAGATTATCATCCACATAAATAAGCAAATAGACCACAATGGAACCATGGTGATATGTGAAGAGAGATGGGTCAGCAGAGGAAGGCTGAAATCCCAATTCCTCCAAATAAGCAGAGAAGCAAGAAAACCAGGCTCTAGGTGCCTGTTTAAGACCATAAAGAGAACATTGAAGCTTACAAACATAATGGGGGAAAGTAGAGTCCTCAAAACCACGAGGCTGCTTCATATAAACATTTTCAGAAATGTGACCATGTAAAAACGCATTTTGAACATCCAACTGCTTAATTGGCCAATTAAAAGTAACTGCAAGAGCCAAAATCAACCGAATAGTAGTGTGCTTAACCACGGGACTAAAAGTCTCACCATAATCAATACCTTCCTGCTGATGAAACCCATTGGCTACCAAACGAGCTTTATAACGCTCAATGGAACCGTCCGATTTTCGCTTGATGCGAAAAACCCATTTATTTGGAAGCAAATTAATATTGGGCGGATGAGGTACCAAAATCCAAGTACCGGCCTGTTGTAAAGCAGCAAATTCAACCCGCATGGCCTGCCGCCAAGCCTCATGTTTGTTGGCCTGCAAAAAAGAACTAGGTTCCACATCAATAGGAGAAGATAAAGATGTTAATGCCCATTTAGGATTAGGCTTGACAATCCCATCCTTACCACGAGTTTGCATGGAGTGAGTGTTGGTGATTAATGATGAACCAATACCAGGTTGTGAATTAGACAAGGAAAGAGAGAGTGGTGGTGCCACTGCCGGACTAGAAGCAACAGAAGCCTGGGTGGTGTCAGGCACGAGCTCCCCACTCTCACCTGCGGAAGCAGAAATAGCAACACTGGGAATGCCGGCCGAAAAGGAACTAGGCAAGGGACTAGGAGCATCATGAACCGGACGCACAGACTCGGAAGAAGGAGAAGAGAGGGCAGGCGTAGATGAGATCTTGATAGATGTCATAGTGGAGTGATCACCACACGGAGAAGAAGGGACAGGTGGGGGAGCCGCGACTAATGGAAGAGTAGAGGGCAAAGACACCACCTGTTCAGAAAGAGAAAAACAAAGAGAATTCGTAGATGGAGAAGACAACAATGTAAAAGGAAAAAGAGACTCATTAAACTGAACATGACGAGACAAATAAACTCGACCCGTGGCATGATCAAGACAACGATATCCTTTATAATTTAAGGAATAGCCGAGAAAGATACATTGTTTGGATCGGAAAGCAAATTTATGAGTATTATAGGGACGTAAATATGGATAACAAGCACAGCCAAACACCTTAAACATCGAATAATCAGGTTTTCTGTTAAATAATAGTTGGTAAGGAGACATCTTTTTAAGACGATAGGAAGGCATGCGATTAATAAGAAAAGTAGCAGTGTGCAAAGCATCCACCCAATAAGTTAATGGCATATGAGCATGAGCAAGAAGAGTTAAAGTAGTATCTATAAGATGGCGATGTTTTCGTTCAGCGACACCATTTTGTTCAGGATGGTGTGGACAAGTGATTTTATAAAAAATACCATTATCCTATAAAATAGTTTGAAAAGGAGTACTGAGATACTCACCACCACCATCACTTTGCAATTGTTTAATGGAAAAAGAAAATTGAGTGGAGACATATTTAAGGAAACGACAAAAAACATCATAAACATCACATTTTCTGCGTAAAGGAAACACCCAGGTATACTTGGTAAAGTGATCAACAAAATTAACAAAATAGCGAAACCCATCATGTGATAAAATTGAAGATGTCCATACATCCGTATGCACTAACTCAAAAGGACTACTAGCAACAAAATCCGAAACACCAAAAGGTAACTTAGTAGATTTGCCTAACGGACAAGAACCACAAAAAGACTTGTCTTTTATTGAAAAACCGAGATCGAAACGTAAAATATTCAAAACAGCAGAAGATGGATGTCCTAAACGCGCATGCCATTGATGCACATCAGCTTTATTGGAATGATAAACTTTGAGACTGGAATCGGAGCGAGGAAGAACAATGGGATAGAGCCCATCTTTACTCGTGCCGTGGAAAAGAATCTTCCCCGAAGTTCGATCCTTCAAACAAAAAGAAGCAGGAGAAAGCAAAAGGTTACAATTATTATCTTTAAGAAAATGATGAACAGAAAGAATATTGGCGGAAGCATGAGGAGAATAAAGAAGAGGAGAAAGAGAATAAAACTTAGAATCATGAATAAAATTTTTAAAACCAGTTTTATGAATGTTCAAACCTGAACAGGTAATCACACCACCAACAGTATCCCCTTGAAAATCTCGTGGATGTTGAAGATTATCAAGCGTATGTGTAATATGAGCATTAGCACCTGTATCAAGCAACCAATGATTTGGATCCTGTCCACCGTGTGAAGTGGCAGCCATGGTAGAGAGTTTACTTGCTGGCACTCGGCCTTCATAAGCATGATTCATACGTTGGTAGCAATCAATAGCAGAATGATTTGTTCTGCCGCAGATTTGACACTGAACACGCCCAGTGGAATTGTTTGTGGCTGTGTGATTGCTATTTGAAAAACCAGAAGAAGAGCAACTCGATGGAGCTGGACCAAGAATAGAAGCATTTCGATTAGTAATTGAATTACCAACAGAACCAGCAGCAAACATACCAGGAGTAAAACGCCTATGGGGTGAATATGGATTAGTAGCAGGGCCGTGAGCAAACGCATGTGGAGACTCATGGAAACGAGACCCCTGGTGGTTGTGAGCCTGGTAATTGGGAGAACCTCGACCACCACGGCCTCCACGACCTCTGCCACGATTAGCACTCATGGCTTGTAATGACGGTTCAGAATCATGTCCCAAGAGCCCTTGATTTCGATATCGTCGTTCAGCAGTCAAAAGCAGAGATTCAAGACTGTCAAGCGAGATCAAACTATCACGGATTCAATTAACTGATCATTCTTAAGGAGCAAGTAATAGGAGTACTCACTAAATACTACTACATGACTAGTTCACATAAAGATGGAATCCTAAACCTATATGAACTAGGATAACTTGGATACAGCTGCTATATGCTGTAAACTAAGCATGACTGCAGCAAGTCTTTGTATAGGAGTCAAATTAGGATTGAGTATGAGGTACCTTAGTGGGAGGACACTTATATTCTCAAGACCCTATATATAGCATTGGTCCCTGGCTGCACAATCACCCCGAGCTTTTCATCCACTTCCCCATCTTGAGTGAAATTATTAAGTATAGTGTGCAGACCAGAAGACTGGTGTGTTGAGACCTTTTATCAAGCAGTTGGTGTGCGTCTTGATTCACAGTCAATCCCCTGCAATTATCATGAGTTCACCAGGTAAGTGTTCTGCTACTAATATATATGAATATTTACTGGATACAATATATATATATGTTTGATTGGTACATATGAGATGTGTATGCTAAAGATGTATAAAGAAACTTACAGATGTTCCTCCTGAATTGATGTGAATCGACTGAACTAGCTAGGTAGCAAATAATTAAGAAGGATTTCTCCATCAATCTCCCTCATCAATAATACAGTATAAAGAGGAGATTTCTTCTGGATTGAGAAGATAATAAATTCATACGTACTTGTGAAACTGATCGATCAAACAGCAAAGAACTCCATCACATATTTATGATCCCTCACAATACATATCTTGATATTATTATGCTTGATATATAAATTGAATAAATTAATATCCATTGCTTATTTGGACATCATGAAGTTTAAATTTGGCAAGGGAGCTAGCTACAATCTAATTAATTATGGATAGCAATCTTTGCACTCTTGTTTTGTACACCTGCACTACTTTTTTTTTAAAAACTTCATTTATTTGCTCAATTATCAATGCATAAAATAAAGAAAAGGGTTTAAACGTATAAAATTGGAGTGTTAAAATCGTCACTCTTAATAATATGTCTCCTTACTTAGTTAGAAAAGGCTAAGACAAGCATTTGAATTCCACATCTTCATATAAAAGGTAAAAGAAAATATTGGTAAGTAAGTGAGATAAGAATCTGTAAATTAGCGCGTGTTAAGGATCTAAGTTTGGTGCATGTATGCGTGTGGGGTTGGAACTGTTTGCTAACTTGGCTTGAGGTCACGTGGCTAATAGGCTTTTACTAGCCTAGTAGACTGTAATGTATGAAAAACCTTTTTCCATTTAACTTTATAATAGTATATAAATTAATTAGAAAAGATGGCAATAGAGCTGGAACTGATTGGACTCGACCATGTCAATCAATGGTGAAGAGATGAGGAGTGCGTGCAGCAGAAAAGGGCCTGCATGATGCATGTGTTTGAAAAGAAGTGGTGAAGAGATGAGCTACGTACCTGTAAATCTTATCTGGAAATGCTATATGTGGAGCCTACACATCCATGATCCATATCAACGATCATTAATCTGCACATACGGGCGCCAAAACTTAAGAACTTCCAATAATTCATTGTCCTTTCGCTCTGTACTCTTCTCTCTCTAATTCAAATTCCAGTTATAAATATATAATAATTATTGTCTGAAATTAAAGTTTGTACTATTCATGCATAGACAATATTTCAGTGTGCCATGCACAATCAGTCAGAAGAGAAATTTAATACATGTTTGTGAATTATGAGAGTGTCATATATTGGCGCAGAGGAAATAAAGTAAGCCAATAAAACCCAAGGCGCGCGTGCAAGGTTATGAGCCACTCGATCTATTACAATTTCTAGTTTCATAATTAATTGTAATTGACTCAAATTAGTCATAAGTTGCTTCACAACAGCAATCAAATTACCTTCCATGCACACATAAACTTGCACCATGCATGTTGACATGCAACTTGAGTACGTGTATCGAAACCCGGCATCCATAGCTAAACGTTCCCCCCTGCGTGCTAAACCCAAATCAACAAAAATTAATTACTCTCTGTTGTGACTTATTTTAATTAGTCACATTAGCAGGAATTTATTTAAATTAAGGACAAAGTACCAGAAAAAGGAATATATTGTTATTTCTTTCGATTTTTTTGAGGGCGCATGAGATCCAATATAATATCACCCAAATTAATTGATTTTATCTT
This sequence comes from Dryas octopetala, assembly GCF_963921425.1. NCBI lineage: Eukaryota > Viridiplantae > Streptophyta > Magnoliopsida > Rosales > Rosaceae > Dryas > Dryas octopetala. Next base: position 27,784,034 of record NC_141368.1, on the reverse strand, counting down.
TTTCTCTGTTTTGATTCCACGTAATGTAATTGAGAGAAAGGAATACTCTGAGAGAAAAATGAATCAACAGAAATTGAATAGTACCCTACTACTGCTCTGCTAATTTTAATATGTAGTACAGTTGAATTAGCCCATGCATGACTGTCCATGTTTACAGTGAAGCTGAGGTGCACGAGCTTTGATGCACCTGCACATGCATGCGCTAGGGATCGAGTCTATATATAGGGGACATGGCATCAGGGTTGAAGAGCAATTAGCTTAATTTAGAGAGCCAAACATGGCATTTGAAGGTGGTGGTCTGATGTTGTTCCTTGTAGCCATGGCTGGGTTTTTGGTGAGCACCCAAGGATCAGTCACACCCAGTGAAGTTTCGGTGCCATTTAATCGAACCCGTTTTCCAACTGATTTCATTTTTGGTGCTGGTTGTGCTGCCTATCAGGTATGTTAATTTGGATAACAATACATTCGACTCAGAAACAGAGACATGCTTACATGGAAATAATTATGCTATATATATAATGTTCATTTTATGTACTGTTTTCATTTATTGTTTTGGTGTTTTGTTGATTTCTTCATTCTCAGTCTGAAGGAGCAACATTTACAGATGGAAGGGGAGCTAGTGTCTGGCCGGGAGACTTTCACTAGGAAACATCCAGGTGATGATCTCTCTCTCTCCCCCTGCCTTTCAATGTCGACATTATTGTTAATCGATAAAATAATTAATTGTTGGCTCATGTCCTAATCACTTATTAAAACTTTTTAGAATAGTGATAACTAAACATACTTTAATTAGCAGGAGATTCTGTGTACAAATTGCTGCATATATTTCTGTCCTACCACTCACTGTCACCTCCCAACTACAATATGAATTATTGCAATCCTCAAAACTGATCCCTACGCACCAACTAAACTGTCCTACTTAATTACAAATAAAAATTTGATGACTTCTGTTAATATATAAAATGTAAAAAGTCAATAATAGACAATCTGCATTTAATATCCAATTTCACTTTTTTTTTTTTTAATCAATCAAGTGATCAACAACCACTACAAGAAAAAACACTTTAGGCGACGAACCTAGTTCCTCTCCCAAAGTTGATTTACGTCGCCCAAAACTTTGGGTGACGAAATCTGTTCGTCGAGTATTTGGTCGCCTAAAACATGACGCCCAAAGCTACCTAGGGAGACAAATTTATTTCGTCTCCTAAGACATGTGGTTTGTCGCCCAAAGCATGTTTAGGCGACGAATGAGTTCGTCGCCTAAACATACTTTGGGCGACGAATTAATAGTTCCTCTCCCAAAGTATATTTAAGCGATGGAATTTTTCGTCGCCTAAATATACTTTAGGCGACGAATTAATAGTTCCTCTCCTAAAGTATATTTAGGCGACGAATTATTTCATCGCCTAAACATACTTTGGGCGACGAATAAGTAGTTCCTCTCCCAAAGTATATTTAGGTGACGAAGAATTCCGTCGCCTAAACCTATTTTATTTAAAAAAAAATTTTTTATTTAATATTTTTTATCCAAAATGTATATAACATACAATTAATAAATTTATATCCAAAATGTATTAATAAATGTATACAAAACCTATTTTATTTAAAAAAAAAATTTTTTAATTTAATATTTTTTATATCCAAAATTTATATAACACAAAACTAATAAATTTATACAAAATGTATTAATAAATTTATTCACCCGCTTCAACTTCAGTCCTCCGAATTGTGTAGATACGAAATGTATTAATAAATTTATACAAAATGTATTCATAAATTTATTCACCTGCTTCGACTTCAGTCCTCCGAATTGTGTAGATACGGAAGCCGCACCGGATGACGCCGAAGCCGAGGTGCCTATAACTTGACTGTAGTGGTGAGCCGAAGAGAATTAGACTATAGCATCGGGAGCCGAAAAGGGAGTGGCCTAGACTGCTGCATCAGGAACGGGTGAGGAAGTGGCCTGGACTGCGGCCTCAAGAGCGGGTGAGGTATCGGGACCTGGAGTGCATGCCAGCTCGGTGGTCCTAGATGCATGCATTCGCCTTCCACCTTATAATCAAAAAAATTAAACACAACAATTTAACAATTAAACTAAATTCAACAATTTAAGAAGTTAACTAAATTTTATAATTACTCTAAATCGCATATTTTACACAAGGTGCTGTGCTGCCATCTAAGAGTACATTTTCAAGCTTAAGGTCTCTATGGCAGATTTGCTGCCAGAAATGAATTAATTCCTTACTACAATCAACACTACCAAAGATCATGAGGAAAAATAGCAGTATAACAACACATTAACAGAAGAGTTCCAATTTACAGTGGTTCTACAACCAATTAACAGCAAAAGAAAAGGTTGGTTAATTCTACATTAGTAATCTACATAGAAGAGTAGCATTTATGGATATACACATAATTCATTACTAACCTCTTTGAATTGAATAATATTTGGATGCTTCAATGACCTGTGGTTCATGATCTCCCTTTGCACATGTTCGACTATCTGCAACACCAAAGAAATGAAAAACAAAAAAACCCAATTCCCAGAAAAATTCAAACATCAAAAAGAAAGAAAAAAAAAGTGAGAGAATTGACACAAAAAAGAAAAGGAAGATAAGGGGTGAAGGAGATGAAACAGACCTTCTGGCCTCTCTGGTCCACTTGTCTCCGACCAGCCTTGCAACCCCAAAATTCCCAGACCCAATATCCTTCACAATCTCATAAATAAAACAATAAATAACAAAAAAAAAAACCCACAATTTAAAAAAAAAATTAGAAAACCCACAATCGGGTAGGTTCCAGTTGGGTTGCTGGTCGGGGTGGGGGTTGCTGATGGGGATAGGTTGCTGGTGAGGAATCAAAGGAGGCGGAAGGGAGAGGGGAGAGAGAAAGAGGAGGCCGAGGAAGGTTTCGATAGGGGTGGGGATTGGTTTCGTGGAGAGAGAAAGAGGAGGGGGTAGGGATGGGTTTCGGGGAGAGAGAAAGAAGAGGGGGTGGGTATGGGTTTCATTGGGGAGGGCGGCGGTCACGGAGGAGATGGGTGGTCGGGGAGGGAGATGGGTGATTGGGTCTGGGTTGAAGCAGGGGAGAGGAAGAAGACATACAGGGAAGAGAAGGAGAAAAGTGGCGTGGCTGCAAGGAAGAGCAACCCTAAGCCGCAAGCCCTAGCTCACCATAGCCGTGAGCCAATTGCTTGTGCAAGGTGCCTCCTCTTCCTTGTCTTGCCGCAGCCCCTTCCACTTGTTTCCTTCAATTTTTGTTCTAGTTTTCTATTTTATTGTTGGATTGTGCCTCTGAATATATTTAATTAAGTTTCTGAATTTATTTAGTTTGTCTCTTGATTTCATTTAATTCATGTCTCTGATTTCAATTCGTTTATGCTTTTAAGTTTGTTTACTTTGTGTTTCTGATTTATTTGTTAAGCATGAATTGGGATTTTATTATTGTTGGTTGCTGTTTTTATTTATTTAATTTAAGTATGTAGGTTAGTTATTCTATCTTTCATGTTAGTCGTAGGTTGATTAATGGATTTACATGTTCTAACAAATCGTTTATCCATCTCTTGGTCTGTTAGTTTGATGTTTGCATGTATTAAATTTCCACTATCTATTAGAAACCGTCACTAGTTGTTTGCATCCTTTGACTGGCCACCTTAGGGTAATTGCATCTAGTTTAATTGTTAGGTTTAGCTGTGAAATAGTCAAAGACACTAAACCACAAGTAACAACGGAATAAGGGATTATTCTTGGTAGTGGGGTTGGGCGACCTCTATAAGGAAATAGTCAAACCTTATATGTTGTGCATGTTTGACGTTCTCATAAAACTTAATGACTCCTGCATGGGTAACAGCTGCCTTAGCTTGAACTAGAGAACATGTAGGTTAACTGGCTAAGGAAGGCCCAAGAAGCTCTTAGTTTATGCATTAGGAGAACAATTGCGAGAAAGTAACTAGCCAAACCTTTTTAGCAGTCAAACTTTAATATGTTGTGTTCAAATTAACTGTCATTAGCCTTGGATGGTTATTGCATGTTTATCTGATTTGAAACTGAAAATTAACATTGCAAGACAGAATAAAGGGTGTGTGCGTGTGGTGATGTGTGCGTGTATTTCCATCTTCCAAAAACCCCCATTTAGTTATTCTAGTGATTAATTGCATTGATTTGTTGTTTATTAATCATTCCCTGTGGGATCGACCTCGTGCTTGTACGCTTTGCTACTGATGCGATTCGTGCACTTGCGAGTATACTTAGAATGAGATAATTGTTTATTTTGTTCTAAGAAAACACTTCAACAAGTTTTTGGCGCCGTTGCCGGGGAATGGTGTCTAATATCAATGAATTGGTTTAATTAGTCATTTGAATTAGGTTATATTAGCTAATTTTTGGTTAATTTTTAGTTTTAATAAATGTCATGCCTTTATATGCATTCTTTCTACTGATTGTGTGTTTTTCTCTTGATTAGGTGTGTTTTATGAACCCTGAATTTGTTGCAAGGTTGGAGAGGCTCAAAAAGGAGACTTTAGGTACATCACAAGGCAGCCCTCTACCTAGCGCATCAGATTCGAGTAGTGAAGAGACTGAGAGTGTCGACATGGCTGAGACAAACGAGATGATGCCGCAGCCCCTGAGCCATTTTTCAGCACCTTCGCTGCCCACTCAACCATCTTGCATTCGGTATGCAACCATAGCCACTGATTTCGAAATCAAGAGTGGTCAGATTCACTTGTTGCCGAGCTACCATGGGCTGAATGGGGAGGATCCGATCCACTTTTTAAAGGAGTTTTTCGGGGTTTGTGAAGCCGCACAGTTGAGGGGTCTGAATGCCGATCAGTACCGTTTGAGGATGTTCCCTTTTGCGCTTAAGGACAAGGCAAAGAGGTGGTTGTATTCGCTGCCCAGTGGTTCCATTTCGACGTGGGATGATCTTTCGAGCAAGTTCCTGAATAAGTTTTATTCCATTTCCAAGACAAATTCGATTCGGAAGGAGATCCTTGGATTTGTGCAGAAAGCGGACGAGCCATTCCATGAGACTTGGGACAGATTCAATGAGTTACTTACTAGCTGCCCACACCATAACTTATCTCATTGGTATATGATTTGTTGTTTTTATCAGGGATTATTGGAGAGAGATCAAGCCAAGGTGGATTCGGCATGTGGTGGTGCGTTTATGTCAAAGACGGAGTATGAGGCTACAGATTTGTTTGAGTCACTCTCTTTGAGTTCTCAACAGTGGGATTCCAATCGTTCGAGAGGAGGACCAAAGAGAGGGTTATACGAGGTGGCTGATGTGCCAAACACCATGGAGGGACAGATTTTGGAAATCAAGACTATGATGCAGAAGTTATCTTTGGCTCAAGAGAAGCTGATGGGTATGCAAGAACAAGGAGGTGATGTGGAACACGTGAATCAGGTTGGGAATTATCCTAGGGTGCCATACGATCCATTTTCTAACACTTATAACCCTGGATGGAAGAACAACCCTAATTTCAGGTGGAGCAACAACAATGGACAGTAAGCTAGTGGGAGCACCAACAAGCCATATATGCACCCTAATGCCGAGAGGTCTAGTTTGGAGGACAAGATTGCTCAGATTGCTCAAAGCACCACTTCCCTTGCTCAGAGCACCAACGTCTTCATGAACCGTACCGAGCAGCAGATGCAAGCCAATTCGAAGGCTATTGCACATTTGGAGAGTCAAATGGGTCAGATTGCCACTACTTTGGGTCAGAGAGAGAAGGGGAAATTGCCAAGCCAGCCCATCGTCAACCCAAAGAATGAGGAGCATGTAAATGCTATTTTGAGGACAACTCCAAGAAAGAGAGTTAGAGTGGTCAAGACTAAGGAGGTGATTGAGATCGTGGATAGTGAAGAAGAGGAGGATTCGGAAAAGATTGAAGAGAAAGATGACACACGTGTGATTCCCCTCATTCCGGACATCGACATCACCAAATTTCCAACAACCATGAGGGAGTTGAAGTCAATCGAGAAGAAGGTTGAGGAGCAAGGGCATAGTCACAACGTTCCTAGGGAGATTTGTGGTTATCTCTTTGCGTCCTTTCCGAGCAAGAAGAGGGATCCGGGCTCGTTGGTCATACTATGCAGCATAGGGGAGTATGAGATCGCCAATGCCTTAATTGACAATGGCTTAGCTATCAATGTCATGCCACTGGTGGTGTTCAAGAGGCTTGGATTTGTGGAAGCTGATTTGCAACCGTTTGATTTGAACATTCGCTTCGCCAACTCTTCAGTCGAGAGAGCCCGTGGTATGCTTGTGGATGTTATGGTTAAATGTCGTAAATTACTAATCCCCTCTGATTTCATAGTGCTAGATGTGCCGAGACTCCCGGGTGACGTTTCTATTATTCTTGGGAGACCATTTTTGTGCACCTCTAACATGGAGTACAAGGCGATGGAGAGTACCATGAAGATTCGGCACAACACCAAGCAAGAGGTGTATTGTCTCACTTCCGAGCTTCCGTAGAGCGAGGAGACCAATTTTTATGGAGATGAGAAGTCAAAGATGGAGAGCTTCTTCAATGCGTTCTTAGGGAGTGCCGAGAGTAGCAGTGGCAAGAAGAAGAGGAAAGGACGCAAGTAAAGGAGAGGCAATGTCAGGCTGAAGACAGAAAAACAAGCGCTGATTGGGAGGCAACCCAAGTTTTTGTTTCGAATAATGGAGGAGGAGTCATGGAGGACCAAGGAGGCCGCGCCTACCCTTGGAGTGTCCACGCTTGCATACGCAAGTAAACAGTTTCTTTATTTCGCTTCATAAGACAATTTTTCATTCTGGTGTGTTTATTTGATTTTGGATATTTGCAATTTCCCGTTTCGCTTAATTTGATCATTCTTGCATTTATTTCATATACATTTAGGGCAATGTATCATTTAAGTGTGGGGGGGAAATGCAATTGTCATTTGTTAGTGTTTTTAGGTTAGAACAAGTGTTTAGGGTGTTTTAAGTGTTTTTGAGTGTTTTTTAAAAAAATAAAAAATAAAAAAAAAATTATTTTGTTTTTAAACTTAGGGTGTCAAAACCCACATCAAAATGCACGTTTTCGTTAGATCTCATTCACCTTAGTGATGGATGTGATTCTTTAGAAGTGTGCGACATTGTTTTAAACACAAAAAGTTTTTGAGTCATTTTGGTTGTTTCAGGTCGTTTTGAGTCCCCAACTAATTGATTTGAGTGTGCATGATTGTTATGAGCATGTTTTAGTATTGTGTGTATATTTGGTGTTCTTTTCATTCTAATAGTGTTCCATAACATATCTTGCAATTCTATGTCATTTGGCCTTGTTGATATAAATTTAGGTTGTGATTAGCATTTTTAATGATTATATGCATAATAGAGTAGACTTGCATGACCTAAGTGAGCTTTTGAGCCCTGTTCTTCAATTCTTGAGTGTTGCGCGCCAATCTGTTTCTATCATTGTCATATAAGTCGTTGTTTTGATCTCATTGTCTTTCATTTAGTCATTTGCTTGGAATATGCATAATCTTGAATCAATGAGCTAGAACTCTTTTCTTGTGTACACAAAGCATGTCGTATTTGCATAACTCTTGATAAATGAATTTAGGCCCTTAGTCGTTGTTTGTGTACCCCATAGCCTGAAAGCCTACCCATTACATGTTTTATCCTTAGTTACCCATTTTGTGCCTTTTAAGCCGTTTTCTTTGTTACCCCATACCAAACCCTAAGTTTGGGGGTGGTACCCCTTCTACCCCTTCTATCCGTTTTACTCTTTTTATGGTATTGCAAGTTGTTTATATGTTGATTGAGGTGAAAAAGAAGTGAAAATGCATAGCTTATACAAAAATATGACAGAAAAGCATGTAAGCCGTGCCCAAAGAAAAGAAAAGAAAAAGAAAAAGAAAAAGAAATCAAAGAAAAGAGATGGGGTGCTTTCAAAAGAAAAAAAAAAAGTGAGCAAAAAGAGTTCAAATTAAGCTATGAAGTGCAAAGAAGCAAAGTGTACCTCAGAATGTTCTATTGATGCTTGCAATTCCATGAATTTAGCCCTTTGTGTTTCCTTTTCATTTCAATACCCTATTCTAGCCTAAGCCTTCATTATAACCCTATTAAAGCCCTAGCTGATCTCAGGAGGTGTGTATTATACTTATGTGGAGTCTATTTAAGAAGAGAGCCTATGGTTATTGATTCTATTTTAAGCATTTGGATTCCTTTCTTGAGATCAGTATTTCTTTTTAAAATGTGCCTTTATTTCATGCACATATGTGAGCTAATTGCTTTTGTTACATATTTCCTCTCACATATACTTTTGAGTGCACATATCAACCCAATTCTTGAGTGTTTATCATTGAGAGTATGTCATAGTGAGGATTGAAGTTGAATTTATTATGTATGTATTGATTTAATCTTGTTTGTCTAATACTTGGATTTGTGTCAAGGATGGCCTATATGACAATAGAGGAGCGAGGTATGTATTTGAAATGTTATTAGAATTTGGAGAATACAATTTATATGCCTTGCTTTCCTATGTGATTAATGGTTGTGCGCATGAATTCAGTTGTTGGGATGTTAGAGTCAGTCTTGAGTCTTTTCTTTCCTTTATTTGCTCGAGGACTAGCAAAATCTAAGTTTGGGGGTGTGATGAGTGTACATTTTGCATCACTTTATGATACTAATTCCTTAACCTAGAGTGTTAGAACTCAATATTTTGTGTTTCTTATCTTCTTTTTGTGTTTTCAGGTCAACTGAAGCAAAAATGAGAAAAAGAAGCAAATTGAGCCAATTTGGGACATTTCCTGGTTAAACTAGGAAAACTAGTGAAATTCTGGTCAAACCAGGAAAAGTGCAGAAATCCTAGTCAAATGAGGATTCCTAGTAACACTAGGAAACATCAAGTCCAGAACCATCATTGCGGAGCCAGAAATGTGAAATCCTGATTCGAATAGGAAATCCTGGTTGAACTAGGAAACCTAACCCAACTAGAGAAAGGAGTCCTAATGACACTAGGAGACCCCAGGGGCAATATGGTCATTACGAGAAGTCGAAACGGATAAGGAATCCTTCATTTTCAAGAAATCCTAGTTGCACCAGGAAATGTTGGTCAAAGTCAACTCTACAAAGTCAAGATTCCAGAAGCTTCTAGAAGGTGGTGGACATCCATGGAAATGAGTGGAGGGAAGAAATGAATTTGAATTCAAATGGAAATGAGGGGCAAAATGGGAAGTCAAAAGTCAAGGGCCCATGGGCCTAAGGGATGTCGAACCCAAGATGGGCCATGCATACACATGCATGGGCCCAAACCCTAGCAACCCAAAGTCCATGCGTAAGGAGCAAGATGGCAGCCCATGCATGCGCATGCATGCCATGCAAACCCTAGCAGCCAAGGAGCCCCATTGCGCAAGCCCAAGATGCAAGCCCAAGATGGAAGCCCATGGAGTGAAACCCTACCCATCTTGTGCAAGCCACTTTAGCCCAACACATGTGAGCCCAATGCACCATCAAGGTCCAAGATCAGCAGCCCATGCGCAAGGGGGGAGGCCTAGCTGACTTGCATGCGCCACTTAAGCCCAAGAGGACAAGCCCTTGCCGCAAGCCCATAGCTAGAAACCCTAGCTGATGCCGCAAGCTACAAGGAGCAGCAAACCCTAGTTGTGCCGCAAGTCACCTTCTCCTTGCCTCTCAAGGATTGCACCTCTATATATATCCCCTCAATTCAGAACCCTAGAGGACTTTTTGACACCTACACACTCCAGCCGAATTCTCTTAGTTCCTAGTTTTATTTTTCTGTTCTAAGTTTTTAATTTCAGAATTGTAGTTTGTTCTTGGGAGGGCTAGCCGAAGGTTGAGAGAGAGAGAGAAGTGGCGTGGCTGCAAGGAAGAGCAACCCTAAGCCGCAAGCCCTAGCTCACCATAGCCATGAGCCAATTGCTTGTGCAAGGTGTCTTATCTTCCTTGTCTTGCCGCAGCCCCTTCCACTTGTTTCCTTCAATTTTTGTTCTAGTTTTCTATTTTATTGTTGGATTGTGCCTCTGAATATATTTAATTAAGTTTCTGAATTTATGTAGTTTGTCTCTTGATTTCATTTAATTCATGTCTCTGATTTCAATTCGTTTATGCTTTTAAGTTTGTTTACTTTGTGTTTCTGATTTATTTGTTAAGCATGAATTGGGATTTTATTATTGTTGGTTGCTGTTTTTATTTATTTAATTTAAGTATGTAGGTTAGTTATTCTATCTTGCATGTTAGTCGTAGGTCGATTAATGGATTTGCATGTTCTAACAAATCGTTTATCCGTCTCTTGGTCTGTTAGTTTGATGTTTGCATGTATTAAATTTCCACTATCTATTAGAACCCGTCACTAGTTTTTTGAATTCTTTGACCGGCCACCTTAGGGTAATTGCATCTAGTTTAATTGTTAGGTTTAGCTGTGAAATAGTCAAAGACACTAAACCACAAGTAACAACGGAATAAGGGATTATTCTTGGTAGTGGGGTTGGGCGACCTCTATAAGGAAATAGTCAAACCTTATATGTTGTGCATGTTTGACGTTCTCATAAAACTTAATGACTCATGCATGGGTAATAGCTGCCTTAGCTTGAACTAGGGAACATGTAGGTTAACTGGCTAAGGAAGGCCCAAGAAGCTCTTAGTGTATGCATTAGGAGAACAATTGCGAGAAAGTAACTAGCCAAACCTTTTTAGCAGTCAAACTTTAATATGTTGTGTTCAAATTAACTGTCATTAGCCTTGGATGGTTATTGCATGTTTATCTGATTTGAAATTGAAAATTAACATTGTAAGATAGAATAAAGGGTGTGTGCATGTGGTGATGTGTGCGTGTGTTTCCATCTTCCAAAAACCCCCATTTAGTTATTCTAGTGATTAATTGCATTGATTTGTTGTTTATTAACCATTCCCTGTGGGATCGACCTCGGCTTGTACGCTTAGCTACTGATGCGATTCGTGCACTTGCGAGTATACTTAAAATGAGATAATTGTTTATTTTGTTCTAAGAAAACACTTCAACATCCATCGATCTTCCCTCCTCAACTCAGTCTAGGGGTGGGCGCGGTGCGGTTCGACTCACTTTTCCCCCGGAACCGTGCGCCGCACCGGACATTAATATACGATGCGGTTCGGTGCTTAAAACCGTGAAAGAAATAAAAAAAACCAAACCAAACCAAACCATTTAAGGTGCGGTGCGGTGCGGTTCTGGGCCTAATGGGCTATTATTCAGATTAGCACTTTTGAGCCTCACATTTATTTTTTTAAGCCTAAGCCCAATTATTTAATGATGCAAACCCATCATAATTAACAAGTTTTGGCAACAAAAAAACAAATTTTCAAGTTAATTCAATGAACTTAACTAAAAAGACTCACACATTAAACTTTTCTTAACCTGCTTAGTACTTAAAACTTAAAAGTTAAAAACAAAATCAATTATACAAGTATACAACCAATGATTACAACTACAAGTTAAGAACCTGCTTAAAACAAAGTTACTAACTTACTAGTTACTACAAGTTATAAACCTTATATGGCATATACCCTATACACTTATATAGTATATAACTATATATTATACCCTAGAACTATAAACAATTAAAAATTTTAATATATAGAGTATAAACTATAAATAATATACTAATTTTTTTTTATATAAAATATAAAGAATATACTAATTTTATTATATAGGGTAATGGGTATAACTAAAATTATATACTAAAACATTATTAATTTATTATTATATTATATATCTAGAAAATAGGTCATAGGGATATATAAAATATATTTTAGGGTCTGAACCCTAAAATATAGCTACGTTAATATTAATTATAATATTTTATTAGGGTTTATGGTCTAAAGTGTATAAAAAGTATATAAAAAGTATATAATAATCGTATAAATATATATAAAATGATGTATATATGTATAAAAATATAAAAAATATATATTTTTTGCAAGTATGCGGTGCGGTTCGGTTCGGTGCGGTTAAATAAGGTGTAGAACCAGAACCGGAACCGGAGAGAACCGGTGCGGTTCGGTTTTTTTGGCGGTGTTGACTTTTTTTGATCAACGCGGTTTTTTGGCGGTGCGGTTCGGCCGGTTTTGGCGGTGCGCGGTTAAAATGCCCACCCCTAACTCAGTCCTTTGGCTTCACCGATCGATCTTCCTTCTTGCGCATCAATCTCCGTCCTCATCGCGTGTCAATCTCCATCTTCGACGTCGTCCCTCGCTCTCCATCTGCACGTCTCTTGACGTCACCGACCTCCATCTTCGTCCTCATCGTCTCCGCCCATTCCTCATCGCTCGGCCATCTCTGCACTCCCCTGAATCATCTTCGCGCATCTCTGCACTTTGGTTCAGGTACAGTTGGGTTAGGGTTTGATTTTGGCGGATTTTTTCCTCATTAGATTTTGTTCTTTCTTTTTTTGTGCATTTCTGATTTTTGTTCTTTGAGGTTCTTCTAAACCTTTTTGTTTTGAGTTTTTGCTCAAGGTGAAGTTCATATTGGTGATATTTGGTGATATTGTTGAGCTTGGGGAAAGAAAATAGCTGGGCTGCTGATTGGATTGGAAAGGTGAGTTCATCAGGCCTTTTTTTTTTTTTTTTCTTTTTGTTGGTTTTGGCATCTTGTTTTCTTTTGTTTTGATGGTAGGGGTTTTATTTGTAGACTATTGAAAGAATTATGTTGATTTCTTGATGCTATTGATTAACTTTTGTTACTCATTATAATGAATGTTTGATTTTGATGAGAAAAATAGTTATGAGTAAGTAATTGTGTATTGAAGTGGAAAGTTGTTACCCCTCCCCTATCCTATAGAAATCATATAAGTTCATTCACTCCATTGTGTTTGCTTTATTTCAATTGAGGAAATTACTAAGACTAAACTACGTGTATAATTTTTATGATGCATTGTGCTAGCTTGAAATACCTAATTTAGATCAGCCTGCAGGTTAGTGTTCATTTCCTCTCTCTCACCTGCTCTATCTCTCTTATTCTTGTTTTGGTTCTTGGTGAAGTTATTGTTGCTTGATAAAAATTTGGGGTATTTTTCTAGGTTTAGTTAATATTCATGGGTTGTGTTAAATTCTCTGGTTTGTGATTGATTTTACTGATATGAGGTTTATTTGGTTTACTAGGTTTTACTGATATAAGGTTTGTTTATTGATTTTGTAAATTATATGGGTTTACTGAAATATGCTTATTTATTTTGCTTGATCTTTATTGATTTTGTTTACTGATATGGGGTTTGTTTATTGATTTGGTTTTAGTTGAATCAGTATTTTGGTTGTTCAAAATGTTGTTTCCTTTTGTTTAGTCTTGGTTGCTCAGCTTCATATTGTCAGAAAACTGAGATCGCCACTGGAAGTCCGGTTCTCAAATGAGAGGTCTGGACCTCTAGCCTAGGTCTCAAACACCAATCTTATTGGAGGTCCGGTCCTCAAGGGTGAGGTCCGTACCTCAAGCCTAGGTTTCAAAGACCAATCTTACTAAGACCAGTTAGTTTTCAATTGCATGCCCATGTTCAATGGTATAGTGGTTGTGTTTAGTTTGTCTTTGTATTTGTTTTGTTTCACTAGAGTCAATATTTGGTATGATTTTATAAATGACATACATGTTTGTATGGATAAGTCAAAGATGGACAAGTCATGAATGTATGTGGATAGAAGATCAAGGGCATATGAGTTAGGGATTCAAGAATTCTTCAAGTTTGCATTACAGCATGCTAGAAACCCAAACCTCATTCATTGTCCTTGCCAAAAATGTGGAAATATGAGAAAATTTGGGATTGGAGTTATAAGGGATGATCTATATTTTAATAGGGTTGACCAAAGTTATCAAAATTGGATATGGCACGGAGAAGTTTCTAGTACATTTGCGAATGAGATTTTTTTGGTCCCTTACAATTCCAGGTAAGTTAATCATTTATGTGGTCATTGTAAATACTATTTTCCAACCATATAAAGTATTTAATGAGAATTATAAATGTGTAGAAATCATTGGATGCTGACTGTTATCAATCCGGACAAGGAGATTGTTTATTTCATGGACCCAATGAGAAGACGTCTGATCGGTGATGAATGGAAAACTGTGGTGGACAAGTAAGTTGATTAGACTTCTCATCAGTTTATAAGTTCATTTACATATATCAGCAAGTGTTAAAATCATTTGGTTTTTCATGCGATAGGGGAATTAGAATCTTCAATGCTCAAGGGAATAGGCAAAGGCGTAAGGCAATAATCTGGAAAAATATGGCGGTAGGTTGGCTTGTTTGTAGTTTGCTTTAAAACTCAAATAACAGATTGCTAAGTGGACTGTATATGTGCTCATTCTAATTAATGTTTATTTGCATTTAGGGCATTCCTCAACAGCCAAGTGATAAGGAGTGTGGCTATTTTATTATGCGTTTTATGAAGGAAATAATTGAAGATGAGAGCTTAGCTTTTGTGACTAAGGTTTGCACTAGTGAAGTATAAGTAACTTGACATTATGTTGGTCATGTGAACTTTGAGCAGTGATATGAAAATTGTCTTTACTTGGAAATGTTGAAATTCTTTTATTTGTTTTGTGGCTGAAAAATTGGAAATGTAGTAAAGGAATAAAGGAAATAAATTAGCTTGGGGGAGTCTGTTTTGGGTGCATGCAGATTGGGAATACTGGGTGGATTCTTTCAAACTTGTGGAAGTAGACATGTTATATAGCTAGGCCCCTATTTAATGATCACTTGTGTGAATTTGAGGTTGATTTTAGCTTGATTCTAATTAATGTAGTTATGCACTTATATTATTAATAACAAATTCATGAGTGGTCTGGTGCAATTTCTTTAGGCCATTGGGGGATTCTGTTTTGGGTGTAGTTAGCTTAGGACATTTTGCTAGTTATATATGTGTGCTTGATTCTTAATTAATGTAGTTGTGCACTTATATCATGAGTTGTCTTGGCCTTTTTTACCTAAGGGCCATATTGTTTATTTCTTCTTTGGATTCATTATGTTTTCATTTTGGGTTGAATTTTCTTTTTAATTACTACTTCATTTTTGCCTTGTTTCAGTGGGAGCGAAGGAAGGACAGCGCTTATACCCAAGAAGATATCAATGAAATCCGGGCTAAATGGACAAACTTTGTGGGGCAGTATATGTAGATCGAGTAGAATGTGGATTTTTGACGTATAGCATTTTTGAACTTGATTTTGTAGGCCATGTGTTTAGCTAGACTAGCTTAGGGTATATATATATATATATATATATATATATATCATTGATCACTTTGCTAAATTCTTTTGGGTGCTATTGATAGCTAGGCTTAATTAATTGCTAGATTAGATTGATGGCAGCAAATTGGTAGACTAGAAACTTGATGGCTAATTTTTGTGTTATAGATGGTTTTTGTGTACGGCATGGCTGGTTGTGTGAATAGCATTGGGTTAAGAAAGTAAACTACATATATACAATTACTAGCTACCTTGAAATTCCTTTTAATATTTGGTACTTTATCAATTCCAAAATCCTTATTTATTGTGGATTAGTTTAAATTTGAGTAAATTGTGATTTTGTGAATTAATATATAATTTATTAAGAATGTTAACATTATAAAGGGACACATGCTACTTGGAACAATGGTGTTGTACCAAAAACACCTAGCTAGCTATTTCAGGTACTGCACGCCTATGTGAACCAGATGTAAATATGAACATTTTACAACAATTTTTCTGACGAAATCGTGGTCTGTAACATTAACTTACAATTGTTCAATATCAGAAACCGTTGTATAATCCATAACAATACCGCACAAACCTTAGAAAGCCGATGTATCTAATACCAATAGACATCTAATTAAACTTGAAATTGGTATCTTACACAACGGTTATATAGTTAAAATCCATGTTCTTAAATTCATAATACAACGGTTTTATATAAACACCATAGTATGAAAGACATATACACATCTCAAACACCTATTTTTAGAATGACCTATACCACGGTTAGGATCCAAAAACTGTTGTTTTAAGGAGTATTTCACCTCGTGTTTATAACTAAAATAGTTGTAAAATACATGTATTAGTAAACGTAACCGTTGTCTTGAGAACATAAAACAATGGGTTCGAGGAGAAAACCGTTGTGTAGATATATACTCAACAACAGTAGCCCTTAAACCATGGGATTTTTAGGATGTATATACAACGATATTTCTGTCATTACCATTGTGTTAATGTAATCAAGACAACGGAAAATAACCGTTGTGTAATGGTACCCCAATAGACGTCGGTCGATTAGACGACGGTATTTTGGCAACTTACACAACGGATTTTATCCGTTGTATATTACGTTTTTTGTAGTAGTGAATGTTTCACTTAATATGAACTCTTAAATGTTTTACTTCTCTATTATAAACTTTGATAAGTTTTCAGTTTTGGTACTTAAATGTTATGATAATAATATGAAAAATGTAATTGTATTCACTTTCATAACATTTTTAGAGTTCATAAACATTTTTAGCTTTAGTAAATTCAAAACACTCCATCTATCTACTCAAATTTTATAAGCTTTTAGCACATTTTATAAGTTTTCCACACCTGTAGCACCGCGCCGGCACGATTACTAGTGAAATCTCAAACCTTAGATCATGACTTGATAGAAATACTGAATGTGATTATTAAACCTTTCTTTTTTTCTTGTTCCCTTGGTGACAGATTTGACAGTTTTAATTCAAGGTGTTCAATAACCAACACCGAAGTACAATTCAACCATGTGGCTACTGAAAATGAGGCCCAGGACTCAGGAGGAATCATCAACTGTAGAGCCTGATTGCTCGGTCCCAATTGTTAATCTTACTAACTGAAGACACTTATGTAGATAGTCTCTTGACAACACTAGCCTGTGAGTTTCTTGCCATTGTTTTTTTTTTTTTTTTTTTTTTCTAGGTTTTATCAAAAAGGAGCAGCATACCCTTTCTGCTACTCCGGCCCATCCAATGGGATTATATGGTAAGAGCCTTCCCCAAGTAGTCCATCTAAAGCATAGTGACGTGCCTTTTTTAAATTGTCATTTATATGTGTCATTTGAATTATAAAAATAGTTGATTCCAGTGGTTTTGTATCCTTGAGATGATTTCTGACTTGAAAGGGCATATGTTTCTTATGTTTCTTGATAATAATAAGATAAAAGATCTCCTACAAGCAACTAAAAAGGTTGTTTAAATATTTCCACAACCCTAAACGCTCAAAATTCAAATCGGAAATAAATACAATTTAAGAAACTTATTCAAAATTACTAAACTTCTTATTTGAGACCATAAACAAAGAAATTTGGCCAAAAACTGAACGGGCTCATATTATTATGAGTCTTGTAGATCTTGTCGTTTTCCTTAAAATCGATATATTATACGCCCAATTCTGATACCAGAATATTTTTTCTTGCATTTTATGTCGTCATATTGACTGGATATGATTTTTTTCTTTATTTCGTGTTTTCTTGCTAATTTATAGCCGCTTTATTTTTCTGGTTTTATTTTCTTTAAATCGACCCCTAACTCGTCCTACATCAGTTTCTTTAATAAGGTTGCTATTGAGGTAAATTAAGTATATAGGACAAAAAGGTTGGAAAAATTAAGGTTGCTATTGATATAAACTCATTTTGTTTCAATATAAACTTAATTCTAAGTAAATACTCGTGTTCGTACTACTAATTTTAAAAAACTTAGTCATAGGTCTCCAAAGAAATGTGCATATATAAATTTTGGTGTCCAAAAAGCCACCCTAACTTTAAATCGTTCATGACTCATGAGAATCGTCCTGCATTCCAAACTCAACCTGAGCTTCTTGAATTTAACAAATGTAAACCCATTTAGTGGGCCTAATTGCACATCAATGTCAATGAACAAAGCCCAAATTAATGTATTTTGTATGAATTCTCCCCGTCTTTTTCTTCTTTTTATTACTGGGAGGACCGGAGAGCAAGACAAAGAGTCTAGAACACTAAATCTAACACACTTCCACTAGGAAAATTGAAGTACAATGGATTGCAAAATGATCCATTGATTTGGCTCTGCAATTGTACATAGTTCACAAATGGGAAGGTACAAATAATATCATGCCCCTCAGGCCCATGTACAAGCTGATGTGGGCATTGCGAATTTAGATAGTCTCTGGTGACCTTTCATTACTAGAAAATTGAGCCCAAATCCAGTCCAAACTCCAAAGGCATCAAGTCGCATGGTTTTATAGTGCCCTAAAGCCTTTGGGCACAAATCACTTGTCAATGGCACTTGTAGGGATCTCCGATACTATTTTGTGATTGCATAGTCCAAATGTGGCACCCTTGTGAGTGGGTCCCACATGTTTTGCCTGACAATAATACTAGACTCACCGGTTGTAATTATATATGTTAGTATCTCATTTGTTTGAGATA
Organism: Dryas octopetala; assembly: GCF_963921425.1. Taxonomy (NCBI): domain Eukaryota; kingdom Viridiplantae; phylum Streptophyta; class Magnoliopsida; order Rosales; family Rosaceae; genus Dryas; species Dryas octopetala. The sequence goes on along the minus strand of NC_141368.1, from coordinate 27,765,654 downwards.
AATGAGGTCTGAATTTGGTTTAAATTTGAATAAATGAGTGTATATCGGTGTCCATAAATAAACCTAACCTTAATGCCACTGCATAGCATGATGAAGAAATTAAGTTGAATTTTGGGTGTAAGGGTTAAGAACCACAATTAATACACCAAATAATTCAAAGCTGCCACATCTTTGAGGGACAGATTTGTCATCCAAATGAAAAAGTGTCTAAGAACCAAACAAAATAGGGCGGAGAAATAATAGCCACTACAAGAGGACATAAAGTAAATACACATGGAAGGGGGACAACACTCACATGTAAGAAACATGGGTAGGCCTTTGCCTTTGCTTCCTCAATTCAATGAGATCTCTGTTTGGTTCCTTATTAGCAGTCATTTACATCCCTACCTTATCCTCTTTGTCATCATTTTTCAACACTTCCAATCAAACTTAATACCATTATTTAATATGGGCCATTGCTTGGCAACCCTTTTCTTTTGGAGGATATATCCCTTGCTTCTATATTTTTACATTGATATTATGCTTATATTTAGAATTATAGAATTACATTGTTTCAGGCTCCCATTTAATTATTTCTTCACTACAAAATTCTAATTTCAAAAGACTTAATCCTCACTTCAAAATAACGTGGTTTTGGACACAAACAATTAGCACGGAAATATGAACAGATAAAAACAATGAAGCACCATCCCTCCTTTTCCAACTTAACTGTCGAATTTGCCCTTCTATGAGGGGTAAGATTGCATAAAACTACTGAGATTGGGTTGGAAAACATGGTCATTTCACAAGCTGTGCATTAATTTGTATGATAAAAGTGCCAAACCATTGACCCACTGCATGTTTTTTGTGCTATCCTATCTACACAAGCCATGTCTCTACTTAATGATTGTTATTACATAATAAGAACAAGCTCTAAATTATTCTGCAGGTACTTGTGGCTTTTTCATTGCATGTCTATTTGTCTACCCAAACTGGGTACACATATCACATGGAGTTTGAATCTGACTGAGTTACTTAAAATTAAAATATTATATAGTTGCTAACCTTTAGTCTGATGAGTTAGATATTAATGCAATCACTGCCATAGATTATCCTCAATCTTAATTGTTATTATCAATTTGTTTTTTTATTCAGGTACAAAAATTTGGGACTGTCACATGGGTATCGATCCCATCATCCCAACATCTGCTACAACCGTTTTGTTACTGCATTGATATGCACAAATTCAGTTTCTTTTTTTTTTTTTTTTTTTTTTCTGTTCTTGAAATAGATCTCTTGTTTATGCTTACTGCATCGATAGTATGTGTTATAGACAAAATAATATAGTTGTAATGTTTAGATTTAAGCATTTTGTGCTTTAATTAGGTTTAGTGCAGTGTAACATGTACAGTAAAAATATAATTAAATAGAGACTTTAAATTGTTGAAAAGCACATATGCTAAGTTCTAATTTTTCGATGTGGTACATTGTTCCGCATTACTCTTTACACGCATCTGCATGCGTGGTGAGATTTTGAGCCTAACACGTGAATAAATTGTATTGGGTGACATGCATGGGAACACGTGTGACCATTGGGTCTTACACGCAAATAACCAAGCTCTGATACCATGATAGAATTTGAGCATCCAACCTAAAACCAATTGGCAATGGGTGAAGAGACCCAAAATCTTATAAGCACATATGCTAAATTCTAGTTTTCCGATGTGAAACATTACTTTATATTATTGGTTGGATGCTCAAATTCTCAACATTGTTTTAATTATAAACATTATATCAACACAAAAGTTTTTAATATTTACAGTGGAAAGATAATTGAATAGGAGACCCGAAACAACATAATTTTAATCATAAATAAAATATCAAATAAAAAGTCTTTTAACATTTATAGTTGAAAGATACTTGAATATAGACCCGAAACAATATAATTTTAATCATCAACACAATATCCACTCAAATAACGAATAATAGCTAACAGCAATGGCCTTCTGAGATTTTTTTTTTTTTTTTTTTTCTACACAATATCAACCAATTCAACCAGTCCTTTCTAGCCTTCTGCCTTTACTCCCTTCCTGATCAGCACATAAAATACGAGTATAGGATCCCCACTCTTTTTTTTTTTTTTTTTTGACGACGAGATGGGGATGATTTCCATTTTGTAAGGTGTTTCTTCCTGTATACTCAAAGCAATATTATAATGGTCTAACCGTCTAACCAATATCATGATTTTTGTTTTTTTATGCTCAAGTCAATATAATGGTTGTTACTTTTATTTTTGGTCCTTTTTTTAATTTATAGCATATTTTTGTTCCATATATAATTTTTTTTTGGCCAGGTTGTTCCATATATAATTAAATTGGAACTTTTGTATTTCTAAGAATATATATTGAAACTTGAATATCATTCAAGGTCAATCTTTTGATGTCTTTCATGTCCGAGAAGAATTTTTTTAAAATATGAAGTAAAAAACGAAATTTATTTTTTGGGCTAATTACAAATAAATCAATAAAAATTTTCATAATTACATTTTAATCAATGCACTTTTTCATAATTTCATTTTAGTCACTATTGACCAAAATGAAAAAAAAAAATTACAATAAATTAATAAACAAACATTATTATTCATATTTAGATTTGTATTAGTTAGGTTTGTATTTGACTGCTACGAAGAAATTCGAGACTTAAACTCTAAGCCATAAGTTTAAAAACTCTAATTCTAAACCATAAACCTCATTTATATACATTGCACCTCATTTCTATACCCTAAACTAAATTAAGGGCAACGTCATAATTTTACGCCCATAAGTAATAAAAAAAAGGAATGGGTAAAGTAGTATTTTCCAATGCACCAAAATACATGACATCATCAAGTGAATTAGGCTTAGTGACTAAAATGGAATTTAATTTCAAAACTCATTGATATTTATGGGAAAAGAAAATTTATATTAACTATTATGTAATATTAAAATTTTTTATTGATTTTAATGTAATTTGTTATTTATTTTTTCTAGTAGAAAAAAAAAAAAAAAAAGCCAAAATTTCATATATAGCGAAGAATTTAAATCTAAAGTTTAAGTTTAAAAAATGGTGATCAATTCTATATCGAAGATAATTAACAATATCAGAAAATTAAATAAAAATACAAATGTAAGTTTTTAGATGTATTAGCAGATTGACAGCTTATCAAGTTGTACGTGGTTTCACCACATTAGAGAAAAATTCTATATAATATATATAATTACCAATTTACCATTGCCATATGACTTTTTGGCATTTTGCTTTTTTCATTGGATGGCAAGGTAGATAGGGCAGCTGCACCCAATCTTAACTACTGAATTGTGAAGAGTTCCAAACAATAATCATCTAGAGATCCTATAATTCTTTTGATTGTTTTAAATTAAAAATTAAGCCTGGTTGTTCAACTTCTCATTCATATGATCTTAACCCCTCAACAACCTATATTGGATTAGTTGTAATATATTTGTCCTATTCGTATGTAAATAATTAATTTGGTGACTACATCAGAAAAATAATGATGATTCGATCGCTAATATTGATATAGAATGTTGGGCCACTTTTGAAGCCCAAAGCAATACATGATTAATTTGCATTAAGTTTTGGTGCTTAATTTCTTCATTTGAATGAGAAGAAAATTAAGTATAAGCTTAGGGTGTAATCCAAGACCCTTATAAGTTACTATGCAAGTTATGTTATAATTTTTTAATGTAGGACAATACTTTACATTCTCACAAGTTTCCGCATGTGTGGCGTCATTTAAGCTAAACATGTAGACAACTAATACTCATATTGGGTGACGTAGAGCACGTGTGGCCACTCGGCCTAACAAACGTACGTGGGTAAACCTGCTCTGATATTATGAAAAAATCAAGACATTTATCCCAAAATCAATTGACAATAAGAGGAGTAGTCCAAGACCCTTATAAGTCACTATGCAAAATTATAATTTTTCAATGTGGGACAACACTCTATATTCTCACACTGTAAATATTTGAAAAAGATCGACTTCACTTGGTCGATAATATTTAGAGATTGATAATCTGACAAGATATCGAACTGTATGAGAACAAAATGTTTCAAATTAGCTAGATGCATATGATGGCTTACATGCATTTTCACATCTCTCCTGGCAACGTATGTGTGATACGTACTCAAAATTGAAGCATGCTTCTGTTAGACCAACCAGTCTTTAATTTACATTTGTTAATTCATTGGCAAGAAGCAGAGAAAGCAAGGGTATTGCACTAACTCACACAGACGGCCAGCTATGAGTATATTGCACCTACTCTCACTTGGGAAATGACAAGATTATAAGTTGTTAATTAGCTAGGGTTGGTAGAATAGATATAAATATATGTATATCGATCAGAACGTACTACCCAATAATATTTTAATTAAAAAACTAAATTATTAGTGCATATAATTAGAGTTGTTAAGCAATCACAATTACAACTTGAATTTCCACTTCAGAAATATATTGATGCAATTGGATGATACTTGATATAATATTATATTTTGAGCCCACAAGCCAACTCCATCCATCCTGACCACTTCAACTGTAGTACTATATTTTAATTAAGTCAACTTAGTTCTGGGCAGTTTACCTCATAAACAACAAAAAGGGGGTCAAACAATGTGTAGCATATGTTGGCACATTCTTATCAGATTTTGTTGTGTGATGGTTATTAAAGTTTTGAACTCCCCAATCCCAAACCACCCAAAAGAATAAATGGGGATAAAAAAAAGTAATATTTCCAGCTAGATCTTCTTCTTTTTTTAACTAGCTTATTTCTCCTTCTACATTTAATTGTCCAAAAAGAAAAGCTAGTAAATTAAGCAATTGCAAGGGGTCTTTTTCTATGATTATCATAATAAAACTAATAATATTATGACAACTTACAACAACGAAAAGAGCAAAAGCATAAGAACAAGAAGAAGAAAAATGAATAAAGGTACCAAAAAAAAAATACCAATGCAAGACATGTTGTTTAATAAACATTAACTATTTTATTTTCTTTCGATGAACCTCTATGACTATCATCTACATATCCAATCAATGAGTAGAGGACAGGACCTGTCCAGGTTAAGCAGATACAGTCTCTAATTTTTGTTTGCTTACAGATATAGACTCTAATTAATTTAGGATATTATATACTAAATATTACAATATTAGCATGCTTGCACATCTCATATATATCGAGAGCCAGTGGTATTGGTGTACACATTAACTTAAATAACGCCTTGATCCTTACATTTAAACCACCACATATATTTATACATATGCATGTATTGGTCATCACCTTGCATTTTGAATTGTTTATAGTTTTTCTTATGTGTTAAAATAGTTTATAATTAACCATATGCTTGCATAGATTATAAAATTCTGATATAAAGGTGAAAATTTGTTTTATGTTGAAGTATGTATGCATAGTGTACGACCACGTAATTCTCGTTGATTAAGAAATTTCTAACTAGTATAAGGAAATTGTAAAATGATGACACACTAACTTTGAGGTGCTAGTACTCCTATGATCTTCTTCATAATTTATATTTTTATGTTTTATATATGTGTAAAATGATGAGGAGAATTGACCTCATGCGGCATGTGAGGTTCAGAAATGTGCCAAAATATTGACCAAGGAAATATATGAAAATAGAAGGTTAATCGATCAGTACTCAGAACCATGGATGCTCATGTTTTACCAACCATGTATCAAAAAAAAAATATATATATATATATATATATATATACAGAGGTTCCTTCTGCTGAGGTATACTTCAACTTATTTATGTTGAGATATGACCTTGTTAGGGCCCACACGAGTCGTTTTGTGTCAATCCGAACCGTTCAATTTTTACATCTTCATTAATAGATCATCCTTGCCAAAAATTAGTCAAATCGGAAATCATTTGCCTATCTAACTTTGATAAAACAAATGGACGGTTTTCATTGAAAATATTTGGTTCGTCCATTTATTTGATCAAAGTTAGATAGGTAAATGATTTTCGATTTGGCTAATTTTTTGCAAGGATGATCTATCTATGGAGATGTAAAAATTGAACGGTTCGGATCGACACAAAACGACTCGTGTGGGCCCCAACATGGTATACCTCAACATAAATAAGTTGATGTATACCTCAAGGAGCCTGTATATATATATATTCACGAGGTTGTAAAATATAAAATATTATATTGACATATTATAAATCCTGACCACGCATTTAAATAAGAATTAACCTAATTCATGACCAAAATTTATAGTTTGACGCTAATAGTAAATTTGATTACCTATACATACATATATGGGATGTTTTCTTACAAGATATACTACGGGTTGTTCAAATCATTTGTCAATATAGATCACTAGCTCTCATTCAAATAAAATGTTGCCTAATTAATATTTTTTAGAATTAATCGCTTTATAATTAATATTTTAGAGTGACAATTTGAAAATATAACATGTTGAGAGAAACTTCCCTGTAACAGGGATATGGTTAATTTGGTATCACAACTCAATAACATGATGACACATATGCTCGATCTTATACTTCATTACATTAAAAAAATTTTAATTTCAAGATAAAACATATCTCAAGAGATGCCAAGTCAGCCTCTATTCTTGTTATAGGTAAGTTTTTTCCTAACATGATATATATAATATGTTACATATATCCGTGATTCTATATACATTGCAATGAAAGGAAAAAAAATCCTTGAAGATAACCACTACCAGATAAAAGTTGTCCCCTGAATATTAGAATACAAACAGCAAAAAATGCATACGTAGGGTAACTAGACAAAATACAAATCCCTATTATTGTGGCAAAATACAAATCCCTATTATGGTGGAAAAATACAAATCACTATTAGGTGGACAATTTTGAGAAATCTGTATGTGTATGTCAAATTAAAATATATTTCCCCAACTAATTCCAATAATGTGGTTCTGCCATACAACATGCTTCTTTCTTAACAGTTAACCTCTATGCACCTTCATATCTATTATTTTCTACCCAAAACATTATATATTAAAAAACCGGGGTGGTATTATGGTATATGATACTTATGGGAACTAGACTCAGAATCAATTTGAACATTTAAATCACTAGAATCAAATATGAGAGTAGTTATCTCTTCAGAAATACCAGGAGATGATTGGTTCAATAAATCACCAAACAAAGTCTCTGAAGAAGAATCCACTCTCGAGTGATCGGCAGGGGAAGTCAAGCGCTCAGTAATGCTCGGGGAGCGATGATTAGTTCTAAAGGATCAGTCTTCTAGGAGCTTACCACCTGACATCCCCTTGTATCATCGATCCTCTAGGGGCTCCATATTGAAGGATCGATCATCAAGGGGCTTGGTTTCCCACAAGTCTTTTGCGAAGCGATCGATAGAGTCCACCGAGCGATCGGCAGGAGCTATCTAGCGATTGGTACGAGAAGCTTCATCATTCTACAACCCGAAACTAAAGAAAAACCCCATATCAATTTCATCCACCTGATTCTTGCCTTCCATACCATTATTCTCCCCCTGAAGAGAAGAATCACAACCATCTGTACGATAGAACAAGTCGTCCTTATGAAATGTAACATCTAAGGAAACATAGAACTTATGGGACAACGGATAGTAACATTTATACCCCTTTTGATTCGGACCATATCCAATGAACACATAAGCCTCAAGCTTGTTTCGTTGATGACCATGCAAGTGAACATAAACTGTAGAACCGAAAACCCAAGGTTCTAAATGCAAAATAGAAGGAAGCACACAATAGTCTGACAAGACGTCCAATGGCCTCTGAAACTCAAGGACACTTGAAAGAGTCCGGTTAAGTAGATACACATCGGAGCTTAAAGCATCATCCCATAAAAAGATGGAACATATATTACCACCAATCAACAAGGAACAAGTAACCTCCAGTAAATGTATGTTCTTGCGCTCTGCTACTCCATTTTGTTGTGGAGTGTAAGGACAAGTAGTCTGATGAAGAATGCCATGAGAACCAAGAAATTCAGTTAGTCCTGTATTAATGTACTCGCCACCATTATTAGAACGCAAAACATGAATGAAGTAATTAAACTGAGTAAAAACCATATGATAAAAAAGTTTGAAGACATCACAGACATCACTCTTATTATGCAAAAAATAGACCCATGTCATTTGGGTGCAATTGTCAATGAAAGTAACAAACCAAAGAACACCATTATGAGTAGATAGTGGGGCAGGCCCCCCAACATTAGAATGCATCAATTCAAAAGGAACCGCACTGTAACTATCACTCGAATAAAAAATGGTGCTATGACTCTTAGCGAACACACAAGTCGGACATTTGAATTCTGAAAAATTATCCAATGAATAAAGACGGAAACAATCGTCTTAGATAACTAAAAGAGGAATGACCAAGACGCCGATGCTAGTGCCAAATCTTCCTCTTATTCTCTACTAACTTGATTGCACTAACTTAAGAAGCTTGATTTCACAGTACCATCTAGACCAACTGTGGCACCATCTAGATAGTAAAAGTTTATTGTCCTCTTATCACTGCCAATCGTCTCTTTAGTACGAATGTTCTGGAAAACATAGTGAGTAGAAAAGAAAATAGTCATGCAATCAAGAGATTTAGTGAGTTGACTAACAGACATCAAATTGCAATTCAAAGATGGAACAACTAAGGTATTGGTTAAATTTAAGGAAGAGACAGACACTGTGCCTACTCCAACAACAGGAGAGGATACACCGTTAGCATTAGTGATGAATGGTTTAGGGCTATTGGAAGACAATGACTAAAAGGCATACCTATCACAAGTCATAAGATCTTTTGCACCTAGGGCTACCTTTTGGTTTAGTTTTTATCGAACTGACCGACTATCAACCGAAATTGTTTGGTTTAGTAAACCGATTTTTACGATTCGAAATCGAAAATCGGAAACCGAAAATAATTGGTTTAGTTTTGGTAAAAATCGAAAAAAGTTGGTAAACCGACCGATTATAGAAAATTATTACTAAAAGAAACCGAATCGATTATTACAAAAAAATACCGAAATATATACCTAAAAAACTAAAACAATTACCGAAATTTAGTTATATATGCTTATATAATACTATTATGTTAGTGGTACAATATATATTAAACTACTAATATTATAAACAACTATGAGAAAATATAATTGTATAATGTTATCATATTAATATTATCAAAAGTGTGAGTTAAGATATAGAGTCATTCTGTAATACAGTAAATGTTACTATTTTTAGGAAAATAAGAACCTTGATCATCTTTAGGTAAGTAATGCATTTATATATCTAGTCATATTTATTGGTATATATACATACTAAATTAATAGAATATGTACTAATATATATTATTAAACTACTTATACTAGTATATTACTAATATTAATATTATTGCAATTAATACTAGTAATATACTAAACTAAAAATAATAGTACGTACTCGTGCAAATATATATTCATCAAACATTATATGTTATGCATCATATTTAATTAAATTTCAATTTATTTTGGTATATAATATATAATTAGTATTATTTAAATTAAACAAAAAATGAACCGAAAGTATTTGATACCAAAAGTACCAAAATCGAACCGAAAACCGAATTTACCAAAAATTATCAAACCAAAAAAATACCAAAATTGAAAAATACTAAAATGTTTGGTTTTGGTTTTGGTAAGCCCCAATACCGAACCAAACCAATCGATTGACAATCCTACTTACACTTGCATCTGTATCAATTATCCATGCATTGCGATCACAAGAAACAACAGAATTACTTAAAGCAGAATTAGATATACTTGGCCAAGTAGAAAAACCAAAGGTACTAAGAACCCATTCCCCATAATTGGTTCCATCCAATTTCTCTAGGGTAATGAAGGAATTATTAATGGAGTCCTTCTTCCCATCAACCTTTGTTGGATCAGGATCAACCTTCGTTGGGTCAGATCAACCATCTTTAATCAAAGAAGTAAATCAGCGAAACAAAATTAAACTAGAAGAACCAGTGCCGAGCGATCGACAATATTGGCGAGCGCTCGGTGCAACCTTCCTTCGAGTAACGTAGCAAAAACAATGAACCCTAGAAGTCCACCTTCAAGTCGGATAAAGAATTAACCTCTAGAGAACACAATACTACAAGTTTTCTTAGAAAAAACTTGATCAAATCCCAGGAATCAAGAACAACCCCTAAACCACCACCAAAACTCTAAGATAGTTGAATAGAAATTTTGGATGGCTCTGAAACCATGCTAAGAGACGTTTTACGGTGAAAAATTCTGAATTAATTTTATTCATCCCTTAATGGGGTATTTATACAAGTGTACATAAATCTCCTAGTTACAGAAAGAGTAATTACACAATCACCTATATTTTCTAATATTACAAGTAAACTCATAATGACTAAGAATCCTAACAGTATTACCCTAGGCATAGTTACTATTTTTGCTACACCAAAATTGTCTTTTTCCTTTTCTTACAATCACAGTTGCAATTTGTGTCCAGGAACTATTTTTTATCTTCTGGGGTTGGCTTGGGGTATCCAATTAAGGCACCAAGTAGTGAAGATAACTAAAATAAATAGTCTTCAAACTCTGTACACTGGGATTCAATAAATAAACTGTGGTTGGCTCGACGTGTATGACTAAAGAATATTTGACTCAACTACCGGACCATCAATTAATGGACGGCTGAGAAATTATTCAATCGACATGACAATATATATAGGCAACTAAGACAAGGCGAACCCTAAGAGCATCTCTGCTGGCTAATGCCAATGTCATATTTAGTAGGTTACAACAACAAAATACCATATGTGATATGTTTCGTTTTAGTGTTGCATTCTAAAGGAAATGTCATTTTGATCTATAATTTACTATATGCTTTTACTGTCTTGTAATGATAAATTAAAAATTTATTTTATTTAAAGCATGACAATTAATTCTATAACTTTAAATCGGAAAATAAAGTCAATATCAAATTTGAAATTCAGTATATCCTATATTTATGTCAGAATTAGCCTAATCATCATTTAAATTCATTTGATAATAACAGTTGTTGGGAAGTCCAGTTGGAAGGACCGTAAAATTACCCTCAATGCATCAAAGTTTGATCCCCCTACCCCCAACTCAAAAAAAAAAAAAATCATCTAATAATATAAAAGTTCTATATTGTCTAAATAAAAGAATATTTATAGACACAATATATTACTGGTGTCAAATATGACACAATTAATTAATAGCATATGAGGTATTTGCCAGTTGAGTTGGCAATGCATTGGAGCATAAACTTTTCATTTATTCAATATTGTATATAGGGAGGCGATTTTCGCACTCCTCTTTTCTCCGTTTGCACTTCATCTTCTTTTTTAATGTATTTTGCATATTTTTATTCTATATTTTTCTAAATCTACCATTTATGATTGTTGAATTTTTATTTTAATTATCTTTCAGTAATGATTATTTTTTCCTAAATTCTCTCATCGTTATTAAAAAAATAAAAATAAGTAATTTTCTCTCCCCCTCATTGTATCTTCTTCATATTTCATCTATTTGCCTTCTAAGCCTTTTTTTTTTTCTTTTGTGAATCAGCCTTATTCGTGCTTTCAATCATCATTTTATACTTTCATTAAGAAAATATTTAGCATGTCATATTTTTTTTCGTTTTCTTCATGAGGGTCATGATTTATGTATCTTCTTCTTCTTTTGATGGTGGGTTTTGTGTTATGAAATTAATTGGGGTTTTCAATTAGTCCACTCCCTCATTTTTGGGTCTTTTGACAATGCCAAGAAAAATGTTCTCATAGCAACCACTACTCATTTGTAGCATATTTGATTTTAAAAAAATGAATGTCACATGATAGCTTAATAAGAAAAGAGAGCTAGATGTACTATATATCAAGAAGACGAATAGAAGTGTAGAGAATTACATAAGTTTTTCTACCTTCTTAAAAAAGAGTTATAGAAATAGATATATTATTATGATAATTTTAAAAAATTAAATGTGTAAGATTTAATGTTGCATATGTGATATTCTATAATTAAAAGCTAAAGGGTATATGTGGAAAATAAATAATACAAATATATACAAATATTTAAAAACATAAAAATGAGTGCAAATGGAGAAAAGAGGAGTGTGAAAATCACTTCCCTTGTATATATATATATAGTATTGATAAATTGAGGATGTTCTTACAGTACCAATGGATTTGCTTTTGTATGGTGGCTAGATTCACTCGCGGGTATATGGATAAACTTAATGTAACATGCACATAAAGTTGAAAAAAATAATTGGACTATATTTGCATTTCTAATTGATAGATCCAAAACTAACATATATTTCTATATTAAGAGTTTATCTTTAATACGATGATTGTATAACAAACAACTATATTTAATGGTGGAAAATTTATGTCCTAATAGCTGAAAAATAAACTCCTCAACGTGTCATGCTACGCTCTGGCAAGAATTTTTCTATATTAGACTAGATTGTGCCATAAGAGGGAATTTTTAACATACATTTATGTGTCCTTTGAAATAAATTTTTTTTTTTGTCATCATTCCAAACTGTATTATTATTTAGAATCTCTCTATAACACTATGGAGATAAATACCACTAAGCCACAAACTAATTGATCATATTATTGCTTTTATTGATTATAGAAACACAACTTATTAGGTAGACTCATATAAATATAAATTTAATTAATATATATATATAGCAGGAGTGGGGTGTGGGGCAGCACTGCAGCTATCATTGAAACATTGAAAGGGAGAGAGTTAGAGTATGGTATGAGAAAAAGACCTGCAATAAAAGGGCATTGGCCAAATATGCAGAAACAAAGGCACAGCTGTAGCTAGCCTAACTATAACTATCAGTCAATCACAAAGGCTATATGGGTGTTTGCGTTTTTGACCAGAGAGATCAGGATCTCCTGCCTACCAATTTGCCTACTTATTTCTCTACCATGCTTTAATTTTGGCTATCAAAGAGAGAGTAGAGAGAGAAATAAAGGGGAAGAAGTGGGAGGATTGATGGCCAAAATTAAAAACATAATAGGTAAATAGGTAGGCAAATAGGTAGAAGATGCTGGTCTGACCAAAGACTCAGAATGGCTTGCGTATTCTGAGGGATACCTCATGCCTCATGTTAGTTATTGCTGCATTCCTCCCACTCATAATCATATATTCATTAATCACCTGCCCCATAATGTCCAATAATCCATAACTCATCAGGTGCTTGGGTTTTTTTTTTTAATAGGGTTTTATTCTAACTTATATAAAAAAATAAAAATAAAACCCAATTGTCCATGTCATGGCTTCAGTTTGGTACTTCCCACTTTTGTTCATTATTAGAAATCACCCACTAATAATTGTGGTTTGTTAATTTTCTTTATGGTCACTAAAAGCAAAGGTTTATCACTTGACTAACAAGAAACATAATTGGAGATTTGGAGTTTTTCACTTTCAAGTGTTGGGTTCTTATTGAACCGAAAATATATTATTGTCATTGTCCTTAAGGCATATGATATTGATAGATAATATTCCATGGACGTGTCCCTTTCAAAAATCTCCCTCATTCTACTCTTCCTTCACCCAATTATGATAAATGAGTATGTGTTGAGTAGTGGTTAAGAATGTACATAGAATTATAGATTGCAAAATGTTATCAAGAGGGAGGAAGCATAAGGGACATGCCCCATTTATGAATCTTGGATATTCTTTCTACATATTTTTCTTAAAAAATTATTTATATATATATAAGGGTCATGTTCAATGAACACATAAAAGAACACACATTATTACATGAATTTTCAACCTCTAATGATTAAGATGCATTGAAATTTTAAAAAATACAAACAAAATAAAACAAATTCATCTAACGATTAAGATACATACCAATCCAGCACTAGGACTGATGAATTCTTATTATAAATATGAGGTTAAATGATTTACTACTAAGTTATAAAGAGTTTACCAACTAATTGATACTTTAATAGTGATTTTTCCTTAATATTGAGAATTTGAGAGAGACCCTAAATTCAAATCCACCATTCTAAATAAAAAAGAGAGAAAATAAAAAGAAAAGTTATAAAGAGTTTCTTTGGGGTCACGTAATTTGATGTATGTATAACAATTTACCATCTCTATGCATCTTTTTTTCTAAGTATTTGGTATTCCATTTCCCTAGTCACTACACACTAAATTGGTTTTTGGCGTGAGTGCAAAGTAAAGTAGAATAGTTAAATCAAGGAATTAAACCCATTATCCATGCTTTGAAATCCATAGCATCGATCTATCTTGATCATGTATGTTTGGGCCCCATCAAAAGCCGAAAAGGAAAGAGAAAGCCCATGTGGCATGGGGTTGAGAAGTCACTATCGGCCACGTGGCATCTGCCAGCGTGGTAAAGTAGCGGGTACCAGCTGGCAGTTGCAGATTATCAGAAGAAAAAGCTTGTTTGTTTAGCTTTGGGAGTTGGGTCTCTTAAGTGTGTAGCTCTTAGCTTCCTATTGGGCTAATTGGGAGGGAGACAGAGTCCAGGCTGGCAGTGGAATGGCGGCAGAGTCACATGGAGACGCATTGCATTCGTAATTTCGTTGGTTTATTGCCACAGCTGTCTCCACTAACAACACGACACGCATTTTCTTTGACATGTAAGTTGTAAGACTTGGTCCTTACCAATAATTCTATCCTTTCAAAAACATTAAAAGCTTTTCTTTACAAATCTATCCTCATAGCTGCACTGTAAATGCCAATGTTCTTACCGTCATCTCTACTTTGGATTAGTAACAATCCATTCAAATTTATATATAATTAGGAAAAATATACAAATGTAAATGATTAAGGCAAAAACATTATTGATTAAAAAATAGAAAATATTACATTGTACATTTGTACTGCATTCATAAATTCTGTCATCTCATTTTTATGTTCAGCCTTATTTTTGATGCAGTAATTTGGCTATTACGAATTGATCGAAACCCTTTTGTCCTTTAAATTTTATATTTTGACTTTTGAATTTCAAGCATTCCAAAATTTAAGTGTAAATTCTAAACAGTGTTTTTTACCATAAAAATAAGCAACCATATATATTGCGAATGAAATTGAAAAATTATAGAAAAAAAGTGCTAAAAGTGCCTGTTAATCGAAGCACAATTGATTTTGGTAATTGAAATAGTAAAGTGACAAACGATCAGCAATGAATTCTAAATTTAAAATTATTCCAATTACCGAACATGAGAATAGTTTGTATTCAATTATTTCGAATACGTTCAAATGTTTGTAGGAAAAAGAATTTCATTCTAAATACAGAGAAAACATTGTATATGATGTCTTTTTGTACTTTTTTAAAAATTAATTTACTATTATCGAACTTGAAATATTCCCTTCTTAAACTTTCCAACCAAATTAACTCTTAAATTATTCTTCAAATTGGAATCACAAGTTCACAACATGAATTTGTTATTGGTAAAAATTAAAAAAATATCTTACCCTTAAACTCCCACATCATATAACAAAATTAACCCATTTTAATCCAATAAATAAATAAATTTCGTACTCCTCACACTTTCTAGTAGTTCTCTTAAATTTTAAACAAAAAAAAAAAAAAAAACAAGCTGCTCACATAAACATTAAATTCGATTTTTTAAAAATAAATATTATGTGATAATTAATGTGTCAAATTATCAATCAATACATTGATACATAAACCACAATTAACCATAATAATTGACAGAAAAACATACATCAACAAACTATATATAATATAGTGTAATATGATATATACAGTAATACTCTCGAAAAAGATTTAAAAAAAAATTTAAACACATAACAATTTAGTATTATATACCTTTCATTTTAATTTTAAAAAACAATCATTAATGTCAAAGTTTTTTTTTTTGCACAAATAATGTTAAAGTTCTTCTCATCGATATTGAAGGGGTTAGCTGGCACCTGTTGGAGTTTCATGTAAAGCACGCAATACACATACTTGACATTCTATTATCTTTTCTTTTGGTCAATGACATTCTATTGTCACTGGTACCAAAATAATAGTATTTCAAAATAGTGCTTCACTCATTAAATTTATTTATTCAATAATTTTTGTTCAATAATGATGTAAAAGTATAAATGTGTGTGATCAATTTATATTTTATTTATTTCTCACAAATAAGATATTAACACATTCACTAATCAATAGTTAGTCAATAAATATGAACCCTTTCAAAACCTCATAGATTTTTAACTGATAAGATACTAATATGTCGAATGACTAATAACTAGTTAGTAAATATATTTTTAATAAATAAGATATTGACATATGTATTAACAAATAGATAGTTGATAAATATGAATTTATTGTAAACCTCAACAGATAAGATACTAATATGTGTACCTTGCCCAAAAAGAAGATGCTAATATGTGTAATGATTTGTAGTTAGTTGGTAAATACAATTTTAAGAAATAAAATACTGACATAAGTACTAACAAATAACTAATTGTAAATATGAGATGATTCTGAACCTCATCTATTTTGAACATATAAGATAAGAAATTGGTATGTGTCATGACTCATTATTGATGAATAAATTTGATGAGTTTAATTATTGTTTTTTTTTTATTTGAAAATTTTAAGTAATGTTTATGAGAAGCTTGCCGATTCCTTTGAAAAAATAAACAAAAAGGTTAGGACAGGATGATATAGTTCACATCCCACTTAGATATATAAATAAGCAAAGCCTACAAACTTGTCCCGATGCACACACACATTGCACAGAGCTTTCCTCTCCTTTTTTCATAAATAAACGTAAACGCGTTCACAATTTCTCAGAGACTTTCGTTTTCCCACTTCCCACCGCCTGTTTCACGCCCATTCGCTCTCTCTGCCTCTAAAATGGTCAAATGTTTGTAAAGGAAGCTCATAAATAGAGAAAACCCACAAACAAAATCAGAGTTTTTTCTTTCAAAAAGAAGAAACAGAGCCTCTCTGGCTCTCTGAGTGTATCAATGGCCAAGTCAAAGAACAGCAACAAGAAGCTCTCCTACATTTCAGTCCCTTCTCAGATAATCAACTCTTTGTCTTCATCTTCTCTGCAATCCCTGCTTGTTTCACCCAAGAAATCTTCAAGGAGCAAAAACAGGTACTTGAGCTGCTTCACCAAGTACAGGAGCCCAAGGTTCTGGTTTTTGTTCCTCTTTCTTTTTGGCTTTCTTGGTATGCTGAGGTTGGGCTTCAACCTAGACCCTTTGATCCCTTTTTCTCCATACCCATGTTCCACAACTCAGTTACAGGCCTTAATCTCAAATGGGTATTTAAAATCACATATGGATGTTGCCTCGAATGGTGGAAATGGTCAGGAAGTTGAGGTTTTGAATAGTTTGAGCTACTCAGAGCCATTGATTTCAAGTGGGAAATTGAAATCAGAGGTGGGTGTTGAACCAAACAGTGAGAACGGTGGTGAAGAAGCTGAGCAAAGTGAGTTTTGGAAGCAACCAGATGGTTTGGGGTATAGGCCATGCTTGGATTTCAGTCGGGAGTATAAGAAAGGGAGTGCAGGTACTGTGAAGGACAGGACAAAGTACCTGATGGTTGTGGTTTCTGGTGGGATGAACCAGCAAAGGAATCAGATTGTTGATGCTGTGGTTATTGCTAGGATTCTTGGGGCTGCTTTGGTTGTTCCCATTTTGCAAGTCAATGTCATTTGGGGAGATGAAAGGTAAAGATTACAACAACTCAGATTTTTCTTACAAAAAGAAATGCCTTTGTTTATGTGCATTTAATGAGTTTGTGTTATATCATGATCCAATTTGCAGGAACTTACCACATTCCTATTTATAGGTGATGTTTATTTGTTAATTTTTAACCAAAAAAAGAAATTTGTTCAATCATATTGATCCCCAAGTTCATGGACTTATGTCAAGTTGATTCCATTTTAACTATTTTTTCCTACCTTTTATAGATGGCTATTAGCCGACCCCACATAGTTAGGCTCTGTTGTTGTTTTGTTTTATGGATGGCTTTATTGGTTGGGAGACTGAGTTCATTTCTATGTTTCATTTGATGGGTGCAGTGAATTTTCTGATATATTTGATTTGGAGCACTTCAAGAAAGTTCTTGCTCATGATGTCCGTATAGTTTCTTCACTGCCATCGACACATATAATGACAAGGCCGGTGGAGGAGAAACGGACTCCTCTTCATGCTTCCCCTAATTGGATACGGTCACGTTACCTCAAGCGGGTAAGAATTGTTGCTGGCTTTGAAGCAATCTTGCTGGTTTTTTTTTTTTTTTGAAAAGATTTGAATCAAGGAAATATGAAAGAGAGAAAAGATGCTTTGGCAGCTGTTAGTTTGTTATACATGCCCCACAATTGGTATTTATGGAGCTTAAACTTATTTGTGGGCCTTGCGACACCCAACTGTTTGGTGTTTCTTTTAAGTTTTAGCTCTGGAGTTTTTGTATTATGGTAATTGAAGAAGCATCTTGTTGGTGCGTTCATAAAAAAGTGTCAGCTTGCAAGCGGCTGTTGTCGTCTTTAAGTTTAATAGTGATGCTACAATACCATGGAAAAACCTCAGTAGCTTAACTGTTAGAGTTTGACTGTAACCATATTGTGACTGCACAAATGAAGAGCCGTCAGCCTCCATTTCAACCCATGGCTAATATGTTGTATTTATTATCTAATTTTAGTAGTTGAATATGGGTGTTCTACTGTTCTGGACAGATAAATGATATGTGTTGCCTATCATTTTAACTATATAAAACTAATTACTGAGTTCAAGGTTTTCTGATCTTAAAAAGAAAATTATAGAAATACATGGCTTAGGAATAATACCAAGTATTTCCTTTAGTCTATTTCTATAACATAATTTTGTCCATGTTTTTCTTTTGTATTATGTGTGGTTAATTATGCTAATTCCTCTTTTTCTCCGCAGATTAAAAGAGAAGGGGTTTTACTGCTAAGAGGTTTGGATTCAAGGCTCTCTAATGATCTACCTTCCGATCTTCAGAAGCTTCGATGCAAGGTAATGGATGATGGAAAATATTTGATTAGATTTCTACTTTATTGATAGTCTTTAGATTAGTATCAGTTCCTGTATAGTTCTGTCTAACTTCTATTACAGAATTGAAATGAGGTTCTAGAGACAGCTAACTCTAATTTCTTCTTTGTTTGACTTCAGGTTGCTTTTCATGCATTGAGGTTTGCTCCTCCAATTTTGGGAATTGGTAACAAGCTTGCAGAGAGGATGCGTAGCAAAGGACCTTACCTTGCTCTACATTTACGAATGGAGAAGGATGTATGGGTGAGGACTGGTTGCCTTCCTGGTTTGAGTCATGAATATGATGAGATAGTAAGCAAAGAGAGGAGACAACGACCAGAGCTCCTAACGGCAAGATCAAACATGACTTACCATGAAAGAAAACTTGCAGGTCTCTGCCCCTTGAATGCATTGGAGGTGACTAGGTAAGAAAATATGTATATGCTTCTAGGCATGTAAACGTAGGGCAATTTGATTTCTCTTTATATTTCTTTTTATATGCATCAGAGTTTTCTAACAGACTAAAATTTGTGTTTTAGGTTGCTTAAAGCTTTAGGAGCTCCAAAGAATGCAAGAATATATTGGGCTGGAGGGCAACCATTGGGTGGAAAAGAAGCCTTGCTACCATTAACCCAAGAATTTTCCCATTTTAACAATAAGGAAGATCTTGCTTTGCCTGGTGAATTAGAACCTTTTGCCAAAAGAGCTTCTGTCATGGCTGCTATTGATTATATAGTTTCCGAGAATAGTGATGTCTTCATGCCATCTCATGGGGGAAATATGGGCCATGCAATGCAGGTATAGTTGTGTGTGTGCGTGTGTCTCTAATATGGAAATAGCATACTAGTATTTGATTAACACATGATAGTTACCTAATTTGATGGAGACTTCACTTCACATCACTGAAGTTAATTTTTGTATTCCTTTTCAGGGACACCGTGCCTATGCTGGCCACAAGAAGTATATAACCCCAGACAAAAGGCATATGCTTCCTTATTTTCTAAATTCTTCTCTCCCTGAAGCAGAGTTCAATAGGATCATAAAGGAACTGCACAGGGATTCCTTAGGGCAGCCAGACATCAGAACTAGTAAAGTTGGAAGAGATGTTACAAAGTATCCCATCCCAGAGTGTATGTGCAATTCTCATGCTCATTCCTAAATGTGAGTCAATGCTGAAGGTTTCTGGCATGATGTTTACTCTGCGATGCACTGCTGCATTGAAGAATTGAAACTTCTCAGCAAATCCGTTGAATTTGAACCCTCCGAAAGGTTGCTTGTTCTACAGGGCAATGATGGTTCTTTGGATAGCCATTAATTAAGATTAATCGCAGCATCACACGCTCATTTTGTGAGTTTGCTTACACTTATGCTTCCATATTCCTTCCTTTGAGTACACATTCAAGCCAAGAAAGACGTATGCTTTAGTGAAAAGAAGGCAGCAGGCGAAGAAGGCCCCCTAATTCTTTAATTATTTATTTATTGGAAGAATTCTTTTAGGATAGATTTTTCCCATTTTGGTTTCGTTCATTCATTGTATTACTACATTGTATTATATACCACGCATGTAAATAAGCACATTTCCAGTGATAATCTATAGATCTGTCTCACAAGTTCAAATCATGATGGTGCTGACAAATTTTGTGGTCCAACATGCAGCAATTGCACTGCGTAAATTCTCTTTCCTTTTTTTTTTTTCAGGTTAAATACAAAAATGTCCATGAACTTTATTGTGATTCTCAATTTGGTCCATTAAATATAAAATGTATCAATTTGGTCCATGAGTTTTTCAAAAAATTAATGGAACTAGTCATGTGCCCAATACACATGTTAACTCTCATTCAAAAAATTAACGGAACCAGTTATGTATACAATATGTGACTGCATTTTCAGGGTATTTTGGTCCATTCATTACATTTTTGCTTAAATTTTTTTTTTAAGGGAATTAACGTTTGTATTGTTTTGGTACAACTTGAGAAATTTGTGGACCAAATTGACACTTTTTATAATTAGTGAATCAAATTGAAAATCAAAGTAAAATTCGTCAACCCTTTGTGTATTTAACCTTTTTTTTTTATATTCTTTATATTGAATTTGTTTGCATTCTTCTCCAAATGACCTATACTAAAACACGGCTCTATACTATCAAGTGCATTTTAAGCATTAGCGAGGTGTCTTTGAGGCCTGCTGTTTAAATTAACTGTTCTCATGCCAATAAAGGACTTTTCTTTTGAACTCAATGCGCTATTGACAGCCGAACATCCTTTAATGCAGAGACTTAGTGAGGAGTCCAGTAACCTGGAATCTGTGAATTCTGATTAATTGTGCTTAAGGTCCAATTTTTCTTTATATTATAATTGTGTTTTTTCCTTATTTAGCTTACTAAATGAAATATCCATGATTTTTCGTCATCTCCAGTCCCATTATCCGAAGCTACAATTTCAAGTTGAATGAAACAAGGGTGGGATTCAACAAAAACAGTTTTGATCAGAGAATTTTAGGCGCCACATATTATTGATTCATGAAATTAAGGGCTAATAGTGATACAGTTTATACATGATCAGATTTAGATGGAGATGCTGTTAGGAACTCCCATGCCTGTGACCCCAGGTGTTGACAATGGCTTCAAAAGCTCGTATGGAACAACCCCTGCTCCAACTCTGTTTTTAAGGCTCAGATTGGTATTCCTCTCATCAATAATTCCTTCCAGCTTCTTCAAGTTGCCATTGAACCGCTCGAATGCAGCCTTTATCACAGGATTTTCAGCCCAAGATGACTCCATCTTCTCACCAATATACTCTTCATCAGGTGAATGATTCGACAACACATCTAAGACAGCCATCACTTTTGTTGCTTGAATCTGTGAGGGGAAGCACATTAGCAGTGCAACTTCTGGTTTCTTTATAAAATTCTTGAAAAACTCCTCAGATGGATCTTCAGTTGGCATGTTGGTTCGGGCTATTGTAGGTCGGTTCGGGAAGTATCCAGCATACATATACTGACCAAAGTTCACTGCTGCATGATGTCCAGCTGTTACCCAAATTATGGTTGTCAAAATATGAATTAGATTTTCTTGGGTTTTCAAAACAGGCCACCATGGCTCATCCTTTTTGTCTGCATGGCCTTTGGTTCTAACTTCTGTCCACCAAGCTTGAAGCTCTTTATCAGACTCAACAAGAGTTGGGTCTGGATAGTAGTGGTTCACATAGTCACTCACCCACTGCTTAATTGTATCCCAAAGAATGAGACCATCATTTGCAAATGGGTAGTCTTCAATTGTTAGCTTCAAGCCATGCTCAGCTGTAGGATCCTCAACAGCCATTCCCCTGAAATTTTTTGCAAACAAATTAATTAGTAGTTGAAATTCTAGGGGGTGTTCTGTGAAGTTTTGTTTAAGATTGACATGAACTAGATATCAAATATATATATTGTATATGTGTATATATATATATATATAACTAGAATTCCTAGTATAAAGGTGCCTGCATCACATAGTTTGGATTAATTTTATATTAGTTTGATTATGTAAATACCTTCTGATCAGATCTGCTGGCAAAGCTTCCATGTCAAAGCGCCAGAGCTGGTCATAAGCAGCAGAACTGAGCTCAATGGAGTACTTTCCTGGTGAGAAGGAGCTCTCAATGACTCCACCGGCATTAATGAGGCTTTCTCGAGCCAGAGCATTGATTTCCATTGTATACCGAAAATGAGGATGCAGAAGTCTATAAATGGGATGCATTGCACTTAATTGTCGATTAGCTGCAATGATGTATGGCTCTGTAGAACAATGAGTCCTCAACCTGTGGAAATATAAAAGTAAGTTACCACTCATGAGTTAAGCGCAAATTTGCAAATTACCAAAGCCAAATTAGAGAAGATGAGGTGAAGTTACTAAATCATGGTTTCAGGAATCAAGTATCATTTACAGGACTAATTTAGTAATTAATTGCCAATATGAAAAGGGATTTGAGCCCATCTTGGGTACCAATTGCTTACCAGTGGACGACAAGCTGATGATAGCCAGAATCATGAGCACAAACATGGGCTTTGGCAAGCCTCCACAGCCACATTCCGGTGGCATCCCAAGTTGGGGTGAACACTTGCTTCCATTGAGGCTTGTCACCAACGGGTGGTCGAGTGAGTTCAATGGCAATAGGCCTCAGTGTGCCATCCTCAGTGAGGAAGAATAGTGTCCGAGAACCATACAGTGTGGTCCCCTCAAGCTCTCTTACTTTGTTCACATAAGGCATGAACAGATCATGATAATCCAACATAAACAGCTTCTTTCTTTTCAAGGCCTGCATTTCAAGTTCAAACAATTTTTGTTTGACAGAAAACAAAGAACACACACCCACACACACTTGCAATGATTTCAAGTTAGATGCATCCGTGATGGAAATTACTCATCCAGTTAAACAGGTGGACAATCAAAACAAAAGGAAGTATTGGTGTCTAAATTCCTGTACATAATGTGAGAATGCCAATGAATTTGATATGCTACCTCATTGACAGTCATATTGCCTTTGATCGCACACTCCACCAGTTCAGTTGTGATCAATGATTCAGGTGGGCCATAAATCTTGGGGTCGAGTTTACTTTTCAATGGCCACTCCTGCATTCAACAAAATACAGACGGAGGGAAAGAAAATGGAGTTAACTAACTAAAACATGGATATGCTCGGAACACTGTAATTACTTGATCACCAAGAAAATGGAGGGAAACAAAGAGAAAGTACATGTATGGTTTTCTTATTGAAGTGAGAGTTGTACTTGTATCAACAAATAGAGAAAGCATACCGTAACTAGCTGTATACTATATGGATTAAGACCAGCTAGAGTTTGCCGAGAAAACTCTTCATCTCTAAACCAAGCAAATTTATCTCCTGCAAAAAGAAGATTAGCATCATCAAATACTTAGCAATAGATGCACATACAAAACTTTCTCCTGATCGATGGTTAAGATTGGCAGTCTAGCAACATTATGCCAGACTCTCTGAGAATTTTTTTATATATTTCAAGAGAAAGATAGAGGCATACGGTCAATCATTTCAGGGGTCTCAAACAGCAAAAGATCATCTCCCCCATCGGTAACAGCCTTCACTATCCTTGGGATGATTGACTGAAAAAACCCACTATTTTTTGGTTTAGGCAATGTGACTCCTTCATTGAACAGTGAATCTATGGCTGTGAAGTATGGAAATCCTAGGTCTGGATCAAGAAGTGATGTCTCAAGCTGTGGGAGCAATGCATGCAGCACAGATTTCAGGGTCTTTGCCGAAAATGTCAGTTGTTTAACCTCTGCAAATGCTTCGTCTCTTGGTACATACACACTGCTGCTTCTTTCTTCTGATAATGGGTCTGAATTTACAAAACAACATGATAGAATAAATCACAGAGCCCTCAGAGTTTCTTTAAACATGCTTAAAATTACAATTAAATTCTTATAGTGCACAAATTCCCATTTTCAAAAACATATAATACAAAGTTACTTATGTAGATGTTAACCCCAAAATACTTAACTTTCCACTAGAGGGCTACTAATCCCCTAATTAGAATCCAAATTTGTTTGAGGTAGACAGTGATATTTCTTCTACTTTTTAGCAACATTTGGGAATTTACTAAATCATTTTCCAACTTCTTAAGCATGAGTATTAGTTTCTAAACTATACATGCTGCATGCAACAAACACATCAATCATATCTTAATTAGTACTTAAATTTCGACACAATTAATTACAACCCATTTGGTCTAATTGCTAGTATTGCAACTTGGAACTTTAGTTTGTTGAATCATAACCCAAGAAAAAAATAAAAAAATAAAACTTAAAATTTGTTACCCTTTTTACTGCGTGGTCGTCCTGTTCTGCAGCGCCTGGGGTATGGATGATTTTTGCCGCCAAGGACAGGCCTAGCCAACTCCTCTTTGCTATCGGGATCTCCGAGATCATTGTATGTATCGTAATCGTAAATTCTCTCGAATGTCTTTCTTTCTCCCTCTCCATCTCCTCGCAAATTTTGCAGCTCCAATTCTCTTACCCTCTTCAACCCACTTGGAGTCGCTGACGGTAAGTAGGACTGTTTCATTTTTCACATAAATTAACAGGACATCAGAAGTGTGAAACATTGTCGCACACTCACACCATGGAAAATTAAACAAAAGGTATACGAAGAACTCAGAAATCACTTTTCACTTGTCAGCACCAGTAGAAGTTGATGGAAATATGGCTAAATTAGATTTTTGGTAAAACACCATACCCTGTTAACGGAAACCAATGATTATATTGGCCCAAAATATCCCATATTGGCTTGATATACATTGTTAGATTCAATATTTTTCAAAATATTTGACTCTGTATGGGCATCTATATAAATCGTTAGTTCATCCTTTAACACTTATAACTTTAGTTTTTTTTTTTTTTAAATATTTAATGTGATGTTTTGTCTAATAATGTGAATTTTTTGTTATATTTAAATCAATCAAACTCTTAATCTATTCCAAACTGAACCCTTTTTTCCATCATCTCAAGTGGTGAGGTTAAAGGCTTGAATATTATAATGTATATTCCAATTTGGATAATTTATTTGATTAAACAATTTGAAGTATGAGTCCAAAGCTGTATGGATTTTCTTGTTGGTGAAGTAGCTAGGAGCAAGGAAAAACATGTATACTTGTACAAAGGATCTAAAAGGGACTACCTTGTTGGTGAAAAAAATTCTCTTGTCTGGGTTGTCATACTTTGAATGAGTCCATGAGTTACATGTAACACAAACAGAGCCATTAGGGAAGCCACTGAGCTCTATGTTCTTGATGTAGATTTCCTTGTGGTGTTCATTCTCAACCTCAACTGCTCCAACTTCTCCAAAACCTGCTGGGATGTTGAAACTAGTCTCATATATCACCTCATCCTCATTTTGGCTCACCTTATGCGCATACCCCTTGATTGTTTCCTTCTCCAACCCCGTCTCTACAAGATCAAATAATAGTACATAAATATAATTAATATTTCAACCATTCAAATATGAATTTAATGAATACATATATATCATCACAAATTAACTAAACTAATTAATTTTCTCACTACCGAGTTGGCTAAATCTCTTATAGTGGTAAGACTTACTTGTATAATTAGATCCCCCTAGGCATGGATGGATCGAGCTACTAAGGGACTAGTGGGGACACGTATCCCCTCCCATGTTTTTCTTATACCTTTTACACATATATAACCCAAACATTTTACATATATTTTCATAATTTGTATTAGGATTTAACATAAATGTCATTTTCCTTCTCTTAACTTGTTTGTTCTCTCTTCCATTCCTCTTTCTTTTCTTTCTTTTTTATGTTTAAGTGGATTATTGTTCCTGTTTTTTCATGGATTATTGTACTTTGTTGTATTTTGGAGGTTTAATTCTTAATGATATACATATTGCTAATTAGATTAAGATTTTAAATAATTTTTTTCTCTAAATAAATAAGTTAATACCTAAAGGTGCCCCTCCTAGCGTAGTTTTCTAGCTCCGTCCCTGCCACTAGGTCTTCGCCCATATAATGACATTGTGGTCCATATACAAATAGTTTCATTGTATTTAATTTCATTGAAATAGTCAAAAAGTTAAATCCAAACGTGGGCTAATTAATAATATTGGTTAGTGCCTTTAGAGTTAGTCTAAAGGGTGGTAAAATGTGAAGAAAATTATTAAAATTGGGATAGTTCAAAAGTTTAATCCCTTTTAATATAACAGAAAAAGACAATATGGGGTTACAAATTGTTATTAATATAACATAAATATATTTCAACCATTAAAACTGAAATTTCTGTAATGAATATCATCATATTTTTTTTTTAATGTGGGTGTGGACAATTCAAATTTAAAATATCTTTCAATATTGAAAAGAAATATACCACTAAAGCAATTAATAATTAGTTTGTAAATATCATCAAAAATTAACTAAGCTATTTGAAAGTTGAAACACATATTTCTTTCCCGCAGTAAAGGACTTCGTAAAATGAGTTTTTGTAGATGGACTTCATTGATGCCATCATGCGACAAATTATATATGTACAGTTATCATGTCTTAAATCAAAATGAATTTGTTTTTTCGACAAAGAAAATGATTTATAAGGTTAAACGTACGTACACGAAGTCATATCATATGTAAGATAAAAATTGAGTACCAATTGGCCCACAAAGAAAAAAAACAAAAAAGCCCCACAATGGAAAGCCAAAAATTTTCCAAGGGTTAAAAGATGCCCACACTAACAGAAATTAGAAAAGGTCCCCTGCAAGTATTGACTATATATTGAGTAGGTCTGTAGGTGCCTTGGACTATGTCTGCTCGTGCTTGTACTAATCTACTATTGCCTTTACATCATTCATTTGAATTATTTCTAATGTACGTCTAATATCAGAGAATAAATTTCGATTCAAAATTCTATTATTATGACAAGCTTTCATTAATTTCTATTTAAGTTTCTTTGATGGCTTAATTAATTTTTTTATTAACAGCAGTTGTTAATAAGTTTTTAATTCAGGATATTCTCCAACAATGAGAGATATGTATCAATTCACTAAACTAAATAATAACTAGCACAACTCATATATTTACAAGTAAAATATTAACATAAATATTACCATATCATTTGATATCTAAATTTAATACACAAATTACAAATTTTTAACATTATTCTTTATCTAGTGGTCCATTCCTCCCATTTGGCCTATTCACTTCAGATGATATATAGTAAAACTTAGATTTTTAATAGCGAGCTCATATTTGAAATCAAAATGAATACCACCAATACAAGAAGAGGGTATAAATCTGAATCCGTGGCTCTTCATTTAGAGCTCAAGGACCAACTTTTTTCCTACACATTTATTTAAGGGTCAGTTGGATTGGTATCCTATTCAAAAATTTTTAATGCACTTAATGCACTTAATGGGTTTTTTTCTTATTTTTTATTTTTATTAAGCTATAGGATATGGACATGTTAATGACGTACTTATTAATTTGGTAGTATATATATATGCACCTCATCCTAAAAGAGAGAAAATTCAAGATTTCAGGTTCAAGTATAGATGAGCAGCAGCAGTGGGAGCTGGAATTTAATTGGGAGGAAACAGATCACCTCAAATTTAGCCTACACTTATGAGTTATGACTTATACATTAGAAAAAAAAAAAAAAATCACATTAATAGGGGAGTCTGATCTTCTCTATGAAAAAATTTATAGTACAAACATATATGACACACAAATTCATAAAAGTAATTTAATATTAATATAGGGTTTATAATTACTAAGTACAAATTTGTGAACTCTTAGATCTGTTCTATTGAACTCCTTTTTCTGTATCAAATTAATTATAAAAAATGTTTTATGCACTCCCAACTCTAAGCAGTAAAGAATATTAGAGTTATTAAATAAAATCCATGGAGCATGTGGGAATTAAATTGAAATATTCAAAATGCATGTGTGCTCTTGAGTCGTTGTGGAACTAAATATAAATGCAAAATGCAAAATCTTAATATATATAAATCATTGTTAATTGTAGTTAAAGGGCACAGTGGAACTAAAATATTAACGTTTTTAATTTGGATCAACACCATCGCAAACCTGCACCAGCTGAGCTAGAAACTTAGAACTAGCTAGCTTAGCCAGGTTTTTTTTTTTTTTTATAACTATGAATGGTTGAATGAAGTTTGTATATATGCAAATATGCAATTAGTAGTGCTTAATTAGGGCTTACTGGGGTCAAGCTCGGCGCTAAGGAGCTCCAAACGAAACGTTTTGCCGAGGAAATCGGTAAAGTCATCGAGGGGTCGAGTCAACCCAATGGAGGAGATGAACCCTCCAGCGGTGACTTGGACTGTAACCACAGCCTTCACCGTAACCGGCTTCTCTGTTGAAGTGACGACTGTGGTGGTGGACACTCCAGCTGGTTTCAACTCACTAGAAGAGGCACGGATGATGGAGTTTTTTCTGTGTTTTAGAGGCACAAATTGGACATGGTGGTGTGGAAGGCTAGTGTTGAGCAAAAACCTGCTGGGGTTGCCATGCCCTCTCATCAAAATATTATTGATGGAGGAATTTGGTAAGGGAGAGAAAGCTATTGGAGGTTTCTGAAGCTGAGACTTCATCATCATGTTTGGCTAGCCTGCTAGCTTGTTCACTCAAAACAAGAATTGGAAGAGCTTGCTAGCTTTGTTTGCCAGAATGGTCTAGTGGGTACATGCATTTATAGATCTAATTAGGGCGGAGTTATAATTTTCTTTTTTTTGGGCAGTACATGCAAGTAAAGAATTTTTGTTTTTATATATTTTTTCCACCATGCGTCAATTTCAAACATCCCACGAATAGTAAACGTGTGAATTTTTTTTTTTTTTCGGGGGTGGGGGCACAAGCTTTATTACACAATATATCTACTCAAAATAGATATAATACTTAAACTATGTAATATTAAGTTTAAGGATCTGGGGGGCCAGGGCCACTTCAGGCCTTATAGTGGCTCCGCCCCTTATCTAATATAGAGAGAGAGATTGAGAGAGATTGAGAGAGATTGAGAGAGAGAGAGATATCAATGATTTTGGATTTGGTGAGTGTCTGAGTGATACATTGTTAGAGATTTTCATCTTTCAATAATGGTCCATAACCCAAACAATAGGTTAGGACTAAACATGCATATTAGAAATAAAAATGAAATTAAAGTAAATGTAAGGCTATCATGTCCTTTGTTGATATGTTAATGCATGTCTTTATTTTTAGAAATAAATGACATTCAAAATGAGTTTATATGGCAATAAATGAAGTAGGTACTCATACAGTGGTACTTCATTGAATAAATTTATTTATTAAATAAAGATAGTGTAATATTAGTAATACTTTAAAAAATTAAATTTGTAACACTTTTTAAGTGCGATTGTGGTTACATATATGAATTCATAGCCTACTTGTCTTTTTGGCATATGTCAAACATGTTTTGAGCTAGTTACGTGTACAATTTAAATTGTAAACAATGCAAGAATCCAATAGCTCTGTCTAGGTTCAAAGCAGATGCATCCCTGAAGAGGGGAAAAGGGAATTCTCAATTCTTCAAACTTCTCAAATAACTTTATTAGACCATTTCATTTTTTAGTATGTTTTTTTTTTATATTTTTTAATTATTTTTTGTGTTATTGTAAGGAGATTATATATAATAATTTTTAAAATTTAAAAAATATATGTGTAATTTTTAAAATTTTAAAAAAAATATATATAAAAACAATAAACTTCAAAACATATAAATGTAATTAATTAACTTCTCAAATTGTCCTGCAACGAGGAAAGAAAGAAAGAGAAAAGCCTGTGGATATGTCATATATTTTTGGGGGCTCCCTGATCTAGGTAGGTAGAGAATTCATGCTTGGTTTTGTCTTTTACTTACAACTTTTAGCTTAAACTCGATTTCAACTTTTAAGGGGTTCATGTATTTTTCCAGAGAAGTGGGGTGTGGCCCTGTGGGGGCCAATTATTATTAAACAGAAAAAGAAAAAGAATGCTCTCCAATTGGCTCAACCCAATAATTATGAATTTTCTAGCCTGGTCTCTAGCAACTTCTGTATTGAATGGTACTATTCACGTTTTCAAATACAATTCAAAAGAAAAAACAAGACAAGGTCTGACAGAAGTTTCAAGAGATCGAGAAGGCAACAATAGGTGTGAAACACGTTTAAATGAAGAGTCAATTTCTTTTAATTAAATACAAAAATAGTTTATAAATTTTATTATAATTTTTAATTTAGTCAATTAATTATAAAAAATTAATTTGATTTATAAATTTTTTAAATTATAACAAAATAGTATAAACGTTGATTTTTATCAAAAAAATAAAAAAACTAGTCATGTGTACAATATGTGACTGTATTTCTAAAAATATTTTAGTCCATTCATTATATTTTAGCTTACATTTTTTTATGAAAATTAACATTTATATTGTTTACAACTTAAAAAATTTATAGATTAAATTAATATTTTTTATAATTAAGTAAATTACAAATTACAATAAAATTCGTGAACTATTTTTAAATTTAACCTTTTTTTTTTTTTTTTTTTGGTGTGGTAGTTTGTAACAAAAACATTTGGACATATGACTTTTGAGTACAGGGAGGGGGGGGAGGGACATATGACTTTAATAACTGCGTATGTGCTCCATATGTTAAACAATTTTTTATTTTTATTTTTGCCACTGCTCCTTATTGAAAAGTAAAACATAAAAAAGTAGAAAAGGGGTGTATTCATCATATCATTATTTTTTTAGGAAATTGAACTAAATAACCCACCCTCACCCCGGTGACCCCACCGTTACTTTTATAACCCTTTTTTTTTTCAAACTTATTTTTAAATGAGAGTGGTTCTATTTGAATACTTACTTTTCTCTCACTAAACATCATTTTCTCATCTCACATCCCATTTTTTTTTTTTAATTTTATTAATTTCTTAATACACATCGCAAAATTTCTTAAAATACACTTATTATACAACAAAACCTAGCACATCTCGACCACCTACCGCTGGCCGTCCACCTTCTGCCACTATCACTAGCGATCGGCCGGCCTCTTCCATCAATTTACATATTTTTCATCTAAATTTCAGTTTGCATAGCACCATGTGCCAATCACGTGACGTCCCTTAAAAAAAATGGTCTTTTTCATTTATATCTTACCTCTTTTCCCTAATGCACTCTTTTTCACTCTATCATTTCTAGTTAAATTTGGATGAAAAATATGTAAATTAACAGAATAACCTCAATTGACAAAATTGAAAAAGTAAAGGCCCTTAATTTTCCAACTTAGAAGTTTGACAACCAAATTGATACAAGTGTAATAATCTGAAGACTAAAATGACATTAATCCCTAAAAGCAATGGTGGGGTGAGGCCGTAAGGGTGGGTTGTTTAGTTCAATTTCCCTTCTTTTATATAAATTTAGTAAGAGTTGCCATGCCTCATAGTGCCAATCCTTGCCCATGCCCTTAAATAGTACTCCTAAGTCCTAAATTTTGATAGGCATCTCATTTCTTCGGATCCCCACCCTCCAATTCAATCATGCATTCTCTTTCCAAGACAATTAATTTAGATACTTTAGTTCACCTCCATCTTCAAGGGTCCAATTATTAATCTCTTCGATCGCGTCATGATGGCAGTTTTTATGAATTCTTTGTAATTAATGAGTAAACTTTAATGTAATAGATATAAATACTTATTTGAATTTATCTCTTTTTATCACTGGTTAAGTTACAAAAATTATGCACATAGATATGTTTGCATGAGCGAGATATGTTTTCTTGGCACATGTAATTGAGCTATGTTTGTCATTTTATCAAAAAAGATAGCAAAATTATTATGATACGGGAGGAAGTGATGTCATTATAATGTGTAAATGTACAATCGTCTTGTCTTGGCTGTTCTGGGAAAAAAAGAATATAACTATTGAAGTCGAAATCAATCACATCTTTTGGTACATTTAATATATCTCTAGAAGTGGAGATATTTTCTCAATCACTAACTTTCAAAAAAGAATTTTCTTAATTACTAAAAAAAAGAATTTCCTTTAAACATATTAATCATATTGATTAACTAAAAATGGGAAAAAGCATACGTACATTATAAGAATGCGAGTCGTGTACTCATTTTGAATAAACAGATGGTAAACGGTGAATGATGGTCATTCCTTGGTTTTTTATCACTATTTTGTTTAGATTTGTTAACTTTAGGTATCAAATTTTAATATATAATTTTTCATTTTAACTAGTAAAACTTTATATCATTTCACTTTAACTACAAAATTTCAATTTAGGTATGTACCAAATTAAAAAAGTGTAGTTCTACCAAGTGCTCGGAAAAATAATTTTTTTTCTTGTTTACAAACTCAACTGTGATTGTACCACAATCATAACTTTTTTACTGAACCACAGGCACAACTTAGTTCATCTGTTGTTTTTTCAGTGTTTGTAAGGCTTAAAATTTAATGTTTAGTCTCTAAGTTGTAGGATTTATCCCCCAAGTCTAAATCAAAAGTTTTAAATCCTTATAAATTTTAAATTTTTATGAATTTCATACAATCACAACTGTGATTGCATGACAGTCACAGTCAATTAGTAGTTACAATTATATACCAAACTGAAAGGGAAAAAAAAAAAAAAAACCAAAGGAAGACTATTGAGCGCTTGGCACTTTTCTAAAGAGATTGGTGTCAAAAAATTCACGTTTCGTACACATTTGTGATCTAATCCAAAATATATTGCTCCAAGTTAGTATTTAAACTTATAAAAAAAAATGTATCTTCCTGTTTTGTTGAAAAACAATAGACATTTGGTATTAATCCTAATTTTGTTTTTTGGGTATGTTTTTATCCCCTTCATAAGCAGGTCCTGAAGAGGTGTTTATTTATTTTTAATATTTCTGTTGCTGTTAAAATACAATTCCATATACATGCAAATAAGGTGCAAGACAAACGTGCCAAATATATACAAAAGGTTTTAGCTGACAATAACTTATGGTCTGATGTTGACATACTCAAATTAATTAAAACTTTAAGGATATTAAGCTGAGATGATGAGTTTTAGCCAATGAATAAAAGTGAACGTGAGTCTATCTTTCATTGTTTAAATTCATAAGCATTATATTGCATTGACTGATTCTCGTAAAAATATTTAATTAACATGCACCAGGTTATGATGTATATCCCTGATATCTACTCTTTATTTACTTAAGAGTTAAGAGTTAAGAATATTGTTAATTAATTTTTAGATTAGTAACTGATCGAGCTAATAGACCAAACGTGAAACAGCATTCCTCGTCAGAATTTATGATACTTACAGATTCAAGTCTTTATTTTAGTCATTTAAAAATTATATTTGATTAGTAATTTAGTACTGCATGCATCATGCATGTCTCTTTCATCAATTTAAAATTATATTGGGTTTTTGGAGCGGAAAAGAAATAAAGATGATAAACCTCTCTGTCTCTCTGACCACGAAAACGTGGTCGTGTCCACCTTCCTACGCTGTACGATGTCATCATAATAATAAGTAGGTGATATTTGTCTTCTTATGAAAATGAAGTCATTTAGTAATTATTTGATGTTGGACAAATCACAGTTCCGTACTTACGTGTTTCTGGACTAATATTTCTCTTTATAAGTAAACACGTGTTGCATAAGGAGTCGAACATTATTTATCGCAAAACAATACATATATGGTTTTTTTTTTTAATTTAAGTTTAGTTGAGAGATTAGACTATAACTCAGCTCACTTGCTACAAAAATATTTTAGCCCAATCCACCTTAATGAGAAGAGCACCGTACAGAAGTCACCAAGCGCTCGATGTACAGTATTGAGCATTCGGCACTGTTTACTAAATGCTCGTCAATTGTTACTGTGCGACAGTAGCAATTTGAATAACATAAAACACATGTATTATATTGTTATTAATTATCAGTATTTGACAGTAGCAATCATTATCACTGCACACAGTGACAATTTGCTTAGTTTTTTTTTTGAACAATACTTGGATCACCCTTTGGGGGTACCTCAAGGTCACTCCACCCCTCCTAAATTCTGATTTCGACAATACAGGCGAATGATCGGAACCGTTTACTTTTTAGATCACTTATTATAGATCTTCTCTACGAAAAATTAACTAAATTGAAAATCGTTTGGTTATATAACTGTGTCGATTAAATAAAAAAAATCAACGGTTTGGTAAAAAAATCATTTTTTTAATTAAAAACCATCTATTTTTTCTATTTAATTAACAGTTATATAATCAAACGATTTCCGATTGATTTGATTTTTTGCAAAGATAATCTTTAATATGTTATCTAAAAAGTAAACGGTTCTGATCATACACCGACATTATCAAAATTAAAATTTGAGGGGGTGGGGTGACCCAAGTATTGTTCTTTTTTTTTTTTTTAGAAAAAAAAAAATCATCGAGTGCTTGGCGCAAAAAATACAGAAAAAACATAACATGGATATTCTTTGTACAAAGTGGACTTATTTATTATTGCAACTTTTAAAGTGAGTTTGTTTATCATTAAGGTCATCCACGGTGGTTTTGTGAGTGTGATAGTCATTTAAGTCATAAGTGGCCTGAAAATGATTTTGTGATTTGAAAAGTGATTTTGTGACCTGAGAGTGAATGAGTGATAGTCATATTTGCTGAAGCTGCAGTGGTGCTGAGAATTATATATGAGAGTTATATCGTTGTATTTATTTAAATTAAACCTAATTGAGAGTTATATATGAGAGTTATATTTAAGTTATAAATATAACTTAAATATTTATAAAAATTATATCATTGGCTTTATTTTAATGAGATGTTTAATTTAAGGTTACTAATGAATATATTTGAATATTTTATTTTATGACCCAAATTATAATTTTTATATTTTCTCTCCACCAAATTATCTTTCAAGTTGTTTTGTATTTTCTAATGTGTGAAATTCATAAAAATGATAAATACAGCACAATTCATTTTAGTTAATAATATGAATGAGGACAAACATATAAAGAAAGCAACACTAACAACTAAAGACTAGAACGAGTACATAAAATTAACAATAAAAACACTTAACAACAAAGAAATGACGATACATAGATGTGTGAAAAAATAAGGTGTGAATGTTCAATTTATAGGAAAAGTCATGAAATAGCCGTTGAAATTTTTTGGTTAATTTTTATGTTTTTTTTTTTTTGGTATTTTTTAATATAATTATAACAATCAATTAATTGGAGCCATTGGATCACCAATGCATATATGAAAAGGAAGGCCCAGATCGCGCCACGCGTCTGGGCTGGTTTTTTTTTTTTAAAGGGTAACGGTCAAATAATTGGGACTATCCAAATGCAATGGTCCTTTAATCTGAACCGTTAAATCAATACTAATAAAACCTATTTTCTGCAATTTTTTTTTTTAAAGTGAATTAAAGAGGACCATCTAGATGCAACGAGCAATGCATCTGGATCGTGCGTCCCCTTCACACATTGGGCGGGCGGTGTTGGGACAGCCATTGACGTGCAACAGTGGCCTGTCGACCACTTTTTTCCTCCCCCTCGATTTACCAAAATGTCCCCCACCTTTTACTCAATTCTTTTAAAAGCCGACATCCCGAATTTTATGAAAAAGGGCTTCTTAGTCATTTTGCCTCTCCATTTCTCTGTCATCTGTGCGTCCAAAAAGTGGTGGATCTGGGCTTCTATTGCACTCGACCTCTATTGCTCTCACTCAGACCCATGCATGGGTCTCACCTATTGCTATCAAATGAGATCACTCTCAATTTTCTGGCCCACTACAAGAGGGTGAGGGTTATGTGATAGCCATACATGGTCCTCAAATAGGTTTGGCCCTCACCACTGTAGAAGACCTAAGGGCTGTAAAATGAACTTTAGAGTAATTTACTTTATATATATATTTTGTTTTTCAGATTCATATTAAATTTAAAATGAAGTGCTTCCACTAGGATTCCAAATTTGTTCATTTTACCCCCAACGTATCTTAGAAGTCAAAAAAAGACTGACTTCTTTTTACCTATTAAAAAGTGTTGTTTTTAGTGCCCCTTCTATTGAATGACATTTTTTAACCTGAAAGAGGCGCATCTATCTTTATGGATAATCATAGTTGTGATTATATTTATTATTATAAGAATTTTTCTTCAATGCGAAACTAATAATGAATGTGAACGTTTAAACGTTCAGTGTTAGAATGATATGTCACATCCGCCTGTGAATCCCACATTAGAGATAGGGGTGGGCGGCGGTCGGTTTGAGGCTCAACCTACCATCGCCCCGCATAGCCATCGGTCGGGGATTGGTTAAGTCGACAAGGCTTCTCATTCCCTTTCTTTCGCCGGAAAATATGGGAGCCACTGCCACTCTCTGTCTCTCTCGTCGGAAAAAAAGGCAGCCACTAGCACTCTCTCTTTCTGTCTCGCCAGAAAAAATGGCACTGCGGCCACTCTCTTTCACTTGCTCTCTCTCTCTCTCTCTCGCATGGGTGGCTGGGTCTTTATCATTCTCTCTCTCTCTCTCTCTCTCTCTCTCTCTCTCTCGGGTAAGCTCGGGTGTCGACGGTCGATGGAGGACATAACCCCGAGCCTGAGCCGGTGTCTATTGGGTTAGGTCGACTTCAGGTTTTTTCGTCAGCGGGTTGGTCGGAGCATCGGCTCGAATAGGTTGATGCCTAGCCCTAATTAGAGAAGAGCTCATTAGTGTAAATCAATGAACGGTAATTAAAGAAGCCAGCTACCAGGAAAGTCTACTGTGTTAATAGTGTTAGAATAGGAATCTTTATGTAACTAGGATGTATATTTGTAATTATAAAAAATACTGTGAGTTATTATGGTATATATATATATATAATTATGTTGTATATATATGATGACTAGGTTTGTACTTGTTATATATTACACTTATGTGTGATTAAAAAAAGAGAAACTTCAATTTAGGTCTTTTAATTTAATAATTTACTGAATAAAGTCTTAGAACTTTTAAAATTATAACTAAAGTCTAATAATATTGTAATCATTTCATATTACATAATATTGGTCCATTAGTTTCAATTTTTTCACACATACCAGGTGCCAAGCCCTTGGCGGTTATTTTCGAGTGTTTGGCAGTGCATTTTTACTTCTTCTGAAGCCCTGGTTTGTCGGCTTTATATTAGGTTTTAACTCTACGCTCAAAATCTCAGAGTTAAAACTTAACATGTAGCCTCTAAAAACCTTATTCTATACCCTAAGAAAGTATGAGGTGAACCGTACCCTATACCCTCAGAAAAAAAAAAAAAAAACAATGACATATTTTTTTGATAAGACAATGGTCAAAGGACTTTATTTAGAAAAAATAAGGACTTTATTTGGAAAAAAAATAAGTCATAAGGTTTTTTTTCTAAACAAGAAATATTTGAAGGACTAAACTCTAATTTTTCCCCAAAACTCTTCGGTATGGTATAAGAGCCAAACATGATTCTTCCTTGCCTTTTGAAGATTAGAGTTTGTGTTTTGTGAGTTAATTAACCATGCATCTATTATTTATTTATATATTCATATAATTCTCTAATAAGTATGTTCTTATTTTAAGAAAGTTAAGGATCATGTATGAGCCTCTATCCTCCAAAATGATTTCATGTTCCTCATTATTCATACAAAAGATTAGCAAAATCAGGAGAAATTATAATCGATATATTTTCACAATTAACGACTCTTTGTCAAGAAACCCTTTTCTCTATTCCTTTGTTGTTTATTCTTCTCCATCTTATAGGAATTCATAGTAGTAGAAAATGTTGGTGCTATACCTCGCACGTACCAAGAAGAACTCACTGACTCCAAGACCTCGACCACCTCTCATCTGAATGAACCCCAAATTAGTTAACACTATGTCTGGTCAAGCAATAACCTATATAGACCGACCAGACCCAAATTAGTCAACCTTGCCTTAATCCAACATCCCCAAATAATTACATTCGAAGCATCTGGTCGACTCAGGTTAAAAGCGACCGACTAGACCCATGAAACTCCCTAGCATTCCCTTAACAAGTCCACGAAACCAATCATATCCCCACTGCTCGGGTAAAAGCAACGACTCAATAGAAATGTCATGACCACGAGGGGCAGTTGTCCTAAGTGTATGAAAGGAGCATGTATTCACTATGCACATCGCTATCCATGTCGTACGAAAGGCATCACCGAGGAATGGTGCAACGTGCTCATCCACGTGTTAAGCTACCAAGCTATCTATGCTTGTTCCACATCGAAAGTCTACAACTCCCGTAAGAGTAAATGCCCTCATAAATAAAGGGTCATCCACCACCGTTCAAGAGGATTGACACTTGTCCTTCTTTAAGCTATTGTCAAAATACTCTCTCTATACTCTTAGTTTGACTTAAGCGTCGGAGAGTGTTTAGTCGGTACCACACTGGTGCCCCAAGATTGTCTAATTGTCATTCTTTTGCAGGTCTTAGCAGAGTAACCCTACTTGGCCACTCCGAGCAAGAGAAAAAATGGAGTGCGAAGCCTCAACTGACAAGACCGTTTCCAGATTCCACCCTAAAACCCGGAGAAACCTTGTGAGATTAAAAACCTACTATTTATTTTCTTTGGTTTCAACTAGCCTTAACCATCAATAAAAATTTTACCGAAGTTTTGGCAGTTTCCCTTAAAATTTCGATTATCCTCAACATAATATACATGGAAAATACATTTTTATTCCACAACAGCCACCACAACCACCACAACCACAATCGAAGGATCTCTAACCCGTCCAAATTATACTAATACAATCATTCAACTGGCTCGATCGCTCCTACCTAGGGAAAAAGTTGAAACAAAACAAAGAAACTGTGAGGGAAACCTCAATGAGTGGAAATAAAAATAAATTAAAAACGGAAATATTTTGTAAACTCATTTTCCAAATCAAACCATTCTTTCTCAACATAGGTTTGGTTTTGAAATCCCCCAGTTTTAAAACAATTTCGCAATCCCTTTCCGAGAATTGTTATAAAACCGTCAAGTGCGAGAAACTTGAATAAGTCATGTATGCATGAATACTTAGAAAAACCTTCTACAAGAAATGCAAATGAAAAGCATCATATAACATCATGCCTGAGAAATTGATAATTCAAGGAAGCAAATTTCTTAATTTAATTTATGCTGTAGAATATCTCGGAAAACGAATATAAAATCACACCATATTTGTACTCAGAGAAACTGGTCATACACTTAAGCAAATAAGCTCGCCACATTCTGTGCATATGCACGAGCAGGCAGATAAGCTCATCACTTCCTATGCAGAGTGATCTCGATGCATGGGCAGGCAGGCAAGCTCGCCATTTCCTGTGAAGAGTGATCTCCATGCACGGGCAGATAAGTATGCTCGCGACTTCCCTTATAGAATGATCTCTATGCACAAGCAAGCAGGTATGCTCAAATTATGTATTTAGAATCAAACTTTCCAAGGATGTTATTCCAAAACAATAATTAAATATATATATATTTAATAGGTGCATGACTTTTCCCAAAACCATGAAATCACCTCAAACATATTCGATTTATTTAAAACTTGCAAATACTCAATCCGATATGATGTAAATATAATTTGAATAAAATGTTAAACACATGATTAAAACAATTTGAATGCATAGAAACCTACCATCAAAATAAAACCATGCAATGCTCATGTATGATTTCCATAAAAATACTTCTCAAAACTTTAAAGCCAAAATCATATTCCCAACTCATCACTATTTTTCCATAGAACATTTTCCATAAACAATTTCTTAGGCTATATAATCATGAGATTCCCAAGAGACTCCAATTTCAATAATAATGCCAAATCGAATCATATAAAACATTTAAACTTGTTCATGAATAAAATGCTAAATATTTTAAATCATCAAATCATTTCAAAAACAAAAGTCCAACTCATTGTGTGAATTTAGCGTCGATCCTCCTTCGGATTGTCTTAGGTCTCGGTCGTGTTTCCAATAAAATAAAGAAATAAACATGGGATTAGGCTCGACTCTGCAACAAATCAAACGTGCGTGTGTGAACCTAAACGTTCCGTTCAACCTTTCTATTTTTCAACGTTCTCTTAAAGCCCATACACTTAAATCCAATACAAATCCTTCCCGGCTCAAAATCCAACATCACACACACTTTTTAATCCGTAAATTAAATCCATATAAATCTCATGTATGATATACGTCGGCTAGGGTTCGTCCGGAAGTTGTTTCGGTACTGAAAAAGTGTCTGATTACGATTGAATTTGGGGTTTCGTCAACTCCGAGCAACTTCGACCTATCCAAAATTAATAATCAACTCAAAATAGGTCTCAATTTCACATGATATAATGAAATTGACGGCTGGGTGGTCTGAACCACCACCATTGCTGCCTATAGTGGCGGTTTCTAACACAAAAATCCTCAATTTTCAAAATTTCTCAAGCTTTTCAATTCTAATCAACAATTAGGGTTTCTTAGGGATGGAAATTGTTTAAAATACTTCAAGATGTTAGTTCTAAATATTTAGAAATTGGCTTCTCCTTGCCAAAAACATTGTAATCTTTCAACCATTCTCACATCCAACAAGTTGTAGAAATTTTATTTTCTTAAGGTTTGATTTTTGGGTTGAAGATATCAAGTTTGAAGATCAAGACCTTATGTACTAAGGTAAAATGCATTTCATGTATCATATTTTTGCATGTTTGATGAGTCTTTAAAATGACTTCAGGTTTTGTTTTCATCATTTAAAATGGCATGTGCTGTGTACATGAGTTTTTATTCTCAGCTTGCATTTCACGCATACACACATTAATAAAAGAAAAATGCATCTCAGTTTGTATCTCTTACACACACACACTTGTGCACTATTCATTATCCTTTTCAGCTGACTCACGCACACTGCATGTGGATACTCTCTTGGCTGAAATTCTTCTTGCCCAAATTTTTTCTTCAGCTACATCATCATTCTCATCCTAATTCTTTCATGACATGATACTTGGATATTTTTTTTGCTAGTTTTGTTTTCTAGTTAAACCAAGTAAGAAGCCTCTAAGTGTCCAAATTAGGTGAGAATGAATTTGATCAAAAGATGGGTACGTTCACATTTTCTTTTAACTCTTTCATTTTGAATTTTCACGCTTTGGGCATTGAGAGAGAGAGAGAGTTCAAGATATACCAGTGAGGAAAAATAATTTTCTTATGGAAAAATGATTTCTAAAATCTGGGTTTTTGCATTCTAAAATCTGAGTTGGTTTTGTGTTTTCTTCATCATTATCAAGCACTCATATAGATTTTAAATTTGCATTCTCCATCGACTTTTTTAAGTTTTATAACTTGAGAGAGCTGATTTTTATAGAATCCTAAATTGCATCTCATAGCATTTTTCTTTGGTTCCACTGTGCTTGGTTGTCGTCGGTGCTGTGCATTCAAGAGCTCAAGGAGTGAGCTACCAATGATCATGATTGACTGACTACTTGGCTCAAGGTGTTTGCACAAGGAAGCACAAGGGTAAGAAGCTGCCACTTAGAGTTAGAACTTAAGTGATTAAGCTTGTTTGTGTGATTCCTTGTATTGAAACTCTTGATAGTGGATTGCTTGGTCAGCCGAAAAAGACCCTCAGTTTTTAAACCCCTTAGTGGTATTTTTGGGTGAACAATATTGTGTCTTCATCCTTAATTAATTCCCTTGTGGTGCTTATTATTAAAATGAAATCATAAACACAACAACACACACTACACCCATAAGTATGATAAGTTGAACCTCCTAACAACTCACACACCACTCTAGTTGTTGATAGCACTGAGATGCCTAAACTGATGAATCCTTTGAGTGCTTAGGTTGTCATTTAATTCTTGTGTGTGTTTGATTTGTGTTGGATGCAAAATCTGTATATTGGTTTCGAGAGTCAATCTGAGGTTCAGATTTATGTTTGTTTGATTAGTCTCTGAGTCATCACTTAAACAAAAATTGGAGTCCGATAATTTAGTGTGGTTCTAACTGAGTTTATTAGGCAACTGAGCCACCTAATACCAAATTACACAAGAACATCCCCCAAATCCGAAATCCAAAGGGAACCTGAAATGGGTTCCCAAACCTCAAAATTCAACTTTTCAAAAACTCAAATTAAACAAGAAATTTCATATGGGTTTTGAAGTCCATGAAGAGAGAAGAAAAACCCACCAAGAATCGGGCCAATCCGACACCGAAGGTGGTCAAAATCGAAGAAAGAAGGTGGCGTCTGGTTTTTGTTTTCGACTCTAATTTGCCATGGTGGAGGCCAAACGGCGAAAGGGAGGGCAAAGACAAGTATCAAATCAAAGATCTTGTGATCGATATTCATCCAAACCAAGGACGATCAATTTTTATCCCGACCAAGCAACGATAGTCACTATCTAGACCTAGTAGTAATGGTCAACTTCTATCCAGAGCTAGTAGTGGCGCTGACATGTCTAGATCAAAAGCGGTAGTCAATTCCTGTCCAGACCAAATAACAATTTTTTTCTTTTTTCCTTTTTCAGTTTTTTTGTGTTCCTCTTTTTTTTCTCTCATTTTTTTAATTTTATTTTTTTTATTAAAAAAAAACAAAAGTAAGAAATAGAACATAATCAAAATCAAGAAATTGAAATTGCTAACCTAATGAGAGACAACAAACACCCAATCTCAAGTTTCCTCTTTTTTACTTTTTGTTTTATTGTTTTATTTTTTTTTTCCATTTTTCTTGTTTTTTTTTTTTTCTAACCAAACTTAAGGAAGTGGTTGAGACCACCAAAAAGTAACTAGATCAACTCACCAAGTTGCTGCTTCTTCTATCAATGACAAGTGACAACAAGAAATGATTAAATATTTCCTTCTAGTAAGGTCTGAATTATAATGCACAATCTTGTCTGTTGGCAGCTTTAACAAAAAAAAAATAAAAAAAGGCAAGGTCTGACTGCTTAATTGAGATATGATTGACTCATTGACACAATAATGATCAAAATGCATGTGACGGCATTTATAAATATTGGATGGGCATCCAATTAAGTTCAGAAGATAGATCTTGTTGGTAGTACATCAAATCATATAATATAAATTATATGGTACATTAATTTTAATTACTAAATTTTAATAATTTTTTAGTTTATGTATCAATTAAATAGCATTTTAGATTTTAGATTAGGTACTAGTTGAAAAGTTAAAAAAAATAATAAAGTAAAAAGTATTAGACTTTACAAATATTACATCATATGCCACTACAATAAAAAAATAAAAATAATATTACATCAAAAATATTACATTAATTTATACTATATTGTATTTAAAAAAAAATCAATTCAGTCACAACTTAACTGTGATTGTCTTGGTAAATTGAAAGAGATAACTCACACCACTATATTATGTATTATTTTGAGTAAAAATATTGTTTTGACCTCTATTTATACTATATTATAGTATAATTTTTCTAAAAAAAATTCAATTAAGTCACAACTTAATTGTGACTGTCTCACAACT
Source organism: Dryas octopetala (assembly GCF_963921425.1). Lineage (NCBI taxonomy): Eukaryota > Viridiplantae > Streptophyta > Magnoliopsida > Rosales > Rosaceae > Dryas > Dryas octopetala. The sequence goes on along the minus strand of NC_141368.1, from coordinate 27,721,569 downwards.
TAGATGTGACTGTCGTTCAGTCACAACTAAATGTGAGGCTCGTACAGTCACAACTAAATGTGAAATTAAGACTACATTAGCAAATTTTCAAGATAATATAAAAGCCAAGGGCAATTTTGTCAAAACTTTATAAATTTTAACTAACATCCATCATATGTTGGACAAAGGACAAATATGTCAAATGGAAAATGCTCAAATCAAAAGGGCCAACATATTTGTGACCTAATCTAAAAAACTAGATTTAAATTTAGTAGTTCAATTGAAATATTATATTGTGTTCATGCTATACCAAAAAATTATTAAAATTTGATATTTAATCCTAATTTTCTATATAATATATTAATTAGAAAATAAGGATTAAATACCAAATATCAATAGTTTTTTAATAAAGCAGTAAGACACTAATTTTTTTTTAGTTTAGGTACTAACCTAGAGTAAAACATTTTGGATTAGGTCACAAATCAGTTTGTTATACAGTTGTGACTGTCGAAGAATTACAATTGTAATTGTCGAACAGTCACAATTGTAACTATTTAAAATTTATAAAAAATCAAAATTTTTAAGGATTCCATACTTTTGATTTAGATTTGGGGGATGAAGTCCTATAACTCAAAGACTAAATATTAAAGTTTAAGCCTTGTAAATATTGAAAAAATAATAAATCAATAAAAAAGTTATGTCTGTTAGACAGTCACAGTTCGATATAACCATGTTTTTTAAAGTTGGTACCTAGACTGAAATTTAGTACCTAAAGTGAAATGACATAAATGTTTTAGTAGTTGAAATGAAAAAACATTATAATTTAGTACCTAAATTCAATAAACCTTATATTAATTGCTCTCTTATCTTTAATCTCTGATCTTGCAATAATCGCACTATTATTTGATCGTCACACAGTGTGGATCCATATACACTATCCCGAAGTATCATATCTAATCTATTAACCATATACACTATGTCACAGAGTTTATCATTCCAGAATCATAAATCACAATTGTGAAATATTGGGACCCTACAAAACTTTTTGGATCATTCATTTTTTTTTTTTTTTTGAGAGGATTTTGGATCATTCATTAGAAAACAAAAACACTTTTTGATCCGCTCATTCATATGTGGACGCATTTATTTCAATTTATGTAATTACAAAAGTAGTTTATATATGTGGTTCGTTATAAGTTATGAATGTAAATGAAATTAATCTTATGTCAAAAAGTTCACTCAATAATCTATAGTATGGATAACTACTATACAAAACCAATTGATATTGAATGCAAAAACCTAACACTTTATAAATTACAATACAAAACTCTACATTTTCGATGTGATGTGAGATATTTCTCTTGACAGTCAAAAACATTGAATTAATTATTAGATGGAAAAATGCATAGGACTAAGTGTCTAAACGGCTTAATAACTTAATTATTTCTTTGGTTAATTCTTTAATAACTTCTTTCTATTCATATGTATATTGCATGAATATGTGTTGCATGTGCATTGTTGATGCCAAAATTTTGTTTGTTTTACTTCAGTGGTATTAGACTCGCACTCATATAACATTCATGTATCAATATTTAGCACATGCACATTGACCAATTGACTAATATCATATGTATGTCTTTCTAAAGGAGTTCGGGTTGCCTACGTATGTTTAAGTTTAAGACTTGGGTGTTGGTTTTGGGGGATTTTGGGGTTTGAATTTAGGTTTTGGAATTGGGGGCTCGGCTTTGTTTTTTAGTTTTTTTTTTTCTTTCTAATTCCTGGTTCAAAACTAGACTCGGCAATAAGTTGTGTTTTTGCGGATTTGGGTCAAATAAGACACGATCTGTTAAGGTTAATAGGTAAACACAACACAATCTGTTAAGTTACGAGTGACAAAAATACCAACACGAATATGATCTGAATATAAATGGGTGAACACGACACGACCGTTCTACTCGTTAGAAAAATAAAATATCCATAAAAAGGTTTGACTGAAGAAAGAAAAGAAAGAGAGTACGTTTTGAAACAAAAGAAAGAGAAAATTTTGTTAAGGAGAAGATTCTCCTTTGTCTGGGCGCAAAATGGGAAGGGGGGACCAGCCACACAAAAGAGAAGAAAAGTAAAAGGAAAAAAGGGAAAGAAAGAAAAAAAAACAAAAGGGTTATTTACACTTACTTAAGTATAGGTCATTTTTTATTTTTGTACTCAATATTCAAAACGTTTCAATGTGAAACTTAAAATTTATAAAAATTGCAATGTGCCCCTTCTGTTAACTTTTTATTAATTTTGACTATATATATATAGCATGCGTGAGATTGATTTACACTAATTAGGACAATAAATTTATGCTCTGTTGAAAAAAAAATATTAAAAAAGCGAGCTAAAATTTTATAGGTTAAAAAAATAAAAATCAATTTAAAAATTTAAAAATCGGAAAAACAAAAAATTGGGAACGAATGAGATGAGAGAGGAGGGAGAGATAGGGATGAACAAGAGAATTTTTTATATTTAGTTTTAATGTTATCTTTTAATTTTTTTAATATATAATAATTTAAATGCTTCTTTCTAATTTTATTTATTTATTTATGTCCACATCAGTATAAATGAATCTCACATATATTATATGCAGTCAAAATTAACAGAAAAGTTAAGGAAATGAGCATATTGCAATTTTAATAAATTTTAGGTTTTCACATTGAAACGTTTTGAACACCGGGTATCAAAATGAAAAACGATCTATACTTAAGGAATGCAAAGTGTAATTCACCCTTAATAAAAAAAAGGTGATTTTTTCTTCTACCATTGACATATATATTGTCGAGACTTGCCAAGCTTTCTCTCCTCCTCACTCCGTCCAAGACCAAGCCCACCTCCACTCTCGGCGACTCCTCCGCCGTCTCTCCTTTCGTACTCGTTCCCCAATGGAGGTGGTTGGGCAGCGAGGGGTCACCAGCTAGAGCTTAGGGGGGTCGTCGTTCAAAGCTTCGAGGGATACCGGCAGCTGAGAAATGTGGATTTAAACTTGGTGCTCCGACATTCGGGGGTCGCTCGACTCTCTACCTCACAACATGGATCCACCACTGCATACGTAGGCAATCCGAACTCTTTTATGTGAGAGTATAATTTATTGATCTTGAATCTATTTGTCCAGGGATGCATGCAGTTATGATTTGTCCATGATATTGGATGTGGACCAATAAGTATCACACATAAGGGGTACGTAAAAGTAACAGATGATCAAAAAAGTAATCAAGCAAATTATGAATTTCTTATAATTAATTATATAGCCAGTTTGGCTCTATTAATTAATACACCCAGTTACTATGGCTAATTGATTCTACTAACTTCAGTTCTGTATTAGTGTATTGATTCTATTGAATTGTATAATTATAAATGAACTTGAAAGTATATATACAAATTGTCAAATTTAACGTGTTGTCGATCGATTAAATGCATGCAAGTCAAAAGAGAAGACAAAGACGAGGTTTGGCAGGGGGAGGTTTAATTGGCGAGAGAATGCAACCAGAGGCGCAAGACACATTTAAACCATGTGCATCTCAAATTGTCAATACACGTGGTAGCTGCTAGATATATCTAACGTTGATGTATACACATTTAAAACATGTTCATATTTTAGTAAGATGATCGGAATTGTATATCTAACTAATTTTTCATTCAAAATTTATCTCAGTAAAAAATTAAATATAAAAAAAGTATTATGATATTAAATTATAATTAAATAAAGAGAAACTTAGAGTACAGTTCATTTTATAAGTCTTTATTAGATTAAGACAAGTAGTGATTTAAAATTTTTAATCAAGTTCTTTTATTTTTCTTCTTTAAAGGCTTTATGTTAGGTTTTAACTTTGATATTTTAAACGAAAATACCTAAAGCCCACTCTACACCCTAGGAGGAGAAATACCCTTCAAATTGGGGGAGGACTTGATTATAAATTAAAATGATTTTATTATAAATTAAAAGGACTTTATTATGAATTTTAAAAAAATTCTTATAAATTAAGGTCCATTGATTTTAACTACTAAATTTCAATAATTTTTTAGTTTAAGTACTAAAATTAAATAGCATTTTAGATTAGGTATTAGTTGAAAAGTCAAACAAAATAATAAAGTAAAAGATATTATAATTTACAAATATTACATCACATGCCACTACAATAAAAAAATAAAAATAATATTACATTAATTTATACTATATTGTATTAAAAAAAAAAAAATCAATCCAGTCACAACTTAACTGTGACTGTCTTGGTAAATTGAAAGAGACAACTCACACCACTATACTATGTATTATTTTGAGTAAAAGTATTGTTTTGACCTCTATTTATATTATATTGTAGTATAATTTCTCTAAAAAAATTCAATTAAGTCACAACTTAATTGTGACTGTCTCACAACTTAGATGTGACTGTCACTCAGTCACAACTAAATTTGAAGTTGTGAGTGTCGTACAGTCACAACTAAAGATGAAGTTGAGACTATATTAGTAAATTTTCAAGAGATATAAGAGCCTCAAGGACAATTTTGTCAAAACCTTATAAATTTTAAGTTTTAACTAACACCCATAATGTGTGGGCTAAATGAGAAAAATGTCAAATGGAAAAGGCTCAAATCAAAGAGGTCAACATATTTGTGACCTAATCTAAAAAATTACATTTAAATTTAGTAATTCAATTGAAATATTATATGGTTTTCATGCTATACCAAATTTTTTTTGAGATTTGGTATTTAATTCTAATTTCTATATAAATTAAATGACTTTATTATGAATTAAAAGAATTTCTTATTAATTTTAAAACATCCCCGATCTCATCTAAAAATTGTTTTTCTAAAATACCCAAGCTTAATTATTTCTTAAATAAATAAACAAAATTAATAATTTTAATAAATACGTGAAGTAATAATTATTAATCAAATAGATAAATAATTTATGATTTACTTCTCATAAAAAAAATATAGGAAGAGGTGCGCATCATAACTTTAGTTATTTTTTATTTTAATAAATCATCAACATCTCTTTCATTGATCAGAAGGACAATAATTAATGAGCTTATTACACATGAATAGGCTGCTGGTGATGACAATGAAATATGGATATGCCTAGTTAATTCCCATGCATGTGCTCATCCCTAGCTAGTGCCCACGCCCTGAATTAATAGTACACCTAATTAAATATGATCATGGGCATCTCATTTCTCCACATTCCCATCCTCCAATTCAATCATAGATTTCCTTGACAATTAAGTTAGATACTTTGATTCACTTCATCTTCAAGGGTCTAATATTAGAGAGATTTTTTAGTATGACCGATACATCCCTACGTGGTGTAATCAATTTAACGTATCATAATATGAGTGAATATTATTAATATTATACCCTAATAGAGATAAATATATCGTCCAACAATACCCTTACACGTTGAGTTAGTTACACTACATAATAGTATATCGTTTACACATTAAAAATTCTCCTAATATTATTAATCCGTGTCGAGTCATAAATTTGAGAATGATTTCTGTATTATTCATTGAATATATATGTACATTAAGCTTTATACATTACAAAAGATAATTTAGATCCTATATATCAGAGCCTAGACACGAGTTTCCTAATCTATAAATCAGCAAGCTAATCAGTTGACTATGCACAAATTAAATGGGAAATCACGAAATCTATGCCTTAACTGACTTTACTTTTTTCAACAATCCGGCTTCAAGCTTGAAGTCAATCAGGATATATATATGTATATTATACGTATGGACAATTATTTGAATTCCCCATGATTGATGGATAGAACTTTCTCGTTACATATGTAAATATTCATTTTATAGTTTTAAGTCATGCAATCAGAGATATACCTTAAAAGTATGGTTAGTTTCGTATTAATTTATTAATCAGTTAGTGAATATGAAGTTAACTATATTTTTAGACTCACTAAATAACTAATTTCATAATTTCAACTATAAATTATATTTCAAAAATTATTATTATAAAAAATTGATTAATTAAATTAAAAATTATTTAGTCATTTAATTGTGATTAAATATATAAATAAATATTATTTTCGATAAAATCATATAAATAATTGTTAATAAACTGTTAAATGATATCTAATTTTTCAGAATTTTTACAAAGATAATTTATGAAATATGATCTAAAAAATAGATGTTTTAGATTTTAAAATTATGTTATACGATAAATTCAAGACGGTTAATTTTATATTAATTGCTGGATGAATGATTAGTATAGAGTTATCTTTTCTGAGTAGAGGACGACGGGGTCACATGTGATCGAGCCATCGAGGTATGTTTATCAGTTTATAATTATTAAGATGCACTTGTACAATCATCTTGTCCTGGCTTGTCAGGGACAAAAAAGATAAGGCTATCCAATCACATCTTTTCCACTACAATTTTTTTGTCTCTAGATCGGTTGAGTGGCTGTGATATTTCCCTTTTAGTTTTCTTTCGTCGTAACTCGTCAACATATTAATCACATTGACTAACTAAAATTGTGAAAACATGCTGTCAATGTAAAATCAATATTGAGTTCGTAATCATTGACCCGATTATCGTTATATTTTTAATTAGCTTATCTATAAAAATAAAATTTTATGTTTAGATATTCAGATATAGACATAGACCAATGAGATGCTAGGTACGTGATTGCATGAATCATCTTACACCAGTTGCAACTTGCAACCGGTCCGCATCCGATAACTTAATCATTTGACGTGAATCATATTTTTAATTAGCTTATCTGATAACTTTTTTTTTTTTTTTTTTTTTTTTTTCAGAAACCATATCTGATAACTTAATTAAATAGCCTCGATATTAAAAACGAGTTTACTATTTAAGAACTACTTATTAAATCAAGAAAGAGACTATAATTTAATATCCTTGATATTTTTATTATTTTGGAAAAAAAAAATAATAACCCTCTCCCGTCTAAGGCTCTAACCCCATTTCTAATCTAGTCCCTAGACGAGTAAATGTCGAATTTCGAAAATATCAACTTATGAATCATCATTATAACCCGTTTTTCAATTTAGTCCCTACTCCCTAGTCGATCTAATTTGATATGGATCATCATTATTAAATAGAACCTTTTACCAATAAAATTTGCTGCAAATTAATGGTATGCATGAAGTGCTCTGCTTCACATTCATTTAATTATATGGAAGAATTAACATGGCTAAAGCATGGCTGTGGAGCACTCTCAACTCCAATGGTATAGTACTTTATTACCAAACTTTTGGCTAGAATTCGAGTCTTAATGTCTCATGTCTGACTGTCTCAATAAAAAGATGGTTAATAATAAGGGTTATTAAAAGCTATGTATAAACGTATAAATGAGGAAGAACATGTACAAAATAGTCCAGTTATTCCAAATGTGATAAACCGATCCTATTATTGTTCATGCTCCAATATTACTATTGTAATTGTATATGTCACTTCTTAAAAATCTTAATTACATTCGAAAATTATTTATTCTAATGTCTTTTTATTCGTGGTGCATCTTAAAATTAGTATATAGTATTTTTCTCAAAAAATAAAAAATTAGTATATAGTACAGCTGCATTTTGTTTTGTTGAAAGCATTCTTGAGCGGGAATGCTTTTTTTTTTTTTTTTGTCTATACATTTTTTTTGGTATAATAATAATAATGGTGCTCATTCTTTATTTTTTTTATTCCCTCTTCAAACGCAAGTCCTGATTTCCTGAAGAAGAATTAATAATTTTTTTTTTAATATAAAACTAAGGTGCAAGGTAAACGTGCCAAATAAAAAGGGTTTAATTAGTTGACAAGGGCTTATATAAGGTCTAATATCGACATACTCAAATTAATTAAAGTTTAAGGACTAAACTGAGATGATGATGATGTTACTCATAATTTATTTTTATTGTTATATTGTTAATGAGATATTTGTGTATATATATTAGAGATATGTGTGTATCTAGTTCACTTTTATTCATTAGCCGTATATATACATGGGTCTTTCAAAGGTTTATTGATTTTAATTACTAAATTTCAATAATTTTTTAGTTTAGGTACCAAAATTAAATAATATTTTAGATTAAGTATTAGTTGAAAGTCAAACAAAATAATAAAGTAAAAGGTATTAGAATTTACAAATATTACATCACATGCTACTACAATAAAAAAATAAAAATAATATTACATCACAAATATTATATTAATTTATACTATATTGTATTTTAAAAAAAAATCAATCAAATCACAACTTAACTGTGACTATTTTGGTAAATTAAAAGAGATAACTCACACCACTATATTATGTATTATTTTGAGTAAAAGTATTGTTTTGACATCTATTTATACTATATTGTAGTATAATTTTTTTAAAAAAATCAATTAAGTCAAAACTTAACTGTGACTGGCTCACAAATTGGATGTGATTGTCGTTTAGTCATAACTAAATTTGAAGTTGTGAGTGTCGTACAGTCACAACTGAATGTGAAGTTGAGACTACATTAGCAAATTTTCAAGATAATATAAAAGTCTCAAGGCCAATTTTGTCAAAACCTTATAAATTTTAACTAACACCTATCATATGTGGGCAAAAGGAAAAAAATGTCAAATGGAAAAGGCTCAAATCAAAAGGATCAACAAATTTGTGACCTAATCTAAAATTTAAATTTAGTAGTTCAATTAAAATATTATATGGTCTTCATGCTATACCAAAAAATTATTGGAATTTGGTATTTAATCCTAATTTTCTAGTCTTTCAATGAGTGATTCCTCATTTAACACTAAATGAAGGATCCCTTTGTAGAGCCCACAAGATTCGTTTTGTGTCGATTCGAACATTTCATTTTTTACATCTCAATTGATAAATCATCCTTATAAAAAATAAGCCAAATCAAAAATTATTTGCCTATCTAATTTTGATCAAACAAATAGACAAATCAAATATTTTTGATGAGACCATCTATTTATTTGATTAAAGTTAAATAGGCAAATGATTTCTGATTTGGCTGATTTTTTGCAAGGATGATCTATCAATGGAGATGTAAAAAATGAATGATTCAGATCAACATAAAACGACTCATGTGGGCCCCACAAAGGGACCCCTCATTTAGTGTTAAATGAGGGATCTTTCATTGGAAGACCCCTGTATATATAAAAAAAATTTCTCAATAGAGAATGTCAGTATTTTTCAAAATTTGCGGATGCCGATACAGTGCCGACATAGGGTAAACAGTGTATCGACACAGATAATGTGCTGCAACAAGTTTTAGAATTTCGTATCGACACACTGTCTACCCTATGTCGGCATTCGCAAATTTTGAAAAATGCTGACATCCTCTCTAGAGAAAAATTATATATATGTATATATATATATATACATAAATGATCACTCGCTTACCCTAGAGCGAGAAATTTTATGCTCACGTAACCACCCAACAACCACAGAGCATGAAATTCAATGATCGGAACGGTCCATTTCTTAAGTCCCTTCTTAAAAGTCGTCCTTGTAAAAAATTAGCCAAATGGTCCAAATCCGTAATTTTTTGGTCATCCAAATTGTGCAGACAAATACAATCTGTTAGATAAAAGGGTAAATGATGTTGACAGTAATATACTTGCTAAACAGTTTCCGATTTGGCTGATTTTTTATAAGGGTGATCTTTGAATGAGGTCTTAAAATATGAACAGTTCCGAGTTGATATCAGTGTCACCTGTTAGTAACCCGTTAAGATAACGGTTTGGGTAGGGTGAATTCGCGGGTCACCCGTTTCACCCAATAAGGAATGGCACGCAAGGAATAGCACTCCCATTTAATAATATTTTAGGGCTCAATCATATTTAAGGAATAGCACTGTTGGTTTACCTTGTTGCTGTCGGATTTTCAATATGTGTTTCCACGTTTCATAAGCACTCCCATTTAAACACATATTGAAAATCCGACAACAACAAGGTAAACCGACAATGACAACTTGGAGAGTGATGAAGCGATTAATTTTTAAACAATTACTTCCTTATGAATACGATTTGTATTTATCAAGGGAGTATCCAAATCGCACGCAAGCTACACTAGTTATCGAAGCAAAGAAGGAGGAAGAATCTCCAATAGTAGTGATCGAAAATCCAACAAAGGTTAAGATTTACGACAAGGAACAAGACTTTAAATTGACCATGAAACCCGACGTGGAAGTCGAAAAGAAAGAGCATAAAGGATATTCATGCAAGGAGTTTGATTATCAATTGAAAAATTCCAGCGTTGTTTGTGGAACTAACTACATGATGATGCCATCCAAGTATGACGAAGATTGGATTCCACAGGTTAAAGATTCTATTTTCTTGTCATACCTTGTAATTACTGAAGATCAAGTTCAATTCAAGACGAACTCGAGGTCGAGTTCTTTTTAAGTGGAGGAGTCTGATATAGGACAAGTTAGGGTTTGATTTAAGAAAAATAAAACCAGGAAAAGAAAGCGGCTGAAAATTAGCCAAAAGACACGAAATAAATAAACAAATCATATACAGTTAATATGGCGACATAAAAGGTATGAAAGAATATTTTGGTGTTAGAATTGGACACATAATATATCGATTTCAAAGGAAATGACGAGATCTACAAGACTCATAGTAACTATGAGCCCGTTCAGTTTTTGGCCAAATTTCTTCGTTTAGGGCCTCAAAACAGCGTTTTAATTATTTTTCGAAGTTTCAAACATTTTATTAATTTTCGCTTCTATTTTATTTGGGTTTCCTAATGTCTGTGGGCTTTAGTTGTGACATTGTTAGCGCCCTAGGGTTTTCCTAAACATATTTAAGCAATTTTACAATTGCCTGGATTATTATTATTCAGTTTATCAATATTAAAAACGAGGGTTTTCTCTTAATCTTTCTGGTGGACTCCAGAATTTGTTACTTTTAGGGTTTCACTTGAATCCCTTAGATTCTCGATGCGTCAGGTTCAAACCAAGGTAGAGCCCTAGAAAAACCTCTAGGGTAAGACCTAAACCTGAATCAGGTTCCCAAGATTTGAGAACCTGGCTCCGATACATGTCAAAATTCAAGCTTTAGGTAAAATAATTCACCACACTTTATTCTTCTTTATAAGGAGGTATATATAATAATACAATCTTAATTCTATTGGGACAAGATAACTAATGAAAATAATGGGAAAAGTAATAAATCTATCATAATTGGACTATGCCTAGGAAAATACACAATAAGGAAAGTAAACTCAAACTAGGACTCCTAACTCTACCCAATTACAACTAACACCAATAGAATATACAATGCTCATCTCTCTTATGAAGCTGGAGGTTTAGTTATTAAGGAAGCATTTAATAGGGGTATCACATTGTTTGATACTTCAGATATTTATGGACATGATCATGATACTGAAATCTTGGTTGGAAAGGTATTGTACTTTCCTATTGTCAGATTTGAATCCAAGCTTCGGAATTTGATGAACACTTTGATTTACTTACTAGGGGTGGGCACAAGATGGAGGGGGATGGGACTTACCTCATCTCGTTCTCATCTCATGATTTGAGTTCGTGATCGGTACGAGATGGGATGAGAGTTTTGGGATTATGGTACCATCTCGTCCCGTACGAAATTGGTTCGGTACTATCCCAATCCCAGACAAAAAAAAAAAATTCAATTGACTGGTTGACTGCTTTGCAATGTACAGCTGTACAGAATACTGAACATGCATTGATTAGTTGTGAATAAATGAGTGTCCAAATAAGTAGCAAAGATTATGAAAACAGAAGAGTTCAAAAGCCTATCACATATGTTCCTTATTTGCTTGTCCAATTCGACTGTCTGGCTGTGGTGTTATTTGGAAAGAATTGAGCTTAGTGTTATTTATTGGGCTATGAAAACAAGTTAAAAAATGAATTGGGCATAGTGTATTTAGGTCCATTAAATGAAATAATTAAATTTTAATTAATCGGTCCGGGACGGGACCATCTCGGTATTGAACCTTCAGGACCGATCACATCCCATTTGAAATCGGTACGGTATGAGATCGGTACGGGATTTGAAAACAGAAAAATGGAATGAGACCAAACGATACGGAATGACACAGAATGGTATGATTTCGGTATTTTCGGTCTTAATGCCCACCCCTATTACTTACTATCAAATTTGAACCCATATATATCTGAAGTATGTGTCAACTCTATATTTGAATCCAAAAATATCTGAAGTATTTGATTAACTTAATAAGGCATGCTATATTTAGCGAGAAAGTTTCAGTAGAAAAATTCTTAAAGATTTGGGGTTTGAAAACTTTTATTGTATGTGTCAACTCTAGTTTAAGTAGAATAGATTGTTCATTCTTATCCTAAAAGGAGGTATTTATAGGGGTTACAATATATACAGACCTTATCAATATAGGATTATACAAAATGGAAAGTAAATAATTACAATAATTAATTATAATAAAGAAATAATGGTTAAATACAAAAATAGTCCACGAATTTTACTATGATTCTCAATTTAGTCCATTAACTATAAAAAGTGTCAATTTGGTCCATTAATTTTTCAAGTTGTACCAAAGCAGTACAAACATTAACTTTCATCACAAAATTTAAGCTAAAATGTGATAAATGGACTGAAATACCCCTAAAAATGTAATCACATATTGTGCATATGACCAGTTCTGTTAATTTTAATTTTAATTTTTTTTGTTTATGAAAGTTAACGTTTGTACTGCTTTAGTACAATTTGAAAAATTTGTGGACCAAATTGAGAATCACAGTAAAGTTCGTAGACTATTTTTGTTTTTAACCAAAGAAATAAAAAATAATAATTAGAATCTTAGATAAAATGGGACTCCCTTAACACTTTCCCTCAAGTTGGCGCATAGATATCATACATGCCCAACTTGTCAAGTGAGTCAAGAAATACCCTACTCGAAACTGATTTGGTAGGAATGCCTACTAGCTGATATATTTTTTAACTTAACAAACGGAAAACTGATATTATCCCGTCCTCCAACTTCTCCTTAATGAAATGACGGTCCACTTCATACTTAGTTCTGTCATGTTGAAATGCACAATTAGCAGATTTATTATCACAACAACGTCACAGTTTCATAACCTTTATTTATAGATTAGAGTTTGAAAATACAACATAAGATTTTTTTAAAGATTTTTCCTTTTGAAACACTAAGAAATTTATCATGCTAGGGTTTCACAAACAGAAACAAAATTATCTCCACACGAGAGGCACACACACGGAAAATAAAGGGACAATAAGATTTCCATACATACATCTGGTAGGGTTTGAGAAGGGAGTTCAATGGAATCTAGTATTTTGGTTCACGTTTTCCTTAAGGATCGATTTCTTACCTTACTTGGCTCAGGGTAGGTATGTTGCATCATCTAAGGGTCCGTTGAGATTGTTGTTGGACACCCAAAAATTGTTGTGGATGATAATTCTAGGTTACTCACAACAATTTTGGTGTTTAGTAAAAAAACTAAAAGCTGTAGTGCCTCACTATTCTAGGTCACTCACTACACTTTTGAAAAACAGATATCCACCTGTTTTTCAAAATTGCAATGAATGAAAGTTGTTGGCCTCATTAATTAAAAATTTTAGTTTCCCAATATATCCTTAATTTTAGATTGATTATTAATTATGATATTTTATTTGTACCATTAAAATTATAATATACCTACAAAAATAATATGCATACTTATTTAATTATTATTTTTTATCAATTTTAATGTTAATATAAATTTGTAGACCAAAAAGTATAAACAAGTAAAAGACTCGTTTTTTACTAAACAAATAAATCAAAAGAACTTTCAGCATCATATCTATTTTAGTAATTATAATCAGTCACAACATTACATTAAAATTTACCAAACAGTACTGTTTTTTTCACTCTTCCTACCCATTTACAAGTTGGCCATTGCTTCCAAAGCATTACGTAATAAGTCATTTCTTTACTTGTATCATCAATTATTATCCCAAAACATTACTTAAATGTGATCTTTTTCTTAAAAATTATTAACCTTTGGTTGGTGGGTGCCATTCTTTTTGTGCTTTTTGGATTCTTATACTCCCTTGATGGTTTACTGCCGACATGTATCTTTTAGTTGAATTCGTATACTATATACGTGTTGAGGCCAATTAGGGAGTTATAATTGTAAGATGAACTAGAAGTTAGCAGAGTCTATTAAATTGTGGCACAAACCACATTGCAGGTGGTATGTACCACTGCCAATTAGGGTTTAGAGAGTAATGTTGTATGATGGTTTCATCCTCCAAATTGAAAATGCGCATATCATCCCACGGTCCATCATGAAATTCATCCAATCGAGGTGATATCCAATCATCCGTGTAATATATAGAATTTGGCTGCCATCTATGAAAGTTTGAAGCTAAAACAGAGACTGAATGATCGATTGTCACCCACGAACAACGCCTCATCTCCAATGCTTTTTACCTCAACATTATGCACCTTAGATCTGTCTTCATCGCTAAACCCCAACTCGCAATTAAACCTTAAAGCCCACAGTGTGCATCATCTTCGTGGGCACACGCGTTGGCGCATAAAATCTTTTGATTTGCAATAGGTCTCCGTTGATTGATTCCGCAAGATATGACTTCTTACAACGATATGACCACGGATTTTGAGCTTTAAGTAACTGTGCTTTTGGCGGCCGAGAAGGGTCATCACTGCTATAAACATCCACTGACACAATCCCTTCATTCCTTCTAGGTGCGTAGATTTTGCTTTTATAAAATATAACATCAGTAAAAACATAGTCTGGTTTCTTGACGCAAGTCCAATGTCTTCGGCCTCCTTTGATGAAAGCCAACTTGTCATTATCCAAATCGTAAAGTGGTACAACCACATAACTATATGGATTTAGAGTGGGATCAGCAGACAAGATAACCTTTTGGATGTAATATTCGTAGTAGTATATGTGACGTTCTGGGATCATAACATCCAAGCTAGGGAGGGAGACAAATGGGCCCTGCTTTTCTGAAATGGTTTTGGAGTTATAGTCAGAGCTTGGCCTGTTAGATCTATTGTGGCCAACCAACCATGGCTAGATCCACAACACCTCATATTGTAAGGCACTTGTAGCTGAATATTGTTGAATATTTTTCCTTCAGGAATGCTGTATACTAGTTTTGGGTTTGTTAGGCTAGTCTTTCCTTAGCATTCATTAGGGATTAAGAGCATGGGAAGAACCTTATGCCTGTGATGTGTTGCAAAACGAACATGGTCAATGGGTTCCAACGGGTTATCCAGGACAAAAAAAGAACAAATGCAGGAAGACCTGCCCATTATGCATGCGTGGTAGGCAACCGTATGTATTTTAGGTCTTTGATTGAGATTAAAAAAATATTGTCCAGCTGTCATATTTACATTTTCTATTACAATATTGGCCCTATATTATTCTAGGATTGATAATTATTAAGTCTCATAATTTAAAAGAATTTAACGAATTTAGGGTCTGTCTGGTAACGTTTTACAAAATCATTTTCTAAAAATTGTTTTGCAAAATGAATATGAGAAATTAAATTTTGCATTTTTAAGATTTGAGAATGCGTCTGGTAGCATTAGCCTAAAAACGATTTTCTGAAAATAAAAACAGTAAAAATGTGTATGGTAGCATAAACCTAAAAACGTATTCTTAATGAAATGCTACATATAATTTTCAATCTAGCATGTTACATATAATCAAATAATAAATTTATTAATGAATTGGCATTTTATTTTTCTCAAATGAGTGACTCGAATTAAAGAAATTGAGTTATATTTTCATCATCTTATATATGAAAAAATGAAATTTCAATGATTTTTTTCAACAAAAACTTTTATTTTAATTGTAGATATAAGAAACTAGTCCTTCTAATCAAATTAAAAAAAAAAAAAAAACTCAATTAGCCCTAGAAACTTTGTCTAGTGCCCATTAATGCTGCAGACGCTTGAAAAGAGAACCAAACTAGAAGAGCATCAATTAGACCCATCAACAAGGTTAAACTTATCATCTTCCAGCCAATACCACCGACACCAAACAAATTCCATGAATAGAGCCCATCAAAACTAACACACGCAGAGAGAGAGAGAGGATATGTGGGTCTGGGGATGTGAGTTGGCTGTCAGAGAGAATATTAATATAAGGTGAGAGAGTTGTGTTTCTTCGTGGGTTGGTGTTTATGGTTGGGTTTGAAGAAGACGAAAGAGGAGGTGGATAACTGTAAGACCCTTACAAGCCTTGGCATGGGTTTGAACCATGCCAAGGTACGTGCAAGCGCAAGGAAGAGGTGCAGAGATGGCTTGTCAAGGTGCTAAAGAGAGCAGCACATGCATGAGGGTGTGACAAGCTGGTGCCTAAAGAGGATGCATGGCGTAGGCAGCAAGGCCTAGCATGCGTGACAGCGACGTAGCGTAGGCAGCAAGGCCTAGCACGCAAATGTTGCGCAGCATTGATGCAAGAGTGGTGCAGCAGCGGCGCAAAGGTTCTAGCTATGAGCGGACCATGGTTAGGTGGGCTTGACCAGGCGGGCTGAGTCTAAGGTGCTAAGGTGGCATGTGAGAGGCACATGCCAACTTAGGTGGCGACATGTGCATGCCATGTGCTTCCAAGAGATCAGATTGAGTGGCTGATGGAAGTGGGGCGCCATGTCAGCAAGTGGTTACAAGAGGTGGCCAAAAATGGGGGAGCATGCCTAAGAGAGTGGGCGGTTTCCTAATGCA
Organism: Dryas octopetala; assembly: GCF_963921425.1. Taxonomy (NCBI): domain Eukaryota; kingdom Viridiplantae; phylum Streptophyta; class Magnoliopsida; order Rosales; family Rosaceae; genus Dryas; species Dryas octopetala. Next base: position 27,704,862 of record NC_141368.1, on the reverse strand, counting down.
CATACATGGAAGTTAGTAGCGGTTGCTAACTTCCCATGATCCCAAGTGGCAACAACCACCAAGGTTGTGGGTGGTTACGTGGGCTGCTTAGTGGGAGATAACTTCCCAAGAGAGTGGGCGGTTATGGCAGCAACCATCTAGGTAATGGGTGGTTATGTGGGCTGCTAGTGGAAGATAACTTCCCAAGGTAGTGGGCGGTTGAACCCAGCAAGTGGGGGTTGTCCCTTACAAACTTTATGTATAAATAGGTGTTGAGGCGTCAACACTTGGCAGTGCATTCTTGAGAGAAACACACCAAGGGGTTTGTGGCGATCCAACAAGTTAGGTTGTAAATCCTTGTCTTTGTGAATGAAAGAAAGGTTGGGCACGTGGCCCGTACGCTTGTTGTGTGGTGATTGCTAGAAAAATAGTGTGTGTGAGTGCACTCAAAGCCTCGATGGTAGGCAGAGAGAGAAGGCTGACTTAGTGTAGGAGGTGCTAAGTACCGAGTAAGGCGAAAACGAAAAAGTAGCCTTGTTACAGTTGGTGTATGAGCGTGTTGATATTAAAGCTACAGGTGGTAGCGCGTGTTCACTGGACCTACGTGCGCGGTTCAAGTAAGAGAAAGAAACTAAGAGACGTGTCTTCGCTTGAAGTGTGAGAGGATTGGGATCATTGAGATGGCTAGCGAAAACGACACTTTGAAGGACCGTGTGACTCGGTTTGAGGACTTTGTGAGACCTCCACAGGCCGATGGAGCCACAAGCTTGAGCGTGCAGGCTGCTCGACTCGATGCCGCTGTTGTTAGCTTACATAACGCTGTCCATGCACATATAACAGACGTTGATGGTAAGTTAACAGCCAACTTGGAAGACATGAATGGGTTGGCAGAGGCATTGGGAAATAAGCTTAAGGAGATGGAGTTTGAGTTGGACATAATCAAGTTGGCGGTGAACAACAAGTCAAGAGGATTTGACGGTGCAGTTCCAAAGATCAAGATCCCAGATCCGAAGGTGTTCGATGGTGCTCGGAGTGCCAAGGAGTTAGAGAACTTCTTGTGGGACATGAAACAATACTTCAAAGCTGCTCGCATACTGGACAATGAGAGAGTTTCGGTGACGAGCATGTACTTAGCGGGAGATGCTAAGTTATGGTGAACACTAGTCCAAGAGGTGGACAATGAGAGCATACCCAATGTCCAAGACTAGGATGCGCTGAAGAAGGAATTGAGAGAGCAATTCCTTCCTTGCAATACCACATGGATTGCAAGAGAAGCCCTTAAGAGTTTAAGGCACGAGAGGACAGTGAGAGAGTATGTGAAGGACTTCTGCTCACTGATGCTTGACATTTTCGGATATGTCTGAAGCAGATAAGTTGTTCAACTTCATGGAGGGGTTGCAACCGTGGGCGCAGACTGAGTTGAGGAGACAAGCGGTGAATGACTTGTCTTTTGCTATCACTGCTGCCGAGAAATTGATGGACTACAGGCTAGCCGTTAGTACTGGTGACAAGAGAAAGCACCAGGAGTGGAAGAAGGAGAAGTCTTCTAAGGCCACGTGGGCCAATGTGGCTGACAAGAGAAAGGAGCCGCAGGGTGCTAGCAAGTCCAAAAGTGGAGAGAACCGAGACAAGGCGAAGTTCTCAGGGTGTTTCCTTTGCCAAGGGTCTCACAGGATGCGTGACTGCCCAAGGAAGGAAAATTTGAATGCTATGGTGGCTGTAGACGATGAGGGACAGACCGACATGGAGGTAGACCCTCAAGTTAATACTATGGTGTTGTTGAATGCTTTGCAGGTCCAGCCAGATGGTCTCACTAATGTGCTTGAGGAAGCACCATAACTAGATGAGTTGGAGCTATTTGTTGAAGTGTATGTCATCAACTGGGGCGATGTCTCTCTACATGTCTCACTTTTGAGGAATGGCATGCTAGTTCAAATGGCTGAGAACATGCATTCAACTTGGGACGCTGTGGACATCACCATAGAAGAAACTGAGATTGCTGCATCGCACATGTGCATAAGCATTTGGATATATGAATTGCTGGGAAGACACTTCAAGCTGCAGACAAGTGTCACGCCAAACAATCTTATGGCGTTCGTCCCCTTTTTGCAATATAGCGTGAGGTACGCGAGGTACAAACAAGCTATGCAGTTTACAATTATGAGTAGATTGTGAGAACTGGCAGACACAGGTGGATGAACGAAGGACAGGGTTTGGGCGAAGTCCCAGATTTTGTTGAGAGCAACAATGGTGAGCATGAGATGAAGGAGTCATCTTCAAGCTCGAGCAGCGGAAGTTCCAGTGCGGGGCGTGACCAAGTGGTGGTTGCTACCTTTTGGGATGAAATGGAAGAGTTTGCAGCTTAGAGGCTAATGAGCGCAGATTCAGATCAGTAAGCCGAGAGAAGGCATGACCAAGAGGCGACTTCTGAGATAGAAGTGATTGCTAATTAGGTCCATGAGATAGTGGTTAACTCTTCGGACGATGAGCTTGACCCTCAAGAGAAGGAAGAATTGAACCTCGAGATGGGAGATGTCTTACTCGAGGAGCTAGAAAAGGCGCCCGAGGAGTTCGAGGAGGACCCTGAGGAAATTGAGATAGACGTAGAGGCAGAATCTAAGGCGGAGTCCGAGTTAGACTTGGAGCCGATTGCAGATGTGGCTTCCAACATGGGAGACGATTCGACGAGGGCTTCGGCTTTTCTGGTGGGGGTGGTTTGTAAGACCCTTACAAGCCTTTGCATGGGCGGCTGCCTTGAACCATGCCAAGGTATGTGCAAGCGCAAGGCAGAGGCGCAGAGATGGCTTGTCAAGGTGATGAAGAGGGCAGCACATGCATGAAGGCGTGACAAGTTGGTGCCTAAAGAGAATGCATAGCGTAGGCAGCAAGGCCTAGCATGCAAGTGTTGCGCAGCATTGATGCAAGAGTGGTGCAGCAGTAGTGCAAAGGTTCTAGCCATGAGCGGACCATGGTTAGGTGGGCTTGACTAGGCAGGCTGAGTCCAAGGTGCTAAGGTGGCATGTGAGAGGCATATGCCAACTTAGGTGGCAACATGTGCATGCCATGTGCTTCCAAGAGATCAGATTAAGTGGCTGATGGAAGTGGGGTGCCATGTCAGTAGGCAGTTACAAGAGGTGGCCGAAAATGGGGGAGCATGCCTAAGAGAGTGGGCGGTTTCCTAGTGCACATACATGGAAGTTAGCAACGGTTGCTAACTTCCCATGATCCCAAGTGGCAGCAACCACCAAGGTTGTGTGTGGTTACGTGGGCTGCTTAGTGGGAGATAACTTCCCAAGAGAGTGGGCGGTTATGGCAGCAACCATCAAGGTAATGGGTGGTTATGTGGGCAGTTTATGTGGGCTGCTAGTGGAAGATAACTTCCCAAGGTAGTGGGCGGTTGAACCCAGCAAGTAGGGGTTGTCCCTTGCAAATTTTATGTATTACTAGGTGTTGAGGCGTCAACACTTGGCAGTGCATTCTTGAGAGAAACACACCAAGAGGTTTGTGGCGATCTAACAAGTTAGGTTGTAAATCCTTGTCTTTGTGAATAGAAAGAAAGGTTGGGCACGTGGCCCGTACGCTTGTTGTGTGATGATTGCTAGACAAACAGTGTGTGTGAGTGCACTCAAAGCCTCGGTGGTAGGCCGAGATAGAAGGTTGACTTAGTGCAGGAGGTGCTAAGTGCCGAGCAAGGCGAAAATGAAAAAGTAGTCTTGTTACAATAACCATGGTGTTGTTCTATGTAATTTACAGTCATATGAATTTTTGCAGATGAACTGGAACAAGAAAAATCGAAGAAGAGAGTGAGCGGCAGGAAAAAATAGAGGAAGTGATTTTCCGTGTTTTAATTTTGTATCCCGCGTTTTCTAAAAACAATGAGAACGTCTTTACGGTGTTTTCAAACTTAACACACAATTTTGAATCTGTTTTTCAAATATTGTATTTTGTATTTTCGCTAGTGAGTTCACCAAACGTGAATTCTGTATGTTTATTGTTTTGTAAAACGAAAAATGCATTGCAAAACGTTACCAAACAGCCCCTTAGATTCTACAATTTAAGGGAATTTGAATTGTAGAATACAAAGAGATTTGTTGACCTACACAAATTAAAAAAAAAATACATCAATCTAATGAACTTATTATATTTGACAATTAGTATCCCTAAATTATATTTGTTAGCATTTTATTTTATTTAAATTAATTAGTGTAATTTTATATTTGTAGGATCATATGGTTCAATTTAAGAAAATTAAGATTTCTTTCTAGTCTAGGGGTCAATTTTATTATCTATGAAAATTCAAATTGTATTTGACCCCAAGACTAACGTACATGTTTCTTTCTACTTTACTAGGTAATTGTTAAAGTCCATCTCATCAAAATGCTTGGATGTGGGCTTCAAGGAGAATATCAAGCGGGGCGCACAATGTGATTTTACTAAATGGCTTGAGGAATTTAATTGGCTTGGGCTAGAAGATTGAGAGAGGGCAAGAAAGTTGAGGAGGCCCATTTATCAATAAATGTTGAATGAGATCAAGGAATTCATGTGGGGCCATGTAATGACTCCACCAAAATTTCACTAAAAATTTGGATCTTTAATTGTTGTAGAATTTGTTAAAGCCCTTAGGACCACGCAATAATTGAACAAGCTGTGGAAAATAAACAAACAATTACAAAGCAAACTTCAAAATTGGACTATGCTAATTGTGTTGCTAATTTCTAAGAACATTAGCCAGATAAATTTTGCATGGTAGTCTTCACCCAAAATCAGGGGTGTAAAGTAAGGGAGAGATAGGGGAGATGATAAAGGAGACAAAAATTAAGCCCAATCATCCTGAGAAGGGCACATCCCAACAAACAGAAGCCACCAACAAGAACAGAAATAAAAAACACAACTTAATTTAGCAATCACTTTAATATTATGAATTTCTTGCTAAAGCGAGAATACCATTGTTTCACAATCAAACAAGAAAAAGAAAAATACTATAATTGTTTCATTATTCAGTACAAAATGTACAAGTGTACTTGCAAATCACCATGCATTGCCATCTTTATACTAGTCAATCATCTTTTCTATTCTTGGTTGCCATAATGAATTGCCATATATATATATATATATATTCACTGATTAGCCAAAAACGTATGAGTGGTTAATTTCAGGCCAATTTCTTAATGGAAAATCGTTGTATGTGATAGTTATATATGACTACATACTCTCTCACACAATGTATATATGTAGGATTCATTATTTTAATTTTATGATGGTCCCATATACATGTTGTGATTCTTGTGAATGTCACATTCAAATTTCTCGTGATCATCTAGATTTGCCATTACTAGCTTCATTCGTGCGTAGGTGAAGTAACTTCACCAAACATGCCCAATGAAACTTCATGGTCGAATATGGCATGAGACGAAACCAATATACCCTCCTCACGGTCTTCAGTCTTCAGATTCAGTACGTCCTCTAGCTCCAACGCCAAGTATATATAGAAAAACAATCAATGATGAATTACAAACGAGAGATATATGAATTATGGGGGAAGTGAGAAACTATAATGGGAGCTCCAGATGATGTTGATGATTTTGATTTGGTTTTTTGGGATTTCTTTGAACAACACGCTTTCACATTAGAGCCAGCATCATCGGAGGCCCGTGGTGATGACAGGGAGGGCATGAAGCAATTCACCAAAGCTGAGAAGAAACCCATTACTACTCTGAGTCTTGTGTGTTGTGTTTTAGCTGTGGAAGTTTATAGCTAAAATTGGATGGTCGTCAACAACTAAGAATGAGAGGACTAGTATTGATGTTGAGAACTGTATGTGAGACAGTCCTAGCTACTTCATCATGTGTATATATAGTGGGATTAGAAACTTGGAGGGCAAGTGATAATTAAGAATGTCTGGCTTGTCTCCTTTCTTAGTATTGTGGCTGCTTTGACTGTGTCAACTATAATCACAAAGCAATTGAATTGTAATTTTTATGCCACGTATATAAAATGACATTCGTAGGAGCATTAGACCCAAAGAAAATTAGGGAGCTCGCTAGTCTAGTCAAAGCAATTTTTAGTGGGTAATTACCGTAATTAGAAAGGTGAGCTGCTTGGAGAACTGCAGTCATCTGCAAGGAAAGCGAATATTGACTTTTATAGCAGACATGATCAGATAATATTCTAGTGTTGGTAATTATAATGCACTTTCCTAGCTATTTCATTTGGAGGATAATTAAAAATTTAAATAAAGCTAACTTGAGAGAGACAGATCTAGCTAGCGACAGATATTCAAGCTTGCTGGTCACGAAATGAAGACAGGCTAGATGAATATGCGCTAATTAATCAGGTGGACCCATCAATCAAGTTGATCTTTCATCATTCTCACTCATTATCATTTGGACTTCAGCATCAGATTGAACACACAATTATTGCTTTTTGAACGACATCGTTTTGCCACATTCATCAGCTGATCGACTCTATACTTTTATAGTCAACACATGGTTTTTAAACTTGTTTAACAAGAACAACAAAAATACATGTCCAAAGTTGGGTTTTTAAACTTGTTTAACAAGAACAACAAAAATACATGTCCAAAGTTTAATTTTGGTCCTTATAGCTTCAGTTAGGTTTCATTTTAGTCCATGTAGTTTGAATAAGGTTTTACTTTAATTATGTAGTTTCAATTGTTATGATTTTGATCCTGTAGTTTATAAATTTTTGCAATTCAAGGACATCTTAGCATTTTCCTTTATCAAACTACAGGACCAAAGTGGAACCTAATTCAAACTAGCTAGATGGACAAAAAATGGAACCTAACTCAAACTATGAAGACCAAAATTATAACAATTGAAACTACGAGACAAAAGTGGAACCTAACTCAAACTACAGGGACCAAAATCATAATAATTAAAACTATAAGGACCAAAGTGAAACCTAACTAAAACTAAAGGGACAAAAAATTGCACTTAACTCAAACTACGGAGACCAAAATCATAACAATTGAAATTACGGGACCAAAGTGAAACCTAACTCAAACTACGTGGACCAAAATCATAATAATTAAAATTACAGAAACCAAAATGGAATCTAACTCAAACTACAGGGACCAAAATGAACTTTGAACTTTTCTTATTTTTGTAAAAGGAAAAAAAGGTTTATTTCCAATAATTGATGCCTACATAGTGTTGTAAAATTTTATTTACTCGCAAATATACGAGTCTAGTAGTATATTAACGAGGTCGAACCTCAAGGAGTGATGAAAAAAGATACACTAAACTTAAACTTAAGTTAATTTAAAACTAACATAGTTTGGAAATTTTGTTGGTTTGTGAGGCAACTTAAAATAAAATGCAATTAAATTAAAAAGCAAATAAAGTAGATGAAAAGAGAATAAAGTAAATAAAGGTGCAAGAAATTAAATATTAAATCTAGAAAGGAAAATAACAACTTTTTGGTTATAGAAGCTAAAAAATGGTATAAGAACCAAGGTTAGGGTTCCACACCACTTATGAACATATTAAATGAGATTTTTAGTAATTTCCCCTTACAGGAGGGCACCCAAGAGTCACTTGATGCCCTCTTACAAAGATAAATATGAATTAAGCACAAAAGTTGAAGATTTATATGGTAGATCTTGATTTTGCTTAGAAAATACAAACTTTAAGCAACTCAAGTGAACAAAAACTAAGGAACAATTAGAGTTCAAAAAGTTTGTGTTTAAAACAATTAACCATAAAGCTAAAATGTAGAAAGATGATCTAACTACCCATAATATATGACATTATGGGTGAAAGAGGATCTCTTTCTCATTTTAATATCAAAATCTAGAGCTTGTAGGATCTTAAACAAGAGAAAATTTAACATAAAGACCTCATTTAATAATATTCATGGTGGTGATTCCCCCTTACCTTGGTAAGGAGGTTTAGTGACCACCCATGAGCTTATATCTTAAATAAAAATAAATAAATAAATAAATAAATGAGCATGTAATATAAAGAACAATAAAATAAACAACACTACTAACAATAAAGTAAATAACTACATAAAATAAAAGGTATAAAATAAATACAAGATTAGGAGAAGAGAGAAGAGAGACATAATATTAAAGTTAACCATAAATTAAAGAACTATATAAAATAAAAGACATAAAGTAAATAAAAGATTAGAAGAAGAGAGAAGAGAGACATAATATTAAAATTTTATTAATTAAAATGTAAGAAAATTATATTCTTATTCTCTCTTAAATATCATAGTCAAATGGCTTGAGAGAAAAATCCTAAGAGAATTAGCTAAAAAATGCAGAAAAGAGGGCTCAGGCTGCCTTTTATAGGCAGATATTACAAGGCTCAAGGAAAATTCTCGGCAAATAGAGGTAAAAATATCGGATCTGGATCCTCTGCCAGACAAATTATACCAGGCTATGTGCCTGACTTTTGATCCCAGCCTTTCAATAATATTTGATGGCTGAGATCTTGCCACATTTGCAAATTACTTAGTTTCCATAAATTAATATTTAAAAATTAAAATTTAAAAAACCAAAAAATATCATCTCAGCCCAACCCACTGTTCCCCTCTTCTCCGGCGACAATTTCCCAATCCCCACCTCCTGTGTAAGCGGAACCCCCAGCTGTACAGACCTCCATCCATTAAGCCAAATGTACATGCACCCACTGGAGGTATATCACTTCCACTCACAAAGCCATAAAGAAAACATTAGAGACCCAAACTTTCATTTCCAAAAAAGCCTATCCTCTTATTTTGTTTATTTTCTCTTTTTGTTTATTTCGATTTGGGAAAAGGGTTTTGGACATGAGGAAGCGAACGTCGATCTCTTCCATCTGCGGACGATCATGGACTCGAACTCATTGCCGGGTGGGTCGGGCCCGTCGCGCTCCGACCAAGACTTCACCTTCGCATTCAATGACATCAATTTCTCCGATCGGGTTTTGAGGATCGAAATCATACCCGATTTGCCCGAGCCCAAATCGGACGGTGACGCATGCTCCAGCACCTCTGATTGGGCGCGTAATCGAAAGAGACGAAGGGCGGAGATTAAGAAAGATAGTGGTAAATGTTTGATCTTTTTGTTTTTTTGAATTTTGGGTTGGTTGTTGATGGTCTGATGCAAAACGAGGGAATTGGAAGGAAAGTTTGGGTCTCTAATGTTTTCTTTATGGCTTTGTGAGTGGAAGTGATATACCTCCAGTGGGTGCATGTACATTTGGCTTAATGGATGGAGGCCTGTACAGCTGGGGGTTCCGCTTACACCACTGCCATGCCGGAATGGAGAAAGATAGGGGAGGAGGTGGGGATTGGGAAATTATTGCCGGAGAAGAGGGGAACAGTGGGTTGGGCTGGGATGATATTTTTGGTTTTTTTAATTTTAATTTTTAAATATTAATTTATGGAAACTAAGTAATTTGCAAATGTGGCAAGATCTCAGTCATAAAGTATTATTGAAAGGCTGAGATCAAAAGTCAGGCACATAGCCTGGTATAATTTGCCTGGCAGAGGATCCAGGTCCAAAAATATCTGAGAGTGAGTGGACACGTGTCATGGTGAGAGAGGCGCTAGCTCCAAATGAAGAGCCGGGCTGGAAAAAGCTGGAACCAGCCTTTAGGCAGCCGTCACAATTGCCACGTGTTGACGTAAGAGAGGATGGAAGCTTGATTAATCAAGCAATTCTGCTGGGCGACAACTTTTGCACGGAAAGAAGGTGCAGCGGCTTGGCATGGCTCGGAGCTTGGAAGAGAGAGAGACACAAAAGAAGGAGGCGGCTTGAAGGCTTGGCTGGCTGTGAGCTTGGCTTGTGGCTGAAATGGGGAGGCGTGCGAAAGGAATGAGATTAATCAAATGAAGGAGTGAGTTGCGGCTGGAGGTGGAAGGGAAAAAAATGGAGAATGCCACGTGTCGTCGTCGTATTGGCTAGAGCCAATATTAATCAAAGGAATTTGATTTGGGCGGAAGCTTTGCTGGTGGCGAGTGACTCTTCGCCTCCCATTGGGCTGGGCCGGCTGCTTCCTCTTTTGGGCTTCAGTCTCTCCACTTGTTCTTCTTCCTTTATTTGTTTTGGGCTTTTGTTTTCATTTTCTTTCTTTAATTAAGCCTACAAAATTAAAATAAACTAATTAACAAAAATAAAATCTAATAGACAGTTAAATAAAACTTATTAAATTCTAGGAATTAACACAAAAACTAATAAAATCCATTAATTAATTAAATAATAAAAATAAGAATTTAAAACACTAAAAATGCTCAAAGACATAGACAAAAATATATGATTTTAAGGATAAAATATGTATATAAATTAAGCTCAACACATAGCATCGCAACGACTAAGGGATAAATTTTAACATTAATGAGTACTCAATGGTTGAATTTAGTATGATTAGTCAATTTTTTTATTAAGTTTAGCAATTTTAAATTCAATCAAACGGCAATTATAGATTGTCACTTGTGGTTGCGCAAAATTTGTTCTCCATTTGGTTGTTTCTTTTTCAGAGATGGATTTTTAAAAGTTAATATAAAAAATGAATGATTTTTATTATGAATTTATAGAGTGGTTATATTTTCACCTCCTTATCTTATTTTCTCACGCACCTTATTTTTACACTCATCATTAAATTTGTAAAAAATATAACAACACTCTTTACACTCCCTATTATTCCTATAATACTCTTTAATATTCCAACTCAAACATTCACTTACTAAACACTCTTTTCACCCATTTTACTATCATCTCACCTACCCATCTTTTTCCATAAATTCTAATTCTACTATATCACCAAAACTTAAAATCTCATACACCTATTAAAAGGTATGATTATTCTATACTCTAAATCATTTTTATTTATTTATAGTTTTAGATCAAGAATTTATTATATTTTATTAATATTTTTTGTGATTTAGAAATTGAATATTAATTTGAAGTTTACGGATGAAGGATGCCTAAGCTTCCATTGTAGCTAGGAGTCAAACCATTGTTTTATGGTATGCTTGTAATTAAGACCGAATAACATATATATATATATAGGCTTAATTATCGATTTACCACCCAAAACTGTAACTCATTCTCACTTTACCATCTGAAACTTTTTTTGTCCCAGATTACCACCTGTAATTTATATCCGTGTCCCATTTTATCTTATTCCGTCAACAATTCCGTTAATGCTGACGATATGGCCGTTAATGCTGACGTGGCGCGCTAGATGTGCCCCACGTGTCACATCTTTTTTATTTTTATAAACTTTGAAAATTAATTAAAAATAGCTCCGAACTCAGAAAAATACACGAAAAATTCCTACGGACTCGTCTTGACTAGCACTAATTTACTATAAGGTTAAATTACCAATTTGCCCTCTAAAAATTTTCAAAAAAATTAGAAAGTCCAAATTTATTTCTAAAAAATTAAAAGAAATTTTCTTCTATTAAATAAATTCTAGAAAAAATTCTAGAATTTTCGTAAACTCTTGGACAAATTCTCAAAAATATTTTAAAAAATTACCAAAAGCTTGTTTTAGAGAATTATTTCGAGACTTTACAGAAATTTTAGAATTTTTCTAGAATTTATTTTATAGGGAATTTTATTTTTCTCTAAGACCGAGAGGTCTTTTGGGTAGCAAGTGTTCACGAGAAAGGTATTGTTAGTTTTTAGAAGACTAACGGTGCAGACATTATATTTTTTGGAGTTCGGGAGATTATTCTATGAATTTTCAAAGAGTCTAGAATATTTTAATTTTCTAGAAATAAATTTGGACTTTCCAAATTTTTTGGAAATTTTTAGAGGGAAAATTGGCATTTTGACCCCATAGTAAATTAGTACTAGTTAAGACAAGTCGGTAGGAATTTTCCGTGTATTTTTCTAAGTTCGGAGCTATTTTTAATTAATTTTCAAAGTTTATAAAAATAGAAAAATCAAAAAAATCAAAAAAGATGTGACACGTGGCGCACATCCAGCGCGCCACGTCAGCATTAACGGAATTGTTGACGGAACAAGGTAAAATGGGACACAGATGTAAGTTACAGGTGGTAATCTGGGACAAAAAAACTTTCAGGTGGTAAAGTGAGAATGAGTTACAATTTTGTGTGGTAAATTAATAATTAAGCATATATATATATATATATATATATATATAAGTTTTCATTCACTGCTGCAAATTATTTGTTTGCGTGAAACTATAAGGCAAGATTTCCTTGAGAACATCAATATTGCAGCTATCTTCATCAGTTTTGAGGTGTATATACAAGACATGATTGTGAATTTTAAAGAAAATTTGAATGCTCAAAACAACAATACTAGTTTATTCATAGTTGTTTTCTTCATTCATTGTAAAAGAAGAATTGAAGATGATATTAAGGTTTATAGAGTTTAAGTCGTAGTAGAAGGTAAGTGGGTAAAGTATAATTATTTTTTTATTTATTTTAAGTTATGTCCTTAAAAGTCTTTTAACAAAATAATAAATTTGTCATTATTATTTTAATAAAAATATGAGTGAAAAAATAAAACAAGGGGCGTGGGAATATAAACACTCATAATTAGCCGGTAAAGTTAGAGAAAATGTTGAGGGGCAACAAAATTTGCGAACAAATAGGTAGAAGATTGATGGTCAGAATGCATTTCCTTTTTAAGAAAGATTGGAACCAATCCAAAAAAACGGCACAAGGCCTAACAAACAAACAACTGCACGATGTATCTAGGCCTGCAAACCCCAATTAAATCCTCAACAAGAAATGACCAACACTAGGACGAGGGAAGAAGAAAAGCAAAAAAAAACCCATATCTCAGCATAATAATCCAGAAGAAATGAATGAACTTTTTATTGTTTTAATTAATTTAGTTTTCAATCAAATGACAAACATCGATCAAAACCCAGAATTTAAAAAATAAAAATAAAATAAAGAAAATTAACTATATATTATTATGAGAAAATTATAAATTTGGTCTACTTATTTTATACTTAGTTTAATTTTAGTCAACTTATTTTATATCTAGTTCAATTTTAGTCCACTTATTTTATACTAGTTCAATTTTGGTCTACGACTTTTTTTAAGTTATGATTTTAAATCATTTTTGTTGTATTTTCTTCAATTATAATTGAAGTATAAGTTATATTTCATAATTTCTTAGTCATAGGAACCAATTTGGAGTATTAAAATAAAAGAGAATTGATATTTGGTAAAGTTTGAAAAATCTGAAAATTTTTTAAGAAAAATTGATAGTTTTAAGTATCCTATTTTGGGGTCAATTATCTTGAGTTTTAGATTTCGATTTGAATGGTCTTTATATAGTTGTAAAGAGAAGATGCATAGTTTAAAATAAGTATATGTTTGTTGAATTTAGCCAAAATTTAATAGAATAAAAGGTAAGATAAATTTGAGATAACAAATCTGAACATGTGTCGAGCAAAGTCATGACATATCCCAGCAGTACTACTACTGCTAATATTTCCACTTGTTCAATTTATATATAGGGTTTTTTTCATATTTAGTATCTGAACTTTGACCATTGTCTTAATGTGGTACATAAACTTTTATTTGTCCCAATTGAGTACCTAAACTTTTATTTTGTGTCTAATAGGTACCAAAATGAATTTCTCTTAAAATTATCAACAAAAGTTAGGGGCAATATAGTCACTTCAAAAAATTTATATTTTAATTTTAATTTTTAATTTTTTTTGTTTGTTGTGTGTTTTTTTTTAATAATTTTAAACATATAAAGAAAATAATTAAAATATACTTTGACTATATTGCCCCTAATTTTTATTGACAATTTTAACAAAAATTCATTTTGGTACCTATTAGACACAAAATAAAAGTTTAGGTACTCAATTGGGACAAATAAAAGTTTAGGTACCACATTAAGACAAGGGTCAAAGTTTAGGTACTAAATATGAAATAAACCCTTATATATATATATGGGTCATTAGGTGTAGTTCGGTAAAATTAACCATGCTTTCCTTTCTTGGCTTCAGTAGTACTAAGCCCTGCTGCTTGCAAGTGGTGTCGATTAGTAGGAGCATTAGACCCAAAGAAAATTAGGGGGCTAGCTAGTCTAGTCAAAGACAATATTTAGTGGGTAATTAGAAAGGTGAGCTGCTTGGAGAACTGCAGTCATCAGCAAGGGAAGCAAATATTCACTTTATAGCAGACATGATCAGATAATATTCTAGTGTTGGTAGTTATAATGCTCTTTCCTAGCTATTTCATTTGGAGGATAATTACAAATTTAAATAAAGCTAACTTGAGAGAGACAGATCTAGCTACAGATATTCAAGCTTGCTGGTCACGAAATAAAGACATGCTAGATGAATATGCACTAATTAAACAGGTGGGCCCATCAATCAAGTTGATCTTTCATCATTCTCTCTCATTATCATTTGGACTTCGGAGGAAGGCTTGGAGGGCAAGGAAGACAAACATGTAGCATCAGATTGAACGCACAATTATTGCCTTTTTAATGACATCCTTTTGCCACATTCATCAGCTGCCTCTATACTCTTAGAGTCAACGCATGGTTTTTAAATTTATTTAACAAGAACAATAAAAATACATGTCCAAAGTTTGATTTTGATCCTTTGAGTTCGGTTCTATTTTAGTTTTTATAATTTTAATTGTTATAATTTTAGTTCATGTAGTTTGAGTTATGTTTCACTTTAATTATATAATTTCAATTGTTATGATTTTGGTCTTTTAATTTATAAATTTTTATAATTCAAAGACATTATAGCATTTTAATTTATCAAACTAAAGGACCAAAGTAAAACCTAATTCAAACTATGGAGACAAAAAATGAAACCCAACTCAATGATTAAGGGATATTAAAGTGAACTTTGGTCTTTTCTTATTTCCTTAAAAGAAAAAAAAGATTTATTTCCAATATTCTAGTTGATGCCTACACAGCATCGCAATGATTAAGGGATAAATTTTGAATAATAATGAGTACTCAATGGTTGAATTTAGTATGATTAGTAATTTTTATTAAGTTTGGCAATTTTAAATTTAATCAAAAGGCAATTATAGATTGTCGCTCATGGTTGCGCAACATTTGTTCTCCATTTGGTTGTTTTTTTTTTCAAAGATGATTTTTAAAAGTTGATCTAAAAAATGAACGGTTTCGATTATAAACCTATAATTAAAATGATATAATTTTAATTAATTAGTATGAAATTAGCACACAAGAAATTAATAGAGAATCCAAATTATGCCTTATTAATAATATGGACCCTTTTAAAATAAAACCCATGTTGCCTGAATCTACTTAGCTGGTTAAGTTAGAGACAATGTGAGGGGCAACAAAATTTGCGACCAAATAGATAGAAGATTGATGGTCAGAATTCATTTCTTTTCTAAGATAGATTGGAACCAATCCACAAAACGGGGCACAAGGCCAAACAAACAAACAATGTATCTAGGCCTGCAAACCCCAATTAAATCCTCAGCAAGGAAATGACCAACACTAGGACGAGGGAAGAAGAAAATTAAGCAAAAAAAATTATATCTCAGCACAATAATCCAGAAGAAATGAATGAACTTGTTATTGTTTTTATTAATTTAGTTTTCAATCAAATTACAAACATCGATCAAAACCCAGAATTTAAAAAAAGAAAAAAAAGAAAAAGAAAATTTACTCTATATTATTAATCATCGAACTACACCCAATGAAGAACATAGCTAGCTAGATGTACATCAGTCGAGCAAAATCATAACATATCCCAGCAGTACTACTGCTGCTAATATTTCCACTTGTTCAATTTATATATATATATGGGTCATTGGGTGTAGTTCGGTAAAATTAACCATGCTTTCCTTTCTTGGCTTCAGTAGTAAGCCCTGCTGCTTGCAAGTGGTGTTGATGCCCAGCTCCTCGATCCGCTACCCGGCCCGTGTTGCCGGGTGAAGTAAACTCATAAATATATATGAGAATATGAGATGGAGAATGGAAAAGTAGTTAATTAAATTACATGCGAGAGAGATATGAGTTTTGGGGAAAGTGAGAAACTATTATGGGAGCTCCCTTTGATGGTGATGATGATGATGATTTTGATTTGCTTTTCTTGACTTCCTTTGAAGCAAGAGCTTTTGCAGAACTACTTCTAGAACCACCTTCTACAAGATCATCAGAGACCACCTGTGACGATGAGGAGGAAGGCATGAAGCAACTCACAAAAGCTGAGAAAACCGTCATTCTTAATTTTCTTCTCTCTTGTGGTATATTGTCTGAAGTAAGAGGCAAGGCTTTATGATCAGCAATGGATGATTGGATGGGCAATAGCAAAAGTGATGCTTTATGATCAGCAATGGATGATTGGATGGGCAATAGCAAAAGTGATGAGAGATGTATATGATGGGTGATGAGAGATGTTAGTATGTTGTCCATTTATAGTCAGACAAACTTTGTTGATTAACTTGGTGGGCAAGGAAATATTAATTTGAAGGCGTACCACATGCATTGAACATCGATATTTCCTTCTAGCTTTGATGCTTCTGGTCCACTTATGAGTGGACGCGGCTGCTTTGACCACAAAAAGCTAGGGGTCGGCAATGGGCCGGGCCGGGCTGGCCCAGGCCCAATCTTTCGGGCTCGGGCCGGGCTCGGGCTTGAAGTACAAGAGCCCAACAGAACTTTCGGGCCGGGCCGGGCTGGGCTTGGGCTTGAATACACAAATCCGAAGCCCACCCATCGGGCTTGAGACTAACGGGCTTTAGAGCCGGGCCGGACTAGGCCCGAACGGGCAGCCCAATAAGCCCGAACGGGCAGCCCAAATTAGGCTTTTTTGGCTTCTCAAATTGCTTAATTTATTGCCTAATTTATGTCTATTATAACTATAAAACTTAGCAGATCTAATTCATTGGTTTTAACTTGCCAAAATTTTGCAATGTCAGCTCCCAAAGTCACAATTTAACAAGTTAACAACATATAATTTAATTATAAATAGAGGGGGAAATGCATCACTATAGAATGTGTACATCCCAACTAGGTTGGCACCTACACAACCTATCTATCATTTGCATTTCACATGTACATCCCAACTAGGTTGGCACATACACAACCCTCAAAACTGAAATGTATTGATTTAATTATACTAAAAGTAACAATATGCAGTTATGAGTTATGGTGCTTAACTCCTTATGGAGTTTACAAATTACAAACCAATAGTGAAACTGAAAAAATAAAATCAGTTAATCAGGTGGCTGATTCAGCAGGGGAAGGGGTCTCTTCTTCAACAAATTCAGGTCTTGATAGCTTGATATTCATTAGATCCTCTGCCCAATCCTCCTCTTGAGCAGCCTCTTGCATTCTTGCCTCAGCTAAGCGCCAATCTTTGACGCAGATTAGAGCTTCTATAGTGTTCGGACTCAAGCTAGCCCTCTTCTCCGATACCACTCTACCACCTGCACTAAAAGCAGCTTCGGATGCAACAGTTGAAGCTGGAACAGTTAGCAAATCACGAGCCATGATGGAAAGCACAGGATATTGTGTATCATGTGATTTCCACCATCCCAAAACAGAAAATGTAGTTTCATCAACATCATCTAAAACTGGTGCATCAAGATAGTATTGCAAATCAGAAGTAGAACAAACAGAGGATTGCACCTTTGCCATTTTCAAGGCTCTCATAGCACTGTTTTGAAAGTTAGGAATAGAAATTGGGGAAGAACTAGTACTACCAGAAACAGTACTTTGAGGATTAGTTGTGGTTTCAGTAGAGTTTCGTGATGATGCAGCAGGCACATTAGACTTGTAATGGTCATACAATTTAAACAGAGAAGACTTAATTTCATCTACCTTTACCTTTATGTCATCTTCCTCACAACCAATAACATTTAACCACTCACTAATTGCCCAAATTTTGAACCTAGGATCCATAACAGTAGCAAAACAAAACAATTTAGGAAAAGTTGCCCAATATTTATCAAATTTACTTTTCATAGCAACCATAGCAGTTTGAAATGCATTAATATGAGAATATGATTGAAATGCACAATGAATATCAATCAAACAAGTCAGCACACGACTAGAAGTAGGATAATACACACCACATAATATTTTTGTTGAAGAATCAAAAGTCTTTAAAAAACCACAAACAAACTGAGCAACAAGCCAATCATGTTCAGATGGAATCGGTAAAGTAGAACTTCTAGTTGATTGATTTATTGTCTGAACATATCTATGCAAGGCAGCTTTATATTGAATGGCTACTTCTAACAATGCATATGTGGAATTCCACCTATGAGGAACATCATTGTCTATGTTTCTCTTATCCAAACGAACATCAACACAACATTTTTTCCAAATTTCATGTCTCTTATTTGAAGAATTCAAACTACGCACAATTGCAACAATTTTATCAATAGAAGGACCTAAAATAGCCAAACCATCTTGCACAATCAGGTTCATAACATGAGCACAACAACGCACATGAAACATTTGTCTAGGCACATCATCAATCATAAGATATAAAGGCAGCAAATCAGCAACAACATCATTATTTGAAGCATTATCTAGTGTAATTGAAAAAATTTTATTGTGGATACGCCAAGAGTTGAGTTCCTCATGTATATGAGTTGCAAGTGACTGTCCACTGTGTGGATACTCAATCATTTTAAAACAAATAATCCTTTTATTTAAATTCCAGTCAGCATCAATGAAGTGAGCAGTTAATGACATAAAACCAATTTTTTGTCTAGAAGACCAAACATCAGAAGTCAAACAAATTCTGCCTTCATATTTTTCAAAATAAGACAGCAATTGAGATTTTCCTTCAACAAACAGTTTCATAACATCCCTTTTACAAGTTGTGGCAGAAATTCCTTTATATTGTGGAGTAAAGCCTCTTTGAATCATTCCTTTAAAATCATGTTTTTCCACGAAAGTAAAAGGTAATTCTGCCCTAACTATAAAATCAACAACTTCTTTTCGAGCATTTTCCTCTTTATAAACAAAATTTGACAAATTACCAGCAGCATTTGATTGTAAAAGCATTTGATTACCAATATTAACATTTTGGCTTTCAATATGTTTCCTATAATGACGAGCTAAATGAGTTGTACCATTTGAAGAACTGCCATCTAATTTTTTTCCACATATTGCACATTTTGCTTTTGTAACAGATTTACCATTTTCAATTTCAACAACTTTTTCAAACCAGTTCCACACTTCACTTCTACTGGATTTAGGAATAGAATTAGATTGGGGTGTGGATGGGGGGGAACCAATGGATTCATGGATTCCAATTACACTAGACTCTGGGTGAGTAGACATCCTAAAAAAACTACCAACAAATAACCAGCAAATAACACTACCAGCAAAAAAATACCAGCAAATAACACTACCAGCAAAAAAATACCAGCAAACTGCAAATAACACTACCAGCAAAAAAAAATACCAGCAAACTGCAAATAAACACCAGATCTTATCATAAAAAAAATACCAGCAAACTGCAAATAAACTGAAATTCAGCAAATTGCCATTTGCCACTCACACAGCAGCAGCACCAGCACCAACACAAGAGGCCAACTCCTACACAGGACAGCTTCACCACAAGCTATTAATCTTCACCACAGCTACACACACAACAAAAAAAAAACACAATTAGTGAAACAGTGATGAATTTTTTGCTGAAATCACAAAAATGACAAAGGGAGGCAAACTGGCAGGAAAATGACTTAACTGAAATCACAAAGGGAAAATGACTTACACTTACACAGTTACACGCAAAGGGAGGCAAACTGGCAGGGAGCTTGCGGCGGAGTCGCTAGTGCGAAGGTGGCGTTGCGGTGGTGCTCGGACTGTCTGAGCGATAGTGCTATCAACTATCCGATCGCAGTTCAGATCTCGATCTGATCATTAATTGATCAGATCGAGTCCGATCGATCGGAGTTTGGTGGGTTGCTGGGTAGCCTGGGTTCGATCGGAGTTGGGGGTGGCGAGATGGTGAATCGGTGATGATGGTGATGATGGAGAGGCCGAGAGGGTTTGAGAAGTGAGAAGTTTGGAGAGGCCGAGAGGGTTTGATGTTGAACTGTTGAAGGAGGCGGCGAATGGTTAGAGAATAGAGACTTAGGGTTACAGTGAAACCGTGATGATGGAGAGGGTCTGAGAGTCTGAGAGAGTGATGATGGTGATGATGGAGAGGCCGAGAGGGTTTGAGAAGTGAGAAGTTTGGAGAGGCCGAGAGGGTTTGATGTTGAACTGTTGAAGGAGGCGGCGAATGGTTAGAGAATAGAGACTTAGGGTTACAGTGAAACCGTGATGATGGAGAGGGTCTGAGAGTTTGAGAGAGTGATGATGGATTGATGGTGATGATCAGATGATGGAGAGGCCGAGACTCGAGAGGGTTTGAGAAGTGAGAAGTTTGGAGAGGCCGAGAGGGTTTGATGTTGAACTGTTGAAGGAGGCGGCGAATGGTTAGAGAATAGAGACTTAGGGTTACAGTGAAACTTAGCTTTATATACTTATGAGTTATGACTTATCTTTAGGGTTTAATATTTTATTAGTTTAGGGTATTTTGGGGTTTGGGCTTAGGGGTTTGGATGGGGTTTGGTCCGTTTGGATGAGGTTTCAGGGTTTGGATGGGGTTTGGATGGGGTTTGGATGGGGTTTGGATTTTTTAATTTTATTACATGTGTAATATATGCTTTATTATATATTTTATTACATATGTTTTATAAACAAATGATGCAATTGTGTTTTTAACGATCTGAACCGTTCAAATTTTAATTTCTCACTCAAAAATAATTCATGCAAAAAATTAGCTCGATCGGAGATGTAAAAATGACGTAACGGTGGTCGAATTAATGAACGATCGTTGTTTTTCTAATGATAATCGAATGGGTAGATGAATTCCGATTTTGCTGATTTTTTGTAAGGATGATCTTTGACTATGAATATAGAAAATGAACGGTTCAGATTGTTGAAATCACGTTGTGGTCTTCACAATTATGAAAACAATAAGGTTTCAACGAGAAAGTTATTAGAATTATACTCTTCAACTCTTCAAGTGTATTTATATGTAGAAGCTCATATATCGATCGTGTTTTCAACGATCCGAACCGTTCAAGTTTTAGTTCCCCACTCAAAGAGAATCCTTGCAAAAAATTAGCTCAATCAGAGATGTAAAAATGACGTAACGGTGGTCGAATTAATGAACGATCGTTGTTTTTCTAATGATAATCGAATGGGTAGATGAATTCCGATTTTGCTGATTTTTTGTAAGGATGATCTTTGACTATGAATATAGAAAATGAACGGTTCAGATTGTTGAAATCACGTTGTGGTCTTCACAATTATGAAAACAATAAGGTTTCAACGAGAAAGTTATTAGAATTATACTCTTCAACTCTTCAAGTGTATTTATATGTAGAAGCTCATATATCGATCGTGTTTTCAACGATCCGAACCGTTCAAGTTTTAGTTCCCCACTCAAAGAGAATCCTTGCAAAAAATTAGCTCAATCAGAGATGTAAAAATGACGTAATGATGGTCGAATTAATTAATGATCATGGTTTTTTTAATGATAATCGAACGAGTAAATGAATTCCGATTCGACCGATTTTTTGTAAGGATGATATTTGACTATCAACATATAAAATGAACGGTTCAAATTGTTAAATTAATGAACAATCATGCCATCATGGTTTAATAACTTCAATTATAGTTGTATTATAAAAATTGTATATGCACATATACATTTATGTTTTATTATAGTTGTAAATTTGTAATGTTGTATATAATTTTAAAAGTTTATTATTTATGGTATTACATACTTACATAGACTACATAGTATAGTTTACACTATTACTATTTAGTATTTACTAACATTATAGAATTATATAATAACTTAAATACTTAATAAACATATTAATAATTTATTAGAATAAACAAACGAAAAACCTATTAAATATGTTATGATTCACCAATTAGACAAATAAACTAGTTAGCTCAGTTGGTTGAGAGTTGAAATTTGTTCTATGAGGTCTCAAGTTCGATTTAGAACATAGCCAAAATCCTATATTTTTTTTTATTGAAGATATTAAACGGGCTTTGGGCTTCGGGCTTCGGGCTTTGGGCTTTGGGCTTTGGGCTTCGGGCCGGGCTTTGGGCCGGGCTTTGGGCGGGCTTTGAGCGGGCCTAAGCGGGCCGGGCTTTGGGCGGGCCGTGGGCTTCAAGGGGATGGCCCAAGCCCAACCCAAAAAATTTTCGGGCCGGGCCGGCCCGGCCCAAATGTCGGGCCACATCGGGCTTCGGGCCCAATGGGCTGGGCGGGTTTCGGGTGGGCTTCGGGCCTTGGGCTATTTGGTGAGCCCTACAAAAAGCATATATAACGACAAAACACAAAAAAAAAAACAATGTTAAAATTTCATGTCAAAGTTAACATAAAAGCAAGAATTTAGAAGTCTATCCGCAAAGTGGCCATAAAAAAGAAGTCTATCTGCAAAACTGCAACCGACCTTACTTGGCACGGATAATGCTAAGTACGAAATTGGCGAATCAGTAACAGCACCACACAAATAAATAGTCGGCTTACAAAAATGTTTTAGCTCATGACATGGCACAAGTACGAAAGTAACGAAACCAGCCAAAGATGGTGTGAGCATAAAATAATTATAAATTACTTATGACCTATTTAATATTTTTATTTTATAAAATATTTTTCAATAAGAAAATTTAATTTTTTAAACAAAACATTGTTAATCTTTAATTATAGAATAAGTTTTTAACCATAGCCAAATTAAAAAAAAAAATTGTATGGCACAAGTAAAACTTGGTCGCGGGCTGTGTCGGGACTAACTTTGGCTATTTGGACTAAAACGAACATGACACGACTATTTCATGGTACAACTAGTTTGACACATCTAAGCAATTAAGATATGTGTTTAATTTTGTAAAATTTGATTAAAGAAAGAGACATCCATCTTTTTTATTATTTTAATAAAGATAATTAATTAGAGAAGCAATGTGAAAATTCTCCACAACACCTACTAATTGGACCTACGTACATAACCTTTTTCGAAGAAGAACATCCACACCTTCAGCCCTTATTGCAAGCACAAATGTACGTATCATTCACACTAATTTTTAAAATAAATTAAGATAAAAAATAAAGTAAATTATTATAAAACCCAAATTTGGGCTCTTTATACCTTTAAGACCCTGTTCTTTTTTTTAGTTTTGAAGGAGGTCCAATAACACCTAACCCGGTCCACATTCTAACAGTCTTTTCTTCTCCGTCTTGTTTTCTCCGTCTCTCTCTGACCTCACTTTGTCTCACCTCGTTGGCTCAGAGCTCGTTGTTGAATGGCTGTGCTGATGCCTGGAAGATTTGCTCTCAGAGCTTCTTCGCGATGGCGAAGATGGTCCTGATGCAGGCCTTGGGAATCGAATCGTTTTCGGCGGAGTAGGCTTCGCCGTCTCTCTCTCTCTCTCTCTCTGTTTCTCTCTCTCTGTCTCCCTCCTTTTTTTGTTTCTCTACAAGTGACGGGGACACACACTCACCTTCGTCGTCATGATCGTCGTCCTTCTTTACGAGAGGCTGAGCCATGGCGAAGCGAAATGGATCTCTGAGATCTGGAGGAACTGTACGGACCTGTTGGGCTCGCTCTCTGTCTCTCTCTCTCGCGCGCTCGGTGGCTCGCTCAGCAGATCTACAAAGATCAGAAACCCAAAACCTCTGGCAACCAGATCATCGCGACCACCACTGGGCTTAGGGGACTTCGATCTACCGTGTGGTTGTCTCAGATCTGTGCAATTTGCTTCTTGGACGATGGCAAAGCAATCAGAGGCAAAATCGATTGCTGCGACCACTACTACTGCTTCTTGTGCATCATGGAGTGGGCTAAGACGGAGTCGCGCTGCCCAATTTGCCGGCGTAGATTTACCACCATTCGTAGACCGCCGAAAGACGGTGTCTTTGCCCGTGAGCGAGTGGTTAAGGTCCCCATTTGCGATCAGGTACTGAGGCTGTGGATATTTTTGTATTAGACTGTCTTTTTTGTTTGGGTTTTCTGTTTGCTGAATTTTGGGCCAAATGTACATTCCTGTCGAATTGGTTGTGTTACAATTTGCAGGTGTACCTTCCTTTTGGTAACACAGCTGGGCTTGTTCATTCTTATGAACAAGTTTTGTGTAATGTGTGCCACTGTACAACAGATGAAAGTCTTTTGTTGCTCTGTGATCTGTGTGACTCAGCAGCTCATACATACTGTGTTGGACTTGGTTTTATTGTACCTGAAGGTGATTGGTTTTGCCTTCACTGCACTGCTTCTAGGGCTGAAATGAATTACACCTCTGATGCTAAGATCATGTGTACGTGAAACTTTAGACACTTTGAATGCCATCAAGCTTCTATGGTGTGCAGGATGCCCATGATATCAATGAAACCTGATACCTAACATATTATCCAGAAAAATTGAGGGGAAAAAAAAACAGTCGTAGAAACAGTGAAATACAATTTTTATGGCATAGCGTAATGGGTTGGTTTTGATTGTGAGTTTTCTGATTGTTGTTCTTGTTTGTTTCTTTGGAAAATTGCTCAATTGGGTTTTATTCTTTTGGTTGATGTTTGTATTTGCAGAAGGGTGAGAATGGTTGAAGCTCTATCTCTTTTCAGAAAAAATGATTAACAAGGATATTGTTTCTTGGAATACTATGATTACTGGTTATGCTCAAGTAGGACAGATGGATAAAGTAGTTGAAATCTTTGAGTAAATGTTTATTTGGTTGTGGAGAGAATTTTTTTAGTTGTTACTGGTTGTTAGTGACAACTTATTATTGTAATTTTTATGTTTGATTTATTTTGATTTGTATTAGTATTTAACATGTTACTGCTACATTTACAACTATTTTTATTGATTTGTAATTGTTACTATTCTATAGTAACAATAATATTAATGTTATAAATTGTTACTATTCGACAGTAACAATTATATTTATCAGTAACAATATGTAAATGAGGTTATGATTGTTACTGCCAAGTAGTAATTGATTTGAGTTTATTTTTGTTTTAGTTTGTTGTAATTGTGTCATAGGTTTATAATTCATTTGGTTGTTTATGCTTTCATAAGGATTATATTATGTTTAAATTATATTATTTAATTTATTATTATTGTTACTATCAAACAGTAGCAATATGAGATTGTTACTGTCGGGCAGTAGCAATAGGAGATTGTTACAGTCGGGCAGTAGCAATATGTGATTGTTACTGTGTGACAGTAGCAATCAGGTGATTGTTACTCTCTGAATTTTGTAATTTTCTATGGTTTGAATTTTGGTGATTGTTATTGTATGACGATAACAAGATATATTAGTTATCTTCAACAGGTGATTGTTACTGTAAGACAGTATCAATTTCTGATTGTTACTGTCAGACAGTAGCAATAAGTGATTGTTGTTATCAAACAATGATAATACTTGATTGCCACTGCCCGGCAGTAGCAATAGATGATTGTTACTATTCGATAGTAACAATTATATTTACTATTAAAACGTAAAAGATTATGGATGCCTCATCTTGATTTTTTGTATTTTATATTGGTTATTATTTAACATGTTTTATGACATGAAAATACATAAATTATTATTTGTTTTTTTTTGGGTAGTTTATGTACCAATTGGTACTGAAATGGAAAAAAAAAAAAAAAAAAAAAGGGAAAAATGGCATTTTAAAAACACTGTAGCGCGCTACAGTAACGGCGTCACTGTAGCACTGGTTGTTTAAAAAGTGGGCCGCTACAGTATTTTACTGTAGCGCTTGGGCCGGATGAATAGTGAATTTTAAAAAATGGACTTTAAAAAAAAAAACCCTAAAAAATATAAATAATTTGGATCATAAAATTATATTTTTAATTTAATAAATTCAAAAAAATAATTAACACCGTAATATTTTACAAACTGGTTAATTATAAAATATTTTATATATTTATTATACACTTAAGAGCTATTGGAGTTGATCGCCTAAACTGTCTATATGTGTGGACTTCTAAGAAGCCAATTAATCTTTGTGTTACCCAACTTCTAAGAACTCAGTCAACAAATTAAAATAAAACACATGAATTTCCCAGAAGGCTCTCTCAGCCTCCGCTGATATTTTCAGGGATGACACCAAGCCATTCAAAGCTAGGCAATTAATAAGTGTCTTAAATTTGTTTATTTAATCTCATAGCGAAAAGCCAAAGGTTGTTGAATCTTTAATTTATTTCAATAAATCTGACACAAGCCAACAGGTGATGCAATTGCTCTCATGTCATTGCCAAGTGGCTAGAAACCGATCATATATTATCAACAAACTCATCCGAAACCGAAATATCTAGGAGTGTGCCAAACAAGGAAGACATACACTTTGAAGTTAGACACAAATATTTTAACAATCAAATGCCACGCTTTCTATTGTCCACAAAAAAAAAAAATGTCACGCTTTATATGTACCAAAAAACTATAGAGCTAATTAGGCTTTAGTTCTTTAAAGAAATAGTGCTTTGACAAAGTCCACAATAATTTCAAATTTATAGTCAAGTCATTTACCTAGATAGTGAATATACATATGGTTAAGTGGAGCACAATCTCAACTAGATTATGAATTAGTAGTGGTGGGGTGGAATTGGACCCATTCGATCAAGTGCGTGAAGTGAGACGAAGATTCATTCTATGAGGCATGAGGCACTATATGTTTGGGCTATCTCATATACAAATCAGTAATCTGAACCGTTTAATTTTTAAATGCACATTAATTTAAAATCATCTCTGTGAAAAAATCAGTAAAATCAGAATTTGTTTAACCATTTGATTATCATCATGATTATTTCAATGTTTATCGGAAATACTATGTTCGTCTATTTATTTGGTCAGAATAAGATGACCAAATAGTTTTCAATTTAGTTGATTTTTTGTAAGAATGATATTTAAGATGATACCTAAGTAATAGACAGTTCGGATAGTTGGATTGCATTGTGGGTTCGGGCCACACACTACAAGAAACAGGGATTTGGCAACGATTGAAAGTTATTGTCTAAAGCTAAAAATTCCTTGCCTAAACAAATAGGCAACGACTTTTTACCGTTGCTAGGGTCGTTGCCCTAGAACCCTTGCCTATAATTATAGGCAACGATTTCGGTGATCGTTGCGAAATTGGCAACGACTTTATCGTTGCCTATTGTGACTCGAAAATATAATTTTTCAAAGGATTGAGCAACGATGGCCTCATTTCCTATTACATTATGCAAAAGTATCGTCATTGTCTATTCTATTTATAGACAACGACTCTATTGTTGCCTAATATCACTACAAGAAATTTGGGCAAGGAAATCCTCATTGCCTTTTCATAGGCAACAACCCTTTCCTTGCCTTTTCATAGGCAACAACCCTTTCCTTGCCTTTTCTCACAATAGGCAAGGAAATCCTTGTTGCCTTTGCATAAGCAACAACCATTTCCTTGCCTCTTCTTACAATACACAAGGAAAATGGCGTTGTTTTTATGGTATTTTTGCAATTAAAAATATAGCCTGCATTTTTTTTTTTTTTGGTATTTTGCAATTAAAAATACCATATACCTTTTTTTTTTTTTTTTTGTTATTTTCAACCATAAATCCATTCAACCATATAAGTCCATTCAACTATAAATCCATTCATTCAAAATCTATTCATTAAAGCAATCAATATTTGTTCAAGATAACAATCAATCGCATGTGTACCAAAACCTAGCTACCTAGACTTACAAATTATTGTCATGGCAGCAATTTACCTACAATCTGAACATCTACACCCTTGTTCAATAATCTGCCCACATTTACAAAAATCAGAACCACGTGTACTAGCACTTGCCTTCTTTACCCAAAATATGGCATGGCAGCATAACTTGATCTAAATATCAACAAAATGGCAAACCCTAAGTACCTAATACCTCCCAACAGGGCTACAGATAAGTCAAGGTCACAAACTCTCCCCATTCAACCCGCACCTCATCAATTTGTGCTTGAGTGTAACCGCTTCGTTTGTTCTTTGCATTACTCCACTGAAAACATACAAGAAAATCACTATCAATACTACACAGAGAATTCATTTACACCACTCAACATGCATATAACTCAAACTTCGCTTGTATACCTGCAAACGCCTAGATTAACTCAGCCACATTGAGATTTGGAAGTAGATTGAACACATCCTGCAATTTCAACCAAAACAAACATGGATAGAAACATTGAATTCACTTAATCATAATATACTTAATTTTATAATAGATCAATCTGGAAGAAAAGTAAAAAAAAAAAAAAGTATATAGGAAGAGCAATACATCTATTGGAAAGCAGAAAGATGTACAAAACTACATAAACCAACAACCACACTCAATTGCATAAATCAACAAGCAAGCACATTCACTTCAGCCGGCTGGTGAAGACATCTTCAGCCAAAATTGTTTAAGAACTACATAAACAAAAACAAAAAAGGAAAGGTTTATATTTTAAAAACCCAACTCTTAGTTGGAGGGGTCAGGAACAACCATTTTCAAGTAAGTTCTAATATTTTCCTGCACAATATTGTAAAAAACATATACAAATGAAACCGTACGAAAAGGGACAAAAAAGAGCACAATTAAAATGTGTAATCATGGTTCCATCCTTGGTGTGGACCCTCATACCAAAAACTGAATGTATTCGATAACCTGGGAACCAAAAAAATAATAAGAATGAAACTCCAGTTAGTCAACAATTTGGAATGTACATCTAATAAAAATGACGCTTTATCTCTCTTTTAATCACTATGGTGAATGAGCTCTCTCAACATTTGGAATCTGCAATAGTAACTTTAAGGGTCAATCACTATATTAATGTTTTTAAATGTTATAATTCATTATAATTAGCACATACAGACTATAAAAATTATATTTATACAAACACAAATGTAATTTTAAAAAAAAATTAATATACAATCAACAATGAAAGTACACAATGAAGAGCGTTACAATCAACTATATGAAAAACACCACAATGTCATCAGAATGATGCTATTTATTAGCCATCTAATACCAAACAAAAATACTCCTTGAAATGTACAGTAGCATGATTTATATCAAAACTGTAATGACAAAGATTCCACCAAAGTTCAAAACGAGCTAGATTGCAATATTAAGGATAGCCAATACTTCCTTGAATTGACTGTTTGAGCATTCAGGATAAAACAGAGAACCAAGAAAGAGAGAGTACCAATGGTCCAATACAATACCTATCCTGCACATCCTTTTTTGGTGGAACGGAGTTGAATTTTGAAGATCTAATAGTACAAACCAATTGTATGGGCAATGCGTGAAATCAAATAGAAACAAAATAAGACAAGAAAAAATGGCTTGTTTGATATAATATCTATACATTGAAATTAATTTTCATTTTTTTAGAAGAATATACAGTAAAAACAAATTACAATAACTCAAAAGAAAGATATATGAATAAATAAACAAATAAATTAGCTCAAGGACCTAAAAAAATTTAGAAAAACGCAGAGGGGATGGCAAAGGAGGAGGCTTTGTTGTGGTCTGGTGCTCCCCATTAGAGGATTTATGTGTCATATTCTTAGATTCCTCTAAAATCCAAACACCTATAATAATTACCAAACAATCAAACTCTAAAAAGTAATATCAATAAATTAGTAGTGGAATAATCTCATATTGACACAAGCCTTCAAATTATATAGAGACTACAAGATCAATTTTTTTCTTCAGAGATTAAAAATGAACTTCTAATCAGAAAAAGGAGGAAGAATAGCCTCAGAGGAAGAAAATCCAAAACCTGAAAAATAGCCTCAGAGGAACAAAACCCAAAACCCTAAACAACCTTTGGATCCCCAAAGCTTAGTAATCATAAACCAAAACCCAAATCCCAGCAGCCAAAACCCAAATCCAAGCCAACCCAAACCCAGCCCCATCTCTCCTGCCACAGTGGTGGGTCGTCGGGGCTAGGGGTTGGGTTTCGATGAGTAGGGGGAGTGGGGACGCGGGGGGGAGAGGGATAGGATGGGGGCGGTGGGGAGAGAGGAGAGAGAAATCGAGGGGGAAAAAGATGAGGGTCGGGGCCGGGCTACGCAGGGCAGGTCAGGTCGGGGCGGGACTGGACTGGGCTGGGCTGAGGCGGGGAGCGACGGAGTAGGGAGGGGCTGAGAGAACCAGGGGGACGAGAGGGAGAGTGTGAGCGTCTTTGATTTTCTAGAGATTTTGAGTGTTTTTGATATACTAGAGAGAGAGAGAGAGAGAGAGAGAGGTTTGGAAAAGAAGAGAGTTAAAAAAAAAAGATTAGAGAGGGAGAAGGAAACATAAGGTGGGAAATTGAAAATTTTCGATCAGGCGGGTAATTTCGAAAAAATACAGGCTTACAAAAAAATAAAGAATAAAATTAAAATAAACAACTATTTTTTTAAAAAGGTTATTAATACAAAAATAAAATTCTTCTTTAAAAAAAGTTTATTATGTCAACTTTCTTGATCACCGTTATCTAATTTCAACGATCGGAGCCGTTCATTTTCTATGTTCATACTCAAAGATCATCCCTGCAAAAAATCGGCCCAATCGGAATTCACCTACCCGTTTGATTATCATTAGAAAAATCATGATCATTCATAAGTTCGACCATCGTTACCTAACTTCTACATCTCCGATTGGGTAATTTTTTACAGGGATAATCTTTGAGTGGGGAACTAAAATATGAATGATTTGGATCATTGGAAACACGTTCGAGATTTGAGCTTCTATATATATATAAATACACTTGAAGAGTATTATGCTATTAACTTTTTCGTTGAAACCTTATCGTTTCACTAATTGTGAAGACCACAACGTGATTTCAACGATCGGAGCTTTTCATTTTCTACATTTACACTCAAAGATCAATCTTGTAAAAAATTGGCAAAACCGAAATTCATCTTCATGTTCAATTATCATTAGAAAAACCAAGATCGTTCATAAGTTCAACCACCATCATCTAACTTCTACATCTCAGATTGGGCCAATTTTTTGAAGGAATGATCTTTGAGTGAGAAACTAAAAAATCAATGGTTCGGATCGTTAGAAACACGATCGAGATGTGAGTTTCTACATATACATATACTTGAAGAGTATTATGCTATTTAACTTTTTCATTGAAACCTTGTCGTTTCAATAATTGTGAAGACCACAACGTGATTTCAACAATCGGAGCCGTTCATTTTCTATGTTTATACTCAAAGATAAATTTTGTAAAAAATTGACCAAATCAGAATTCATCTACCCGTTCAATTACATTAGAAAAATCACGATCGTTCATAAGTTCGACCACTATTACCTAACTTCTACATCTCTGATTGGGCCTATTTTTTGTAGGGATTATCTTTGAGTGGGGAACTAAAAAATGAACGGTTCAGATCGTTAGAAACACGATTGAGATGTAAGCTTCTACATAGAAATACAAATTCTTTTTTCTTAGCCTATATTCTTGTAAATCGGCAACAAATTCTGTTTTTTCCTTGCCGATAACATTAATGGGCAACGAACGATATGTTGCCTATTATTCTAAAGTTGTTGCATATGTATTGTTCAATATCTAATGTTCAATCGTTGCCCATGACCAACAATTCCTTGTGTGACGCCCCGAAATTGGAAAAATTACAGCGGCACCCGTCTTAAAGATCCTGAGACTATAATACCCTTGACCCCGAGTATTATATTCTCAAGCTCTTTAAAACGAGTTAAGCCCTTTTTATTGAAGAACCCGGGTTGGATCAGAGTAATAAAAAATACAACGGAAGAAATTACTGAATATACCTCATATTATAAATAATAGTAAAGAGTACCAACCCGTGAGGGTTATGTGTTTCAAATACACTAACCCTAGTGCTACATAATAAAACAGTAGATAAACAGATATGTCAGGATAGTCCAACCCACGCCAGAGTGATTCAGTCTTTAACAAAGTGGTGCAACAAATTGGACTCATGGGTAGCCAATGAGAGATGCCACCTACGAGGATGAAAGAGAAACACCACCACGGATCCAAAGAAAGGATCTAAACCAGATAGCAAGGCTGAAACTGACAAGCTGCAAGTGCCACACCCACGACCTCAGTCTTGGTCTCCAACAACTGGATTATCTGCACTCACAAGAGTACAGTAGGGGGTAAGCGTCACATACGTTCATCGCTTCCCCTCGGGGGAAATCCTGGTTAGGTTTAAAATAATACTCGAAAATATAGGATTTCAAGGGAAACAGTTAAAAGCAATGTACACCCAAAAATAGGGTATCAATACCAATAATATTGTAACCAAAACCAGTATTGATAAAGATAATTATGCCAATAATCAGTGAGTAAAGCCTTTGCATGCTCATACATCTTTTTCAGTGAAAATTCTTCCTGTCACGTGACATAGTTCAGAAACATACCTGCGACCGATCACATATAGGCCAACCGCCAGTATCGGAAATTCAACCACCACCTCAATACTGTGGTGAAAGTATCCATTTACCTGGTAATACCACATTGGTTAGCCTCCCCAGAAGGACATTCGACTAACCAGTCCGTACTTACCCCTCCGGAGGTTTAGGGGATCGAAACCCAAGGTCACAACACGTGCCCGTTACTCTCAGGTAGTCCAAGGTATCACACAGAGAAAATCACACAAATATGCCATACAAAAATCATGCATATTCTCTGTGAAAGATATTTTCATATACATATAGTACGAAAATAGGCAGGAAATCCAATAACCGGGATATGGTACCTTCCCCCTACCTGTTTTACCAAAGTGTGTCCATTGCCTGATCCCTTTCCTGTGTCTGGGTCCCACTTGTACCTGTTGGGAAACTGGAGATCCGAATCCGACAACAGCCATTAGGAACGTACTAAACGTACTCTCGACCTTGTCTGTTAAGACCAGGTAAAATCTAGAGATTTGGCACTAGCGTAACTTGCTAGGCTTTTCTAAATTCTTGATCCGGCATGACCCTACTCCTCGAGGCAGACAGTCATGTCAGACCGTGTGGTTTCTAAGTTTATTTTAATTTATTGTCGAGGAGGTTGATCAGATATGAACCTTACAACGTGACCAGGTCAGTGCATGGGGAAACTGAGGGAGCTCTGGCTCAGTACCCAACGCTTGTATGCTCATGGACTGACCTTAGTCATCACGTTATTTGGTTACCACTGATATGACCTCGATATTTATTAAGTTCATTTGATAACAACAGTTAAACGGCGTTTCGTCTATAACCACAACTTAAATAACAACATATTAAATAAGCTGGGTTAAGGGTATACCTGTTGAAGACTTCCCACGGGCAGAGTCTCAGTACTACTAGACTTGCTAAGTAATAAGATTAAAAGAGCCTAATTAACAAGAGATTAATTTAACAAAATTTTAGCAGAAGTTCGACAGGGATCAAGAAATCACCTATGGAGCTCAGAAATGATTTTTTTAAAACTTCACCAAAACATAGCCTTCACACTACTAGATTTGAAGAGCTCGTCGCCACGTTCGCGTAGGCAAAATTGAATCGTCGATTGGAGCTCCAGAACTCAAGATAAACTCAAAACAAGATTGAAGAAGAGAGAAAAAGGAGGAGAGAGGAGAGATAAGCTCTCTCTTGGGAAACGTGCGCTGAGAAGGGATGAAGAACTAGCAAGGGGGTATGGCACTATTTATAGGGAAGCTTGACTGAGTCAACTCGGTCAACTCGTTGACTCAGAGGGTGGACTCACCACCAATCATCGCCACGTGTCATGTGGGGATGCTACCACGTGTCGCGGGCCATGCAGTTGGTTGCACATGCAGCCGTCGGATCAGATGGGCCATGCAAGATCCAACGGCCCAGATCGTGCCACGTGGCGCGATCTGGTGCTTCCTATTTTTTTTTTTCATTTTCTTATTTTTCTCAACTTCAAAAATTAATTAAAAATAGGTCGGGACTCAGAAAAATATCCCAAAAAATACTACGGACTCGTATCGACTAGTACTAATTAACTATGAGGTCAAATTACCAATTTGCCCTTTAAAAAAATTTCATACATTTCAAGCTCCACAAACTAAGATAAAATGCCTTAAAGAAAGAAAATTTGGGAAATTCATAAAATAATTTTCCGGACTCGGAATAATACGAGACTTGCACCGTTGGGTTTGTGAGTGAAAGTGATACCTTTTAAAGGTCTAACTTAGGTCAAAATCCTAGTCAAAGTTGGTCAAACAATTAAAGCTCAAGGTGAAAAAATACGATTTTTCGCCAATTCAATTTCTAGAAAAAATTCTAGAAATTAAGGAAAAATCCCAAAATGAATTTGAAAAATTTTGGGTCTCACACCTTGCCTATTCGGAAAATAGGCAAAGACTTTTCTATTGTTGCCTATTGTTCCGTTGCGATTCCAAGTTTTCTTGTAAATAGGCAACAAATTCTTTTTTGCTTGCCTATAACAGTAATGGGCAACGAATGAAAAAACATTAGGCAAGGAAATCATGGTTGCAATGGTTGGCGCTTCAATCCGCGTAAAAATACAGTACGAGTTGGTACTTTCCTTGCTAATTACTCTATTTGGCAACGAAATAAGCATTACCTATTCCAAAGGATTCGTTGCTGATGAGTTTTTCAATACCAATTTCAGATTCGTTGCCTATGTGCAACTATTCCTTGCCTATTGTTCCGTTGCCTATTCCATATTTTTTTGTAGTGACATGCGATTCCATTTTATTCTTATCAAAAGGGATCCTTCTTGAGAAGAAAGCTTTGATTGAGAATGTTTGTTTCTCAAGTTAGGGTTTGCGACTAAGTAGTTAAGGTTGGGGCTCGACGTCTACCTCCCTCCCCCGGGTCACCTTTTTTTGCCATGGCCTTGCCTTTCAATGTAGTATGGCTGTGGGCTTTCCTTGCAACTTCGTATGTCTTTTAATATTCCTTCTCCATCAGCCAATGTGCGTCCCAAAGCGAAGTTCCTTGCTGTGATTTTGGCTAAATCATTTGTTCCCAACTTCACGCTTAGCCAACTTCCAACACCTACCAAACGAAGGGACATCATATATGTGAAGGTTAGTGAAGATTTATACCAAGAACAACTGTGTAACTATTGCACCAATCTGATTAGAAGACTCCTTCTTTGTAAAAGGTTTGTGCAATTTAGAACTGAGACTCTTAAGACTGTACTTGGTAATCTTTGGCACCCCTCCGCTCATTGGTACAGCTTCTTCAATATTCATTTTGAAAACGAGTCAGATTTGCTTAGTGTTTAGAGTGGTGGTACTTGCATCCTTGCCAATAGTATTTTTTGATTTTCTAAATGAAAGCCCGACTTTAAGCCTGAAGATGTGCTTCCTCAAACACACAGTCAAGTTAATTAGATTCATTTTTAACTGGTCTCATTTTCGGATGCTTGGTCATGATGTAGCAAAGTGTCTTCATGCTCAAGATCAAGGTGTTCGTGGTTAAAAGGTTCGAGGTCGTTCTTGCAACCGTCAAGATGATAGTAGTAAGCCCATCCATAGGCCTGTTAACTTTGCTGATAAATAAGCAGTTCTTAGTGTCATCTCTCCACCTCCTTTGGCGGCTAATAATAATGATAGTGTTGTTGAGAATAATTTAGGTACTAATAAATGGGTCTAAATTTTGATGTAAATGGGTCTGCCATTACTTCTCATACTTGTTTCCCGTTCTTAGCAAGTGATTTTTTCATATGAGCATATATGATTGAAATATTGATGATTCTTGTTCTGGCTATGGTTCTTCAGCGCCTCCTGCCTTTGAGCATGTAGGTGCGCTATTGAAGAATTTAGAAACTATGGGAGACTTTTCTGATGGTCAAACTAGTGGGTTTTCATCGATCCTATCCAAGTCTAAAAAAAAAAAAAAAAGCGAGTCGGTAAGAAGGCCATGAGGCTATCCAACATACGTACTGCCTAATAAAGCTTCTATTTGGGAACATCTGGGGTGTTGGAATTTTAGTTCCTATGATGATCAGTTCTCCAATATTTGACATCTTCCCCGACCAGATTTGGTGGGGCATATATATATATATATATATACAAATTCTCTTTACAGGACGTCCATTTTTTACTTAAAGAATATACATAGGTATTTCTATGATATTTTGTCATTTTTAATTAGGTCATTTTTTACAGAGTTCAACATGTTATGGTATAGGGTTTTATATTTTAGGGTATAGAATTATTGTTCGATTCTAACTGATGAACGAGAGCTCAAAACCATGAGAGTTAAAACCAAGGAATAAGTCTCAATTGACGATTTATATCCTAAATAATTAAATCCTATCAAGTTAAAGATAAAATGGTGAAAAAAAATTAATAAAACATATGTGTTCGTTCTTTGGTTAAAGCATGGACGTCCAACAGAGAGAGTTTATATATATATATATAAATATATATATATATATAGGAGTGCTCTAGAGCTAACCAGTTAGTAAGATAATATAACGCTAACTATCATTTTGAACCCACTACACAATGTAATTTCATGATCTGAACCGTTTATTTTTTAGGCTTTCATTCAAAGATCATCCTTAGAAAAAAGTAACAAAATCAGAAATCGTTTAGCCAACTATTAATAAGCTAATTGTGCTCATGTGAATGGACGAACACAAGTTTTTCAATAAAATATGAAATGATTGTAATGATAATCGAATGGCTAAATGATTTCTGATTTGGTTGATTTTTTGTAAGGTTAATCTTTGAATGGAGATCTAAAATATGAACGGTTTAGATTATGAGATTATATTGTGTAGTGAGCCCAAAATGGTGGTTAGTATTGTATTGTCTTATTAATTAGTTAGTTCTAGAGCATTTTTGTATATATATATAGGGCTTAGGCCCCTTCCGTTGAGGTATACCTCATCTTAAACATAATGATGTATGGCTTGTGAGACCCGCTCCGCATTATAATTCAATGATCGAAGTCGTCTATTTTCTAAATCTCAATATAAGGATCATCCTTGCAAAAATTAGACAAATCAGAAATCGTTTAACCATTTGATTAAAGGGCCATCATTTCAAGTGTTTACGGAATCACTATATTCATATGTTTATTCAATCACAATTAAAAGTCTTACTATATGGTTTCTGATTTACCTAATTTTTTGCAAGGATACTCTTTGTATATAGATTTAGAAAATAGACGGTTTCGATCATCGAATTACAATACGGAATGAGTCCCACAAGCCATACCTCATTATATTTAAAATGAGACATGGAGCTTCAGTCAATGGCTTTTACCTAGATTAATGAACTATTTAATTAATCGTCCTTGCATTAACCTATATGTGTGTGACCCTTTAGGTTCTATTTAATTTGATATTGGAATAATTAAAGCACTGTTTAATTTTCCCTTCGAGAATAAACTCTATAAACCCAATTTATTCTCAGGGTTTCCAAAGGCCTCAAGATAGCTATGTTTTTGGCTATCCAAATTAAATAGATATTGATTGAGAACCTATTTAGTTGTAGTTCTAATTCGATATGGTCCTTATATCTCTCTACGTCCCGATCACATTTATGAGGTACTGAATATTTTTTAGAAGTTAAAACCTATAATGTGATTCTATGATCGATCAGACGTCACTAGATATGAGTCCTATAAGATATAATCCGAAAACACATTTCCGATTATCATCTCTCCATGCCAATTGAGGAACTGATTTAAGAACTATATATATATATATATATCTATTAATAGAGATGTATAGGTGTTGCAGCTAATGCACTTTAGTTCACTATACTCCCCTAGATAGTTCTAGGGATTCATTCATCTATGGATATGTTGATGGATGAATAATTTTCGAAAATGTCAACCTACAATCCCATGTCTCAGTATAATGGAAACATTACTCTAAAACCAACTGATGCAGCGCATAGCGGGTATAGGAATGAATAGATTAACCAACATTATGTACATGATTAAAATAATAGATTAGATTAGTATAAATAACTAACATGATTGACTTAATTAGTTAATCTAACCTATTATCATAATCATGTACATATATAATGTTGGTTAATCTAACCTGAAATTCTAGGACGTCTTATCTCTTAACCAAAACCATCATTCATAGTATATATAAAAATGATTGAATTAATCCACTCAATGCAGATATATACTAGTTAAATTAAGAGGGGAAAAAAAAAAACCCTCTAATTCTAAAAGGATTAATACAATACCAGCTCAAAAAACTAATAAAGGTTAATTAGTATTTTAAATATATATTCATATACATATTGTTTCAGACATGAACATATTATCTGACAAGTGACAACTACTGCGGTAGGAATTAGTAGGGCATGAATATTGCTGACTCATGCATTTGGAGTGAAACCTAACATATTATTATTTGGGATTCCCAACTCACATTACAAACTCCATCCAGAAAGGAACTCAAATTACCCGCCGATCTTTTCATTGTTCTTTTTTTTTTTTGGCCGGGGATCTTTTCATTGTTCAAATTAATATTTCAAACTCATAACTAAACATTCTTTTTCCTTCACTGAGAGACATTGAAAAACCTTTTATATAATTATGTTACATCTATACCGTGAAATATTGGAGGATATTAAAATAACTATAAAGAAATTTTATCTTTACCTACTATTAGCTAGTAACATTTTACCTTATGCTATTATTTTTGTTGGTTTATTTATTAAACAT
Organism: Dryas octopetala; assembly: GCF_963921425.1. NCBI lineage: Eukaryota > Viridiplantae > Streptophyta > Magnoliopsida > Rosales > Rosaceae > Dryas > Dryas octopetala. The sequence goes on along the minus strand of NC_141368.1, from coordinate 27,666,256 downwards.
GCAGTTTTGACTCCACCAAACCCCAAAAACTCTAGGTTAGCCTCTCCTCGAAGTCTCCCCTATGAGTGAGTATGAGTAGGGGTGAGCATTTACTACCGAAATACTGAAATCGAACATGTACCATATCGTACCGTGTCAATTTTATACCGAAAAACAATATCAATTACATATCGTACCATACCGATTCTAAATCGGTATGGTACAGTATGAAACTTTCAATACCGTAATATACTGTACCGTACCAAATTATATTTAATTTAAATATTTAATATTTTTTTAATTAGGTGTTGCCATATTAGTGGCTATTTGGGCAAAGGAAAAGGGAAAATAGTGTAGATTGATTGGTGATGTTGCAGCCTGCAAGTACTAACTAAGTAGTGTTTATTGTTTGTAATAACTACTATTTTATATTTGTCTTGGTTGTTTGTAATAAGCCATAAGGCTTAAGTACTAACTACCATTGTGTATTTGTGTTGACTGCTTGTAATAACTAATAAGCCATAAGGCTTAAGTACTACTATTGTTTTTTACTATTTGTATTTTGTAATAAGCCATAAGGCTTAACTATTTTGGCTTTGAGGACTGTCAGGTTGGGTTTTGTTTTATTTTTTGGTTAGGAAAAAATATTTCTTATTTATAAGTTGTAACTGAATAACTCAGTGCACACTGTATTCTATTTTATGTTGTTATTGTTTGTGATTTCTAATTTTATACAGCCAAATATTTTCATTGTAATATTAGAGTTAGACAATTACTAGCAAATGATTGACAATTAGTATGTAAGAATAAAAGTGTAAGGGATTAAGAGTATGTCTTTTTGGTTGTTAAATGTTGTTTTTTAACAAAAAAAAAAAAAAAGAAGTTTAAAATGTTGGCACATATCGAAACCATACCGAATTTATAGAACATTGATATAGTATGGTACCAGTTTTAAAAATGTCAATACCGTACCGATATTGTACCAAATAAAAATTTCCATATAATATCAGTATAAGACTTATACTGTTCTATATCATACCTTCTATATCGTACCGTGTCCACCTTTAAGTATGAGCTATGTTAGGTTGGTTTTGGCCCGACCTACCTACAGAACCGAAAAACTTGATTTTAAATTTTGGGAAACCGCAACCAACAAAATTATTATAAAAACCACACACCAACCTAGGTTGAGTTGGTTTAGTATCGGTTTTGGTTTTTTAACATTTAAATTAGGGAAAACCACAATATCATACAAAGTTTTAACTTTGGACCCACAATATACTATAAGCTAGGCCTTAAGATATGGAAACACGCTTAAAGCTAATGTTTACGAAATATTTTTTTGTTTACATTTAATAATCTAATAAAGTATATAAAATACTATGAGGATGTTTTATTTGTCTTACATGCAGAATATCTTAAACTTTAAAGATGATCTTTAATTTGTTGAAAATTGAAATTATATCGATCCAAGCTAGTATTCTAAAATTGTCAACAAAAAACATACTGTCATATAATTTTTCCGAGTGTTAGAGATAAGATTAAAATTAATCCAAAAAGCCAATAAATAAATAAATAAATTACATATTGTTTTATTACTAATTTAGTTTAATTTACTTTACAATCCAAATTACAAGCATCTACATAATTTAAACAATAAAAGATAAAAAAAAAATTAACTAGTAATCATTTTTTAGAACTAGGTCCAATTGAGAACAGAGCTAGCATACATAGATACACATCCGTCTTGCAAGCCAGTTATACTATTTTTTGAATTCAGTACTGTACATGCTACATACGTACTTTCTTAATAAAAGAATTACAAGCGAGTCATATGAATGACAGTAAATTTGCTTCGCTACCTTAATTTGGTGGTGAACCATATTTAACCACACACAATAAATGCATTCAAATATTAAAAATGATAGATAGAAAATTATTAAATAATAAAAATTCTTATTTTTTTTTCCAAAAACTTATTTTAATTTAAGAATAAAAGAAAGAAAAAATAGAAAACTATCAGCCCCCATTTCCCATACGCAACCCCACCCCTCCGGCCCTCCCCCTACATCTTTTCCAGCGACTATCATGTTTGAACTCCGGCGACTCCTCCGCCCGACGCTGGCTGGTCATCACTCTCCCAAATCCGGTCGGCCACCACTCTTTCTTCCTCTCCTTTTCACTCCTCTGTTGTTTCTTTTTCTCCTCATCTCTCTCTTTTTATTTTTTCTTTTGAAGTGAAGGTCGTGATTCAAATGAGAGAAATCAAATATGAAGTGGGTTTATCAAATCTGAAGTGTTGTTTCTTTTTCTCATCCTCTTTGATGTTCGTTCACCATTTATTTTATATTTGGTTTTATTTTTCTCTTCTTTCTCTTCTTTTTCTGTTTGGATTTAGAGAACGATTCAATTTCTGTTTGGATGGAGAAATTAAAGAGAGTGGAGGGGAGAGTGATGACCAGCCAGCGTCGGGCGGAGGAGTCACCGGAGTTGAGACATAATGGTTGCTGGAAAAGATGGAGGGGAAGGGGAGAGTTGCTGCGTATGGGAATTAATAGGGGCTGATGGTTTTCATAATTTTTTTTGTTTTATTATTCTTAAATTAAAATAAGTTTTTTAAAAAAAGATAAGAATTTTTTATTATTTTGTAATTTTATTTCTCTATCATTTTAAATATTTGAATGCATTTATTGTGTATGGTTAAGTTGGTTAACTATAGTTTATTGATAATACATGTGTAAATTGTTGAGATGGGTAATAATACTCACCAGTCACCACCACCAAATTAAGATGGAGAGCAAATTCCGGAGAAAGTTAAAAAACTATTATATATGGAGCTCCCAATGACAATGACAATGATTGTGATTTGCTTTTTTGACTTCCTTTAAAGAAATTGCTTTTGCTGCAATATCATTAGACACCTGTGACGATGATGAGGAATGCATGAAGCAATCGAGAAAAGCTGAGAAAACGACCATGAATAATTATAATTTTTGTTGGCTCCCTTTCTAGCTTAATTGTAATGTCTAAATGAATGGATTGTATGTAGATGATGAGAATAATAAAGGTAAGTTGGTATGTGGTTCATTTATAGTGAGGAAGAAATTATGAGACTTGGTCTGTTGGTGAACTTGCAGGGCAAAGAAGATTTGAACCATATGCATATATTGTAGATTATTAATCTTATTTTCTAGCTTCGATGGTTCTGTCCACTTTCGTGAGACTGTGTACATGCATGGTTGCTTTGACCAAACAAAAGCTGTATATAGGTCATGGCCCAAAACAAAAAAAAGCTGTATATAGATAATGACAAAAAGCCACCATGTAGACGGTTCATGTCAAAGTTCACAAAAAAGCAAGATGGATCAATTTTGTTAAACTTGACTAAAGAAATTAAGAGACGCCTGAGAGTTATATACCACGTCAGATAAATAAAGCATTGTATGATAAAATATAAGTTTTTAGGCCTCTTCAACCGTATTAATTTTTCTCTCACCTTTCAGGGTTGTTTTCTTTGTTTGGAGCATCAATTTTGAGGGTCCTAAAGTTTTGAAAAATATGTACACATCAATTGTGCATATGAAAATTGAATATGATAAGATCCAAATAATATTTTCAGTTATTATTTTTTAAATAAAATTTAGTATACAAATTTTTTATGGTACACGTACTATTTCTTAAAATTATTATTGTATTATTTAAAAGAGACATTTTTTAGTGCAGACAGTATCGCATTCTATGCAATGAAAACTACACCCTAACTTCTTATTAGAGTACCCTTAGTTTTAGAATCCATCTAAGAGTGACAACTGTATCAGTATCACATATATAGAGTCGAGAAGAACTTGCCTGCACCCCCCAATTACACCAGCTGACATCCCATCCAACCCTCTCTCTCTATCTCTCTCCTCTCTCTCTCTCTTTCTTTCTCTCTCTCTTTTTTTTTTTCTCTCTTGTGATACCACCTGTCCCCCTAACACGGGGGCAGGTAAGTTATTCTCTATAGAGTCCGCACCATAGCAACATCCCACAGAAGAATTAAGCTACTTGGCTATGTGACCTGTCACCTGTGTCAAAGATGAGGTTTGACTAATATTTCACACTTCACAGATATAAGCACTGAATTCAATTAGTTGACCTTTTCTTTTACGAATATTAGTCTTATTATCCATGAACTTCCATAAATAAATGGAAAGATGAAAACAGTATATCCATATCACTCCTCAATTGTGATCGATTCTTTGAGCTTCTAAGAAGCATGTATTGAACTTCTAAGAGGTCAGTCTCAAATAATCAAATAATTAGAAGAAAAACCTGTGAATTTCCAGGAAGGCAGCTCTCAGGCCTCTCTAATTAAGTTGATTGTTGACAGTGGATGGGAAGCAAAATGAGTGACATTATTATTGTTATATTGATTTAATTTCCATTCAAATTACATACATCAAAACCCAGAATTTAAACAATAAAAAAATGAAGAAAATTAACTAGCTAGCTAGTAATCATCTATACTGTACACCCAATTAAGAACAACATATATAGATACAAAAACCTCATGCAAGACCTAACATATACCCTGCTTTCTTCAGATTCAGCAGTACTAAAGTACTACATTTCTTAATAAGATGAATATTGTAGTAATTAATTAAGCAATTACTACTAAGGAGAGAGAAGTTAGTTGGTCTATATGAGAGCCCAGGCGAGTCTCGTGTGTGATAGTCTGACCGGATATAGTTCCCTTCGGCGGACAAGCGAGAGAGACATGAATTTTGTGGGACGTAGGAAACTATTATGGGGGCTCCCGATGATGATTTTGATTTGCTTTTCTTGGAATATTCCTTTGAAGAAGATTCCGCTTTTGCATTTCTAGACGACCCTCCGGCTGCTGCAATATCATCAGATAACACCTGTGACGAAGATGAGGAAGGCATGAAGCAATTCACAAAAGCTGAGAAAACTGCCATTCTTAATTTCTTCTCTGTTCTAGCTCTCTGTCTCTCTCTTGTAATGTCTAAATTAATTAAGGGTATTTGGAAAAGAGGCAATCGAGGCTAATTGTTTTGTAGTTTCTTTAGAGTTTAGACTAATTTAGCTGATCGAGCAAAGTAGAAATAATATTGGATGGGAAATAGCAAAGAGCTAGTAGTGAGATATATTGATGAATATGATGAGAATAACAAAGGATGTGGTTGATTTATAGTGAGACAGAAATGAGATTTTTTTGGTAAACTTGGACGGCAAGGAGTTGAAGAATTGAAGACATGATGATGTATTCTAGATTGATCTTTTCTTTTAGCTTTGACCATGTTTGTGGATAAATCCACATGGATTCAATGGCCAATCACAGACCAACATGTGGCATGCCATGTCTCACTTTTGCCCTGACTTTTCAAACAGTCAACTTGGTCAGACTCAGCCATCTATGTCATGATACCAGCTCAGCAATGCCAACAACTTGCACATCTAAGATCAGCTCTTACCTCCGGGTTACCCATGTCCGATCTGAACCGACATTGAGATCCACCAAAAATTCGAGAGATCATCTTTTTCGGACACCATCAGTTCGGCTCAGATCTAGAGATCATCTTTCTCCAGTCACAGCTCAACCATCAAACATCCTATTAGAACCTAGAACGTCACTTCCAAGTCTTCAGCTCGGATCGGCTCGGCCAAACAAGACCATGATTGTACATCTTGGTTCGGCTCGACCAAACGAGATGACGATTGTACAACTCACCTTGGCTCGGGCTAGATCATCATTCTGTTGATCAAACTAGACGACAATCATTGCACACTTGAGACATTTACAAAGTCATATGTTCGGCTCTGCCCCCGAACCAATCATGATCGGACTAGCTTGGACGCTCTTGCCACCACCAAATCACCTCAACCATTTGGTTCGGCTCAGCCGGTCCAATGACCGATCATAATTAGACTTGCTTGGACAATCTTGTTACCATCGGATTGCCTTAATCATTGGGCTCGGCTCGTCCCAATACCCTACCTTTCGAATTTGGCACATTTGACTGTCTTATATATGAGAGAATTACGGATGACATGTGTTCGACTCGGCCCAAGGATTGTCCCCCGTCGATCCGAACCAATCAATATGGTTTCTCTACACTTGGAGAAATCCATCATAAAGTGGACACCTAGTTCGGCTCGGCATATACATGTCATCCTAATCCCAGTCACAGCCGCTTTATTCTTGAAATGATCATTACACTATCTACCTGATTGGCTCAACCCGACTTGTTTATGTCTGATCCGATCACACAGGGATTTCACGTCTATACATGGGCACATATGTGTTCGGATCAGCTTGACCTGCCACCGCCATTCGAAGAAGATCATGTTGGAACGAACCACTATATTCAAGTGCATCTTACATGACTTTTTGACATATGTGATATCTCAGCTCACAACCATGACTATTAGAGAATTCCACTTAATCTTTCATACTTGTATTCAATGCAGCATTGAATCCAAAGATAGGGGCAGCTGTGCATGCTACTATTCCTGACCGAATGTGTGGCCTATTCTCAGTCATTCATCCTCATGCAAGTAACTTAACCTTCACCACTTTCTTTGTCTATATAAACCCACTTATATGCACAAAGGAAGGGGTCACAAATTGTTCACAAAATTACACACAAACACACATAAAACCAGCTGAGAATATCCCAGAAGATCATGCATTGTTCTTCCATAGTCTCCCAAGTTCATCACTTGTTCTTTCTTGTTCTGTTTGTTCTTATCCAAACACCTTCAAATACACTTCATTGACTTCATTATCTGAGTGTATTTGGCTGGTACCACACTGGTCCATCTCTTTTGATCTTGTATTCATGCAGAAAGATCTCATCAGCTTCAACCAGCAATCCAACAAGTCTTGATCATCACTAATCAACATCCAACTCATCATCCAACAAGGCTTCTTATCAGCTAAATCATCCATTTAAGTTGTTGCATCTCTCTTATAAATTTTTGCATCAATAGACCACATGCACAAACTATATACAAGGACAAAACGCAAAAGCATGTTGAAATTTTATGTAAACTTCTATCCATAGTCTTATTATAATATTATCCATGTGAACTTCTATAAAAAAAACTGTATGGTCCACTTCACTTCTCAATTGTGATTAATTTCACGCGTGTATTTTTTCTTTTGGCCACTTATTTCACGCGTGTATTTAAATTGTAAGAAGTCAGTCAATTAGATAGAAGAAAAACCTGTGAATCTCTAGGAAGGCAGCTCTAGCTCAGGCCACGTGTCTAAAAGATTTTTGTTCATTTATTAATTTGTTGAATCTTAATTTTGTTAATAAATGTCACACAAGCCGGCCCGCAAGTGATGCAATCATGATTCATCAGTCATGGCCAAGTTACTAAAAACCGAACATTATTAATAAACTCATTAATTCGAAACCCAAATATCAGGAGAAAGGAAGAAAAATGAGTTTAAATTTATATATTTCAATACGATAAGAGGTGGGGCTCTTCAATAACTCTCAACTTTCCACAACTCTCCAATACACCCTTGCTCTCAAGTTTCTTGTGCGCACACCAAACTCCAAAGTCAACTCACAACCATTCTTTCTAGCTACGTGGAAGATTCTTAATTAAGCTAATTAATTTGACCTAAGACCACAAAAATCCCTAAAACTAATTCCAATTTATATAAAATTGTAAAGCTTCCAACTTGGTAGACAAGGAATAATCAACACCTACATTTTATTTTTTAATGGGGATAGGCTTCATGACCTAATTCATGACCTAATACATGTGAATACATGGGGATAGGCTTTTTATTCTATGAAGAAGTGTTTAAGAGGAGAGGCCCAATACGAGGAAAGGTTCAATATCCTTATTATAAGCACTTACACAAGACAATATGAAACAACATTCTACATTCTGACATACAAAACATATACTCAAGTTGTCATCTTGTGCCATGGACATGGAAAAGAACGATTTTTACTGTTTGTGACCTTTTAATTTATAGAATGGAGTTGATGAAACCATTTATAAATGGAATATATACTTGTAGTGATTACATCGTTTGGTATGAACTATGGAGTATCATTGTTTTATATTGTTGAATAATTTATGTGTTGGCGAAAAATTGGAAGCTCACCTTCATACTTTTTCATTTTTTATGAGTTTATGAGGATTGGTGTGGTGATACAAATTAAAGTAGTACCCACGTTGATTTGCAGCATCCCACATCTGAGTTTCCATGGAAGATAGGCTGCCATGGCTGCTTTGTTTTTTTGTCTTTTAAATTTCTTTCTTGGTAATTATATTATTATTTTTTTATTTACAAAAAAGGGGTGGGTATAATGCCACTTTTATTCTCTTCCGAAGAACAAACTAAAAAATCTCACAACTTAGAAAAAAAATCTGTATTCTAATCAACTTGCATTGGCAGATGTAAGGACAATATTAATGTGAGTGTATGTGTTAGGAATTCTAAAATTTGTATACTAAATAATGTGACATATGCCATATTATCAGTTATTAGTTATTTAAAAATAATAATCTCTAAAGTTAAGATTGGGGAACCCTATGTGCATGGCATATCATTTAGGATCGATCTAAATTTAATACACAAATTTAGGATCTCATATTATTCTCAACTGAACCACATCAACACAGGGTGAATGGTTTTTAGTCAAAAGACCTCAATGCAATTCAAGGAGATATTTCACTTAATAATTATTGTATTCAATCCACAATTCGACCATGGAAAAAAATAAAAATCCACAATTCCAGACAGCATAAACATATCAGTAAGTGAAATATCTCCTTGAATTGCAGACACCATAATTTAAACAATAAAAATAAAAATAAAGAAAATTAAATACTAATCATCGAACTGCACCCAAGAACATCCCCTAGCTTGTAGCTGCTTGCAACAGGTACCCAGACAGAGCAATTAAATAGATTAACTCCATATGTTGATGATGATCGATTGTATATCGAGAGAAGCTAATGGAATGAATAATTACAAGCGGGAGATATATGAATTATGGGGGAAGTAAGAAACTATTATGGGAGCTCCCGACGATGATGACTTTGATGATTTGGTTTCCTTTGAAGAGGGCACGTTTGCAATATCATCGGAGACCTTCGACGATGGCATGAAGCAAGTGAACAAAACTGAGAAAATGGCCATCGTTTAATTGTGCGACTGAGGCTGCTGAGCAAGCAAAGTAGAAATGGATGGGAATATATCAAGTTTAGTTTCTGTTGTGTTGGTTGTTCATTTATAGTGGGATATATATGGGACTTTGTCACTTGGAGGCCAAGGGAGTTTGAACCTTCTACGCACTCCTCATACCAACCACTACGCGTGGCTCATTTGACCAGACTCTTCCAAGCAAGTCCATTCAATTTATCTACCAATTTTATTATACGAATACATATATTTGGTGATGAAACATATATAATGACATATAAACAGATAAAACATTTTGAAAAGGACAATGAACTCATAATCAAAAAAGGCAAATAGTAATTAAAAGAAAAGCCTATGAATTTTCAACAAGGCTCTATATCTCAAGCCTACCTCCCAGATGTTTTCAGGGTTGTGAATGGGACCAGGCCAATCATTCCAAGGCAATAATATGTATCTAAAACCTTTTCATTTAATTTGTGGAATCTTAATTATTTCAATAAATCTCACACAAGCTTACAGGTTATGCAATTAATTGTTTATCATGGTTAATTCATGAGTGATGGAGAATTTGCTAAAAAACCCAAACATTATTAATAAACTCATCCTAAACCCAAATGATCTTCCTTAACATGGATGAAATGCACTTTCAAGCTGACGACACAAATATTTTAAGGCAAACAGCATTTTAGTACTTTAAGTATACCTTGTATTGCAAGGTGGTACCTTGAGTTTAAATTTCAATTTTTCAATATCTCAACTTTAATTTTTCAACAAATACATACCTTCGTTAGACTCTCTATTAAGAAGACCATTAAATGCTTACATGCCGCGCATTGATGTGGTGCATTTCCAGCGTAACTTTAATTTTTTTTAAAATAGCCACGTGTACAAATAAATAATAAAAATAATAATAAACTTTTAAAAATAAGAATAAAATAGAGATAAATTATAAACCTACGTTAATTTAATTTTTTTTTAATCTGATTTGTAAGTAAACTTATAAATGTTTGGGTATAAAGAGAATCTTTTAGGGTATGAATAGAAACACTCTTAAAAAAATCTTATGGGACTTCAAAAGACTAAAATATTCCTTTAAATTAAAGAGGTCACATGTGATGCACATGATTATTTTTAGACAAAAATATTACAGAATCAGACGGAGGCGGCACATTAAAATAAATTTTAAATTCAAGTGGTAAATTGACACAAATTTTTTTTTTTTTGGTAATAAAGTAAAATTAACCTCAAAGTTCAAGTGGGCTAAATGTAAAAAAAAAACCTATTATATATACCCTTCTTCCTTCATATAGATTCAGTACTGTACTACGTACAAACTTTCTTAATCGAACAATTACAAGCGAGAGCGCGATATGAATTATTGGGGAAGTAAGAAACTATTACGGGAGCTCCCGATGATGACGATGATGATTTTGATTTGCTTTTCTTGGACTCCTTTAAATTAGAAACCGCTTTTGCTGCATCCTCGGAGACCACCTGTGAGGATGATGAGTAAGGTATATATGAAGCAACTCACAAAAGCTGAGAAAACCGCCATTAATAATTATGATGTTTCTAATTCGCTCCCTTAATTATAATTGATGGTCTAAAGGAAAAGAGGCGAGCTAGCTGATCAGCTAGTTGTAGAAATTGAAGGATGGGCATTGGGCAACAACAAAGAGTGGGAGATCGATGTCTGAAAATGAAAGTGTTGAGAATAAAGGTGAGTTGCTTTGTAATGAGTCGATCCAATTGGTTAATTATTAACTTGCAGGGCACGGAAGAACTGATACTCATGAAGACCATATGCATAGTCTTTGATCGATGGTTCTGTCCACTTTCATAGATCACGTGGCTGCTTTGACCAGACAAATCATATACAATGACAGAAAGCTAGCTAGCATGCATGATGAAATTTCATGCGTCAAAGTTAACATGAAAGCTAAGTGGATCAATTTTGTGAAATTTGACTAAACAAAGAGACATACATCCATCTATCTGTTTAATTTTAATCTTTTTTTTTTTTTTTTAAATAAACAGAATTAATAATCAGCTAAAGAAACAATGTGAAAGTTGTCCACAAACACCTATACAATAGGGGCTACGTATGTACGTACCTTCTTAGAAATTGTTAATTCAATTCAAAGAAGCCAGTCTTGTATTGAAGTTAATTGATTAAGGTGATGCAATCAATTGTTTATTCATATATGATTCATGAGTCATATATATGCCCAAGTTGCTAAAAACCAAACATTAATAAGAAACTCATCTGAAACCCAAATATACATCTAGAGGAGCTTGCTAAGCAAGGAAGAAATGCACTTTCAAGCTGACGACACAAATCTTTTAGCAATCAAATGTAGACCTAGCAAACAGGTCGTGTTTTGTGGGTTTGGGTCAAACCCAACACAACCGGCCCGTTAGTGTTTTAAACGGTTCACCCGACACGACGCATTAATCTACAAGTGGCAAAAACTCCAACTCGAACACAATCCGAAAAATAACGGGTTTACACTACCCAACCCATTTTACCCGTTAGAAATAATTTAAATGATAAAAATAAGAGATAATTAGACTTAGGTCTTTTAGAAAAACAGTTTTTAGATGGAGACCGAGGGTGTTTTAAAATTTATAAAAAAATCTTTTTAAACAATAATAATTTATAAGAAAATCTTTTTAATTTATAATAAAGTCCTTTTAATTTATAACAAAATCCTTTTAATTCATAATAAAGTCCTTTCCAGATTTGAAGGGTATTTCCCCTCCTAGGGTGTAGAGTGGGCTTTGTAGAGGCTGCATGTTAAGTTTTAACTCCAAGATTTTGGGCTCCGCCCAAAATCTCGGAGTTAAAACCTAACATAAAGTCGTCAAATAAGAAAAATAAAAGGACGTAATTAAAAACCCTAAATCACTACCGGTCTTACTCTAAGAAAAACTCATAAAATAGACTGAAATCTAAGTCTCCCTAAAAATAATAATTAAAAAAAACTATATCACTCATTCACTCCCCCTAATCCGACCTCCTTCTTCCCCCAACCCCTCCTTCACCCACCCCCGCGCGCCGAGGTAGACTACTGGCAGAGAGAGCTAGAGAGAGAGAAAGAGAGAGCAGCGCTTTGCACACTCTGTAACTCAGTAGCCAAGTGCTCAACTTTTATTCGTTCCTCATTAGACGCTGTATTTCCTTCTGAAGCAATTCCCTTATCAGCCATTATCGCTGTAAGTTTTTCGGAGGTCACCCATCGCCTGATGGTTTCATTGATACAATCTTCAATCATCTTATGAAACGCTCTCGTAACAGTCATTCACCAGGTATACGTAAGTCCCACCAGGCATGTCAAATTATGTTACCCTAAAAAATCACGACAGAGATTGCCGAGAAGTCTGATAAGAACATAGAAGGGTATAATTTGATTTCTTTTCTATGTTTTTCAAGAATAAGAACTTGTATCAAGATTATGAAAACATAAAGTGAAATTAGAGAAGCAATTTCAATCTTGAAGTTGATCTTTGTTTAATATGTGTTTAGTTTGTTGTTGTTCTTTGTTTGTTTTCCTTGAATGGGTTTCTTTTATTCTGTTGTGATTTTTGTGTGAAGTCTATGAATTGGAAGAATTTTAATTGTTTATTATGGAATTAGTTGGGAAAATTTGTATTTTTATTGGAAAATTAGGGATGTAGTGCTTTTGTAGTGTGAAGTGAAGTTTGTTTGGCATCTATGCCTAGAACTGCATCTTGATCTGGATTAATTGTACTCAATCAATCGTGTGTGTGTAGCTAGGGTCAGAAATCGCTGATTCAATATTAATAGATCCAACAAGTAGAAAGTTTATATATATGCACTTAATGGAGATGTCCATCTCTTGATGGCCGATTTTATTGGTTTTATGAACATGCATTGCCAGTACTGTCAACACATATTGACAGTAGAACATGTTGAAGATTTCAATATATATATGTAACAAAGTGAAAACCTATGTATCAGTTAGTTTTCTTGAGACACTTAAACTGAATGGGTGCCTTATCATTTGGACACTTGTGTTCAAATTGAATGGATGCAACTTACGTTCAATTTGAAAAAGGTATGTACGTTCAAATTGAATGGGTATCTCTGGCACCCTTTTTGTTCTATAAATACACTTACATATGCCAACAGTTTGATATATCAGAAATATAATTGGTTTCTTTTCTTTCTTTCCCCTCCTCTTCTTCAACTCATACACTTTCCTTCTAGAATTTTCTAAGGGAATTCTTTGATTTTGCTACATCACAGATTTCAGACTTTATTATATCCTGGAAGTGATTTGCCAAGAACCTATTAGCAAACTCATTTGAGTGGGGGAAAATAACACTTTAAGGAAACGATTCAAATCGTACCTCAAAGTTGTTCTCCATATTTTTACATTTATTCTAACAATCTTAAAGTGTTATTTTGCAATGGAGAACAAGTCTGGTAACATGGCAATGAATGTTATCAATCAGGATGTCTACAAATTAGACAAGTTTGATGGAACAAATTTCACTCGATGGAAAGACAAGATGTGTTTTATGCTTACTGTACTCAATGTAATATATGTGCTGGACCCAAAATTGCAGCCTTTTTCTGAACCAAGTGACAAAGACACAGAAAATAATTGCAGACAGGAAGAAACGTGATGAAGATGAATTGGTTTGCAGAGGACACATTCTGGGCACATTAACCGATTGCATATATGATTTATATTCTCACATTCAATCTCCAAGAAAAATCTGGGAAGCTTTGGAGCACAAGTACACAACAGAGGAGAAAGGTACTGACAAATTTTTGATGTTCAAATATTATGAATTCACTATGTCTGACAATAAGCCCATCCTAGACCAAGTTCATGAGTTATTGGTCTTAGTTTCAAAACTTCGTGAACTTAAAATCATTATTCCAAATCCTATGATTGTTGGGGCTATTATGGATAAATTACCCCAAACATGGAATAATTATAGAAAGAAACTTCTGCATATGGTAGAAGATATTAGCTTGGGGGATCTGCAAAAGAGTATTCAAATTGAAGAAGAAACTCAAAATCGTGATAAATGTTTTTCTCCTCAAGATTCCTCCAAAGTTCATAATGTGGAAGGCAGCAAATACAAGAAGAACTTCAAAGTGAAAAAGGATACTGGGAAGTTCAAAAGGAGCAACTCTAACAACAAACATAAGAATGTTAATGGGGCTTGCTATCATTGTGGCAAGAAAGGCCATTACATTTGTGATTGCAGGCACAAGAAATTTAGTGAACAAAATGCCAATAAAACAAATATTGCAAACATGGTGGAAGATTCTGGAGATGACATTGTTGCAATGGTATCCATGATGTACATTAGCATAATTACTAAATTAAATATGGATGCGGCAGTGAAATCCTCTTATTGGTGGCTTGATTCTGGGGCTACTATCCATGTGTGTAATGACAAAGCACAATTCAAGACATATGAAGCAGCAATGGACAATCTAGAGGTCTTAATGGGTAATCACAACTCTGCCAAAGTTCTAGGAAAAGGGACCATTGAATTGCAGTTTACTTCAGGCAAGAAACTGACTTTGCTTAATGTACTATATGTTCCTGAAATTAGAAAGAATCTTGTATCTGCAAATATGTTATGTAAAAACGATATAAAAACCATGTTAGAGTCCGACAAATTAATAATGTTGAAAAATGGGATGTTTGTCGGAAAGGGTTATTCTTGTGATGGGATGTTCAAACTCAGTATTAATAACAAAGTGAATTCTTCTGCTTATATTGTTGATTATTCTTCTTATTTATGGCATTTACGTTTAGCACATATAAATTATAGATCTTTGAATTATATGTGCACACATGATTTGATAGCATGCAATAGTGATAATATTAGTGATAAATGTGAAATATGCATTCAAGCAAAGATGACTAAGAAACCTTTTCCAAAGGCTGAAAGAAATATAGATTTATTAGATTTAATACATTCTGATATTTGTGAGTTTAATGGTGTTTTGACTAGAGGAGGAAAAAGATATTTTATTACCTTTATAGATGATTGTTCTAAATATACTTGTACATCTTCTGTTTAATAAAGATGAAGCCTTTGAATGCTTTAAGCGTTACAAGGCTGAAGTAGAAAATCAAAAGGGAATAAAATTAAATGTCTTCGTAGTGATAGAGGTAGTGAATATTTTTCAAATGATTTTTATATATTTTGTGAAGAGCATGGTAATGCACATCAGAAAACAGTACCATATACACCACAACAAAATGGTTTGGCAGAAAGAAAAAATAGAACACTCACTGAAATGATTAATTCCATGATGATAAATGCTAAAGTTCCTTTATATCTGTGGGGTGAAGCATTATTTACTGCATGCCATATTCACAATAGAATTACATCTAGAAAAACACATGTATCACCATATGAAATTTGGAAAGGTAGAAAACCAAATTTGTCATATCTAAGAGTATGGGGATGTTTAGCCTTTTACAAGGCAATCGACCCCAAGAGATCCAAGTTGGGTCCAAGAGGCATCAAAAGCATATTCGTTGGATATGCAGAAAATGCTAAAGCATATAGGTTGCTTAACTTAGACTCTAAAACTATAGTTGAGTCTAGAGATGTTGAGTTTATAGAAAATAAATTGTATAATGATCATGTTTCTATAATAGATCAACAAAATCAAGCACCTTTGTTTACTCAAGGTCCTAATTCTTTTCAAAATGTGAAAAGAAAACAGCCTCAAACTAATTTTGCACCTAGCAAGAGTCGAAGAGTAAGAAAAGAAAAGACTCTAGCTAGATCCAGATTTTATTTCATCTCAAGCTATTGTATTTTTAATAGAAGGAGATAGAAATCAAGTCTTGAACAAAATACCCATTTTATTGAATGTAGAAGATTATTCATAAAGTCTAAGCGAAGCAATGGCTTCAAGAGATGTAGCTTTCTGGAAAGGAGCAATAAATGATGAGATGGACTCATCATTATCAAATCAGATAGACATGGGTTTTAGTAGACTTACTGCAAGGATCTAAAGCAATAGGTTGTAAATGGGTGTTTAGAATAAAATATAATACTAATGGGTCAATGCAGACCTTTAAAGCCAGGCTTGTGGCCAAAAGTTTTAAACAGAAAAAGGAATAGATTACTTCGATACTTATGCACCAGTAGCTAGGATCACATCTATTAGAGTGCTATTTGCTTTGGCATCTTTATAACACTTGTATGCACACCAAATGGATGTGAAAACTGCATTTTTAAATGGTGATTTAGATGAAGAAGTATATATGGAACAACCAGAAGGATTTGTTCTCCCTGGAAATGAAAAGAAAGTATGTAAATTAGTTAGTCATTATATGGATTAAAACAAGCACCCAAACAATGGTATGAAAAATTTGACTTTGTGCTTTTGTCATATGGATTTAGACATAATAATGCTGATAAATGCATATATTCTAAGTTCACACAAGATTATGGTGTTATTATATGTTTATATGTTGATGACTTACTAATATTTGGAACAAATATGAAAGGTGTATCTAAAATAGAGAAGTATCTAAATTCAAAGTTCAAGATGAAGGACTTGAATGAAGTTGATACTATCTTAGGAATAAAAGTGAAGAAGCATAATAAGGGATATGCTTTGTGTCAATCACATTATATAGAGAAAATGCTTAACAAATTTAAGCATTTATAAATAAAAGAAGAGACTACTCCTTATGAGCCTAATAATACTTCACTTAATAATTCTGGCAGATCAATTGCACAACTTGAGTATGCTAGTGCAGTGGGAAGCTTAATGTATTTAATGCATTGTACAAGGCCAAATATTGCATTTTCAGTTTGCAAGCTTTCTAGATACACCAGTAATCCGGGTACTGTGCATTGGAAAACAATTAGTAGAGTTTTTGGTTATCTTAAAAGAACCATTCACATGAGCTTATATTACTCTGAATTTCCAGCAGTACTTGAGGGATATTCGGATGCAAGTTGGATAACAAGTGCTAGTGATAATAAGTCTACATCAGGGTGGATTTTTACAATTGCCGGAGGAGCAATTTCTTGAGCTTCTCTAAGAAACAAACATGGATAGCACATTCAACTATGAAATCTGAATTTATAGCTTTGGCAGTGGTAGGCAAACAAGCAGAATGGCTTGGAAATTTATTATTGGAAATAGAGTTGTGGCCACAACCAATGCCATCAATTTCTTTGTACTGTGATAGTGAGGCTACTTTGTCTAGAGCATATAGTAAAATATATAATGGAAAGTCTAGACACATTAGCTTAAGACATGAGTATGTCAGACAATTAATAGCAGATGGTACTATTAATATTATATATGTTAGGTCAAGTAATAACTTAGCAGACCCGTTTACAAAAGCACTCTCGAGAGATTTGGTAGTTAAAACATCTAGTGGAATGGGGCTAAAACCCTTCACCGAAAGCCACCAGTAATGGTAACCCAACTTTGTTTAGAACATCACTATTTCAAAGTTTAATGGGTAATAATAAGTTACTTATATGTGGTTGTAAAGGCACTGAAACTAATAATAAAAGCCCATTCCAAGATGCAAGATGATCAGTGCAAAATTGCTATGTTTAGGAGGATGAGTTATTATCTCTTAATGAGGTTAATTTTAATTTTAATTTTAATTTTATTTCATGTCTATATATAGTAGCAAGGGCATGGGAAGAACCTCACCTATATGAACATAAGAAGTGGTGCCGCTTCTAACAAGAGTTGGGTTTTCTCTTGTAAGTGTTCATGAAACCAGAATGAAGCACAGGGCCATAATAGTGCTTAACTAGTTCAGAATTTTTCTTTAAGGAAATATAATATAATCATGTGTGTGGTAATTCCGGTTTTAATATAAGGAGATTTGGTTTAAGTTAAGACCACCGTAGTTTTCATTAAAACTTTGAATTACTTACACTAATTGAAGGTTTAATTCGAAAGACACCTTCTTGTATGCATGATAATATGGGTATGATTATGACTAGTGAATAAAGGGGAATCGTTGGCATATTTAATTTGAGAAATTGTGGCAATTTCATATATATATTGAAAATTGGGAAGAATTGTTGAAGATTTCAATATAAAAAATATATATGTAACAAAGTGAAAACCTCTGCATCAGTTAGTTTGCTTGAGACACTTAAACTGAATGGTGCCTTATCATTTGGACACTTATGTTTAAAATCAATGGGTGCCTTATCATTTGGACACTTGTATCCAAATTGAATGGATGCAACTTACGTTCAATTTGAAAAAGGTATATATGTTCAAATTGAATGGGTATCTCTGGCACCCTTTCTGTTCTATAAATAAACTTACATATGCCAACAGTTTGATATATTAGAAATCTAATTAGTTTCTTTGCTTTCTTTCCCCTCCTCTCCTTCAACTCATACACTTTCCTTCTAGAATTTTCTAAGGGAATTCTTTGATTTTGCTACATCACAGATTTCAGACTTTGTTGTATCCTGGAAGTGATTTGCCAAGAACCTATTAGCAAACTCATTTGAGTGGAGGCAAATAACACTTTAAGGAAACGATTCAAATCGTACCTCAAAGTCGTTCTCCATATTTCTACATTTATTCTAACAGAACAGTATGACCTAAAAATAAACTTTGATTCCAAGGTAGCACAAAAAAAAAAGGGTTGTGTTTATTAATTGGTTGTTTAAAAGACTCTTGCCTGTGAGGTTGTACGTAGGTCAGAGGTGGTTGAATTTCACTATCCTGATTTAAGAATTTTGCTCTCTTTCATCCCCACTTTATTGGCCATGGTTGTTGGTGAGTCGGTGACAAAGGGATTAGTATTTTAGATATATTAAAAACTTGAATCTTTGAAATTCAAAGTATCTTCTGTTTTTTTAATTGTATTAAGTTATAGTATTTTGGGTTATATGCAGTGGATCTCTGTGAAGCGTCAGCATGCTGTGATAGTAATGGCTGATAGTCCTTACTACTCAAAATTTCGGGACTACTGCAAGGTGCATGAGTTCTTTTCTTGACCATTTTTACATCTGCCTTGCTCGTAGCTTTTGATTTTGTCATATGTTATATATTTTTGCCTCAATTTGTTTGGTCATATAACCATTGGATATCTGCATGTATGATACTAACTCACTCACTCTCTCTCTCTCACCCACACACACACTCATCAAATGCACATTTCTCCCTCCCTCTCCCTCACTCTTTCTCACACAATTAAATGCACATTTTTACCTCTCTGTATTGGAGGTCCCTCTTTTAATTTTATGGCCGAGTAATATGGCCCTAGTTAATTGTCTTCGATCGCCTTCTAATTGCTGTAGTACCTTACGAGACCCTATCTTTTTGACTTGTTTTGCTCCCCTTTTTCTATGGTCCATGTATATTGTTGTCAAGGCCCTTGTTGTTCCTTCCTGAGCTTGCATTGTTTAATCTCTTGTGGACATTTAGGGATCACATAATCACATTTTTATGCTTTTGAGTTGGGTAATGGTTAATAGAGATCCATGGTATTGTAACACTTGGATACAACTGTCAAAATTGAACATAAAGATTGAGATTAGGTTTAACTGTGTTTGTGCTGGATTGGTTGGATTATTTTACTCTTTCTGATGATCTAAGCTCTTGTAATGTTTAGAATTTTATTGTTTATAAACATGTGCTCAGTTTCAACATATGGATTTCCTCTCTCTTCTCATGCTTGAGCTACTTTACAGCTAACAAGTATATTATAGGCTTGGGTGACCCTTAAAACTATACAATTCTATGGTCACATGCCCTAATGTATTGATGTGTATGTTCTTGGTTATGACAGCGAGGTTTTTAGAGGGGTGCAATTACATTGCTAATGAACATACGATCAATCGTGTGTGTGGTACTAGTCATGCTTGTTATTATGTGCAGGAAAAATGTGAAAAGAATGCTAGAAGTCATGCAAAATTAACGATGGGTCATACTGGTGGCACAATGACCTTTGCACAACATCGTGCTAATTTTGTAAGTATTGAATTTAATTATTAATCTATAGCTAGCTGTATATGGGAATTTTACCTTGAATATACTCATTGACGCTAACACGAAGATGGTCGCTCGTATATTGATAGTGTCTCTGAGTAATTACATGTAAGTTTGGCAAATATTTAATAAGTTTTAAACCATTAATTTGTAACGGTTTATGATTAATGACCATTATATTAATAAACTTAAATTTATATTTTTATAGGAGAAGATGAACCAAGAATTTCAGCAATTAGCCGGTGATGAAGAACCAACACTAGAGTTGCGGCAAAGGGCCTATGTTAAGGTAAGGGGTCTTAATCAGCGAGATCGAGTTCGTGGTTATTCCCTTGGGGTGACTCTTGATATGGTGTCGTGGGTAGAATCTCGGCATGGCGTGACTCTACTTGAATGAATTGTGAGATTTCAACTGGCTTGACAACACCTGGGTCGCCTGAGATTCTTAATTGGTGAGACTACATCTACGTCTACACTGTGAGGCTTTAGGGGGATGCTTGGTGAGACTCCGAATGGACCAAAAGATTTAGTAGATAAATTTCTACAGGTTGATCGGCGTTGAGAAGACTAGACAATAGACATATGTGAGTGTTTTCATATTTTGTTATTTGATTTTGTAGTAGTGGCGGAATTATGTGTGACGCTAGTACTTTTTTATATTCTTTATAATTTTCATGGCATTTTACATTGATAGCGATGAAGTTGTATGTGACACTCATATTTATTAATAATAGTTTTTTAGTGTTTTTTTAATAAGTTCATTTGAACAAAAGTAGTATTTAAAAAACCCAAATGCGAAAGCCCAATTCTCAGCCGACCCATTTTTTAAAAATCAGATACTACTGTAGTGGCGTTACTGTAGCGCGCTACAGTAATACCTTTGAGATTTGTTATTGTCTAAGTTTGCAAAACAACTCAAAAACAAGGCAACTTATACAAATCTTACAGTTTTTTTTTTTTGTATAAACACAAAAAATAGCATAAAACAAAAAAAATGAAGCTCGTTATTTTTTCTTTTCAATATCTAGAGAATTGTCACTGTCGAACAGTAACAAACACATTTTGAACCAAATTTAAAAATTGCCACTGCCCATTAGAGAAAAATCAAGTATTGTTATTATTACTGTCAAATTATTGTTACTGTAGCAAACTATAGTTTTTTTTTTTTTTTGTATCAGGCCATTTTTTTTAACGCCAATTTTTTTTTTTTGAGTAATTTTATTCAATATACCCTTTTATTACCCTTTAAACTATTTTGACCCCTCAGCCCACAAAATAACTTTTATGACCTTTTTCCTTTTTTTCCAGACCAAAAATACCCTTATACAAATACACTGTAGCAACCATTTCCTCCATCTTCGAGTTATTGTAGCAGCCGTTTCCTCCATCTTCTTCCTGCAAGCTGCAGCAACCATGGAGAGCAACCTCCATCACCGGCCAACGCCCATCATCTCCTCTCTCTATCTCTCTCCCCTTCTTTCTAAAACGAAATTTGAAAAACCAAAACAAAATTCGAAAACTCATATTTGGGTTTTTCTTTAAATGGGTTGAGAGGGAAGGGAAAGACAGAGACATAGACAGAGATAGAGAAACAGAGACGTATGAGATGTTGATGGGGGGGTGGAGGATGGTGGTGGGCACCGTCCAACGACCTATCATCTTCTCTCCCAACCCAAATCTGAAAAAAATAAAACAAATTTGAAAATCTATATCTGGTGAAATGTGCTATAGCCAGATCTGTTTGAATTTTTGGTCGCCACATGTCGAATTTTTGGTCACCATATGGTGGAATGTGCTATAGCCAGCTCTGGTTAAATTTTTTGTCATCACATGGTCGAATTTGTGGTCGCCACATGGTGGAATGTGCTATAGCCATGTGGCGACCACAAATTCGACCATGTGGCGACTAAAAATTCAACCAGCTCTGGGTTTTTCAGAGAAAAACTCATTTAGAGGGTATTGCTGGACAACATGGGTTTTTTTTTTTTTTTGTTGAATTTTGCTGGGTTTGTTGTTGCATTTGCTGGGTTTGCTGCATCTGCTGGGTTTGCTGCTGCATCTGCTGGGTTTGTTGGATCTATTGGATTTGCTACATCTGCTAGGTTTACTGCAGCGACAGAGGATGGGGGCGCCGATAGCTGGGACGGCGAGTGGTGTGGCGACGATGAGGCAATGGTTGGCTGGGGAGGAAGGAAGAGAGGGAGGGGCAATGGTTGGGTGGGGAAGAGAAAGGAAAAAAAAAAAAAGCTACAGTAAAAAAAGGGTTTTATATGGAGGGTATTTTTGACATTTCAAATGCAAAAGGTTCATAAAAGTTATTTTTTGGGCTGGGGGGTCAAAATAGTTTAAGGGGTATTAAACGGGTATATTGAATAAAGTTACTCATTTTTTTTCCACATCTAGCAATTATTATTCATTGACACTATCAAAGAGTAGCTATTTTCAAATTTTCACTATGCAAAGACAACTTATACAAATCTTCACACAGTAATAATCACCTAAATTGTTACTGTCACACAGTAACAATCACATGATTGCTACTGTCACACAGTAACAATCACTTTATTGCTACGTTGACTAAGTGTAATGACTGTTTTGCCCTTCTCATTGCAACTTGGCTCGAATATCCAATCTGGCAGCATGACAACATCGGGACTAGGATTTCTTGAGCCCATGTTCCTGTTAAGACCAGACAACCAATAAATTTCCAGGTTTCACAACAATTTAACTATTCAATAGCCTAAATAGGCGGTAACCACCACTCATGGTGGCTGCCCGACCCCAAACAACACACTAACATCACAAAAAACGTACCAATTGAACCTAGAAAGGTTCTTGGGACTCCAATTGGGCCGAAATGATAAAATCCATGGTGAGGGGAGTGAAAGCCCATGGTGAGGGGAGAAAAATCCACCAAAAGTCTAGGCGATCGGAGCTCGAAGGTGGCCGTAATCGGCAAAACACCGTCGACGGTGGAGCTGGCTTTCCGTCCAGTTTGAGGATCGTTGCTTCCTAGAGGCACCAAAACCTCAGATCGTGTCCGATGATGCTGAATTTTGGATATATTAGAGTAGACACACAGAGGAACAACTTTCTAGTTAAACACTTTTCAATTTGGGTTCTGGAAATCAACAGATTTCACAGGGGAAGAACGTACATCTTACCAGGGGGTCAGAACAGAGTTAGCTCACTTCATCCTTCTTTATCCTTCTCCATACAAGTCCGATCACTCTGAATTTTGGATATGTTGTAGGTGAGATCATGACGAACAATATTTGTGTTTTGGGTTTTCGCATTTGAGGTCGCCATCTAGACGATCCAGATTGTGAAGAGAGAGAAGAGAAAGAATAGATGCGAGGGAAATGAGATAGGGAGTAGGAGAGAGACGAAAAAGAGACGGAGTCAATCAAGTGGACCGGGAAAAAAAAAAAAAAAAGTGGGTCGGAAGCAACTTAATTGGACCTGCTAGGAAGCCTAATTTGATGGTGGATTTTATAGGAAGGTGGAAGCCCAAGTGGGAGTATTGGTAATTATATGTATTTTGTTTGGGATTGATTTATTAATAATATTTTATAGTTTAATTTAATATTATTATCAAATAAATATCATATACAACAAAACAAAAACAAAAACAGGTTATCTAGGTGTGGATTTTCCAGCATTATACAAAAAATATATATAATTTTCATATTATTTTAAATTTAATTTACAATAATAATAGAGGTGAATGCTAAGTGCCTCTAAAATCATCTAAACTTAATCACGGAATTAATATGAGACGGATACTAAAGTGCCCCTATATAATTTTCAGATTATTTAAATTTAATTTATAATAATAATAGAGGCGAATGGTAAATGCCTCTAAAATAATTCAAACTTAATTAAGAAATTTATATGAGGCAGATACTAAAGTGCCCCTACAATTGTTTTGAATTAATTTGGGGTGGTTATTATCCGCCCCTAATTAATTTTCAAATAACATAGGGGCAGTTATTATTCGCCCTCGAGTATTAAATTAATTCGGTTATAATTAAAGATAGCGTCGTATAAATATCCGCCCTTATTTCTCATTGGGGTTGATAGATAGTGACATCCGCCCCTAATATTAATTAGCGATGGTTACAATAAGGTCGTTTATTATTTTCGCCTCTCCCACCGCCCCTATGCCATGTAGGGGCATTTTTCTGCCCCTACTATTTTTTGTAGGGGAGAATCTTTTATGCCCTATATCCTATATTTCTTGTAGTGAACACTGTAGTTCTTTAATTTGATTGCGTGAATCCAGCCCAGAACCAAAATAGGGTGTAAGCAAATATTAAATAGAGTCCATTAATTATAAGGTATTAACAAAATAAAATATTAATCAAAACCACTCAATCTATTTTTATTAACTTGAGGACACTATCTACCAGCCCAAAAAATAATATGCGGACACCTTCCAAAAGAAACGCATCACAACAAAACCAACTACACAAACAGCCAAAAACTGATCTTCTTCTTTTCTTTGCCAAATCGATCTCTTTCTTCAACTCTACCAAATCGACAATTGTTCATCTTCACTCACAAGCATCTTTCTGCAACTGCAAGCTTGCAACTCCAAAAAAACTGTAGTTTCAGTTCACAAACTGCTTTCAGTTCACTTTGCAGTTTCAGAAACTGCAGTTTCACTTGTAGTTAGTAATTGCAACTGCAAGCCTGCAGCTCCAATAAACTGCAGTTTCACTTACACTGCAACTGCAAGCTTGCAACTCAAATAAATTGCAGTTTCAGTTCATTTGCAGTTTCAGAAACTGCAGTTGCAACTCAAATAAACTGCAGTTTCTGAAACTGCAACTGCAAGTCCGCAACTCCAATAAACTGCAGTTTCAACTCTAATAAATTGCAGTTTCTGCAGTTTCAGTTCACAAACTGCAGAAAGTTCACTTGTAATTCCAGAAACTGCAGTTTTTTATGCAGTTCCAGAAACTGCAGTTTTCTGCAGTTTCAGAAACTGAACTAAACAAAAAAATCAAGAACCTAAACATAAATCGGCGAAAGGGCTCGTGCAGATCTTGCACTCCTTGCCGTAATCGGTGAAGGGGCTCGTGCAGATCTTGCACTCCTTGTCGTAATCGGTGCGCGTCAAGCCGACGTAGGGGTTGTCGCCGAGGCACGACTCGCTGATCAGGAAGTCTGAGCTCTCGATCTTGCGACGTCGTCCAGATCGAGCTCTCTTCTCTCTCTCTTCGCGACTTCTCAGACTTCTCTTTCTCTCGGATTGGAAAACCAGCTAGCTTATAACCACAGCCGTATGGAAAACCAGCTACCTTAAACTTTGCGCTCAATCATCTTCGTCGGAGATCGATGAAGAAGATGGATGAGTTTGGGTGTGGCTGTGGCTGTGGCTGTGGCTGTGGTTGAGTTTGGATGTGAGTGTAGGTGTGTGAATGCAAGTCTGTGTGAGCTATAGTTTGAATAGAGTGTAAATGCGGGTACAATAATGATACCAACTCAAAGTGACCTGATTCCTAAAATTAACCTGATTGTTATATATTAACAATAAGGGCTTGTTTGGTACGTCGGACTGTATTGACTAATTTCTGTCGGATAGTATTAATCTGTTCCGGAGAGTACTGACTGTTTATCCAGAATACTATCAGGCGTTTGGTACTGTTTCGGATAAACAGTCTTATACTGCGTTTGGTGCTCCGTCGGATAGCAGCGGATCAGACTATTTTTTTAATTCTTTGATAACTTAGTGAAAATTAAAATTCATATGACACAAATTATTTTTGGCAAGATTTATACGACAAGATTTTTTTTTTCTTTTTTTTTTGCCAAGATCTATAGGACAAGAGGACATGAGGAAATTCATTCTCATAATTGTAGAACTTAGGATCATACGTTTTACATAGTATATAAGCACATCTTTATTGAAGAAAAAATCATAACCTAATTCCCAAAAAAATGTAATAAAATGATATATTGAATAAATTTAAAAGAAAAAATAAGAAGAGATAATTAGACATCATACATAGAAGAGGAAATATATAAAGAAAGAGAAGAACCTGTGGAGAAGATAACAGAGAAAACCCTAGGGAGAAGAAGATGAAAATAACGTCTGTTGATTTTCAACGTGTTTTTGTTTTCCCAATTTAAGCGTGTATTATCTAATCCTAGGTGTGTGGGTTGTATTAGTTAGTCAGGTAAGGAGAGTATTAAAAGCCCAGTCCGGTTTACATAGTCAGGTAATTAAATAATACAAGTAGACACCAAACAACTGATATAGACTATTTATTCCTATCCAGAGTCTAATACGATGTACCAAACATGCCCTAATGGTATTAGAAGTTAAAAACCATAGCAAAGATGTAGTAATGAGTAATTATTTCTATTAAATAATGATTAACTGCTAATATTAGATGATGATAAAGATTTTTTAAAATTACTTTAGTATCCTCCAATATTTCAAGGTATGTATGATACGAAGAATATGTTGAAGGTTTTCTTCAATTCATCTACCACATAAGTTTGAAGGAATAAAGAATGATTAATTATAAGTTTGAAACATTTCAACAATGAATAAATTTGTAATGTGAGTCCTTTTCGATCTGAATGAAATTTGTAATGTGAGTTGGTGGGAATACCGAACAATAAATATATCAGTTTTCACTCCTCTTTTGAAATTGGATGCATGAGTTAATGTACTCATGCCCTTATTGATTCACACTGAAGTAGTTGGCACACAATATGCATTTTAGGAATTAAACAATATGTATGTGAATCATTTTATCCATTCCAAGAATGAAATAATATGTATGTGAATCATCTACCAGAAAAAATGTGTGAATCATTTTATGAAGCACTTGTATGTGAATTATTATATCAAATGGGCTTTCCAAGACCCAGCTTTGGAATGCATTTTGGCTTAGGCTATTCTGACCACCCTAAATTGTTAAGTTGATCACTCTATTTTTAAATTCCAATTTTACCCTTAAAATAAAAAATTTCAAATTTATTTGTCAAATCATTCGACACTTGTTTGTGATTATTCGACATCTAACTACCGAACATTGGCGGAGTTTTCGGTAAGTAACCACCGAATGGAAATGAAAAAGACATTGGGCAGTATTCTGCCGAACATTATCATTATATTCGGACGTAAGCTGCCAAATTCCTTAGTATATTTCAGTGGCATGCTGCCGAATGAGTCTAGGTTATTCCATAATTTTGTGCAAGAAAGGGTAAAATAGGAAAACTTTGTCCAAAATATGTTCGAGTGGTTGGAATAGCCTCTACCATGCATTTTTTTTATGCATTTTTTTTATGGTCAATGAATCATATGATAAAGAAGACCGACATTACATCATTTGCATTGCAAGTTTTTTATTTTATCTAAATTATGGAGGGGATTCGAATTTAGTATAATAAAGTGGAGAGAAATAACACTAAACCTATAACTAGTTTGTTGAGTCCACTTATTGAGTTAAGATTAATTTAGCATTGAATGACAAACCAAGGTAACTACGTAAAGTCTACAAACAAACAAAAAAAAGTCGATAAAGAAAAAGTAACACATGAACCAGAAATTTTTTTTAAATATTGGGTTTTTCTATAAATGTAAAGTTTTAAAAGAGTTCTTTTAAAAATATTTTCTAATCATAAAATTATAAGAGTTCATAAAATTTATCCCCCTAATTATTGGGGGTTCGTACTTTGTCCTCCAAACTATTTTTTTTTGACAGATGACTCCCTATACTATGTTTCGTCAAATAAAAGACTCCTAATCTGTCGAAAAATAGTGTTCTCGGTTAGTTTTGCACTCATTGGCGCTCAAAGAGAAGGCCACAAAAAATGACAATTCGTTTTTTTTTTTTTTACGGGATGGGGTTATGTGTTTGACCAACGACAGATCCAGGAATTTTATCCCGAGGGGTCATGGTGTACACCATACCATAAATTTTTTTTAACGAAAATAACACTAAAAATTAAACGATAGTAGTTTCATTCATAATTCATGGTAAAAACAATACAAACTACAATTGTCCACAATGAGTTTTCATATTATGAAAACGTGTCATTATAGCTTTATTATCAATACAAACAAAAACATCTTTTTTAATACCATTGATCTCCCATTTTGTTGCGGAGTGGACCTTTAATAATATTCATGACGGAAAACTCATAATAACAATAAATAATTAATACAATAAAAACTCATAATCAATTAACCAACCAATAATTAAATCAATATCAAGAACTAGCTACTAATTAGTCTAATTTCATCACAATAATCTTATCAATTAATTGAAAAACATCATATATTATAAATTTAGGACGAATTGAGAATTGAGAATTAGGGTTTAAAACTTTAAACTTACTTGAAAAAATGAAATTGAAACTTAAAACTTGAGTCTTGAGGGGCACTGGGCAGCAAGGGCGACGACAGGTGGCGTGGTGGTTGGTCTGGTGGTGGGGGTTGGGTTAGTGGGTTAAGTCTGTGTGGTGTGAGTTTTGAGAAGTTTAATTAAGAAAGGGAATGAGAGTGAAGAAGGGGGCGCACTGCACACACACAGGTTAGTAAGTTTTAGAGAGTTTTTTTTTTTTTTTTTCCTAGTTCCTAGCTCAAAACAACGTCGTTTTGAGCAGGAACTTAAAAAAAATAAAAATAAACAAACCTGGCCAAACGATGTCGTTTTGGCTAGGCAACAAACAGAGCAAAAAAAAAAAAAAGGGAAGAAGGCTATTGAACTGGTTTGTACTAGTCCGGCGAAGGGCGGCTAAGAGAAGTGAGGGTCGCCATCTAGAGATGGGAGGTAACGCAGCGTTAACCCTAGAACAGATATTCTGGAATTCACCATGAAATTGAGAAAACCTCAAGAATTATTTTATAAAATATGACATAATGCCCAAAACAGCCGAAACCCTAGTTGGCAATAAAATAAAATAGAAATTAAATAAACAAAAATTCAGAAAAACTTTAAATGCACTTTTAACCTAGTAAACAGCCTTATTTGGCCTAAAAAGCCCATAGATCACAAAAAAGTAGTGAGTTAGACTAGTCTCGCGATTCCCTTCGATTTGATATGCTATAGTATGATATTCTGAGCCAAACCCTCCGACTAGTATAAATCATTTCTTGGATTTGCGACGATCGAGCTGCTGCATGAACCTCTCCGCCATCCGTTCTACATCAGGAGGTCGTCATCCAGAGAGATGGGATGTTTTGGGCTTCTCAACTCGGCCGCCGGAGGGTCACTCGACCCCCCACCTTTGTATGTGGATTCGTCCCTGTGTTTGACTGAACATTGTCGCGCAGGTGAAGTTTAAAAAATTTTAGTTTGGGGGAGAAAGTTCAAACTCCCCAATAATTTTGGGGAATAAATTGTAATTAGCCTATATTATAATAATTATTTTAAAAAAAGAAAGTGAGTTGACTATTTTGGAGAGTGGTAATTAGGGGTGCAACTTGGGAATGTAACGAATGTTTGAAAGCCTTGGGATTAGCTCAAGTGGTGAGGGTGGGTATGGTATGGGTTAGAATTAGGCTAAATCTAGGATTCGATTCTTTCCAATGTAACCGAAAAAAATAACTTGGGAATGTTGGAAGGTCAACCCAAACATAACTGGTCCTTTATATTTGGGTTTGTTTGGGATTAAAAAAAAAAAAAAAAAAAAAAAAAAAAAAAAAAAAGAGGATACCACATACTCAATTGATGATAATTTCATAAGAACTCTTGCCCATTTTTATCGAGATGGGCTCAACCCAACACCACCTTGAACTACAAGAGATGAAATGACAAAATCTTATTATTTTGATCATTCAAAAATAAATATAACTATTGATTTATTCAAAATCCAAACTTAAAATATATTTTTAGGGTAAATCGTAAATTAAAATTTAATATCTCAACCCCTCCCTGCAACCCCTCCCTGCAACCCAGCCTCTCCCCACAACCCAGCCCCTCCCCCTCCCTGCAACCCAGGCCCTCCCCACAACCCAGCCCATCTCCGCAACTTAGCCTTTCCCCACATCCCAGCCCCTCCCTGCTGTTGGCAAAACAGACAGATCCGTCGCCCAGCATCACCATCGCCGTTGACCACCACCATCTTCTTCACCCTTCTCCCCCCTCGCCGCCCCTCTCCCCCCAACCCAAAGAAAAGAGAAACCCACTAGGATCGCATTGCTGGAAAAACTTCTGAACATCTGCAAAAAAAAAAAAAAAAAAAAAAGGTAAACTCATATGGAGGAAATTGAAAGAGACCCCATATCTCTTTCAACGCAAATAGATATGTAAATGATGTAGGACAAATGCATGAGAAGGAATTGAAGGAGTTGGAGGACCGGTCCACCAGCCCAAAGACCGGTCCTTAGATCCTCTGCCAGTACACCTTAGTTCCTCTGCCAGTACACTTAGTACACTTAGTTGACTTTTAACTTGTCTACTCAGTGATAGCCGCCCTTACTTATTTTCATTAGTCATGCTGATTGTCTTCCCCTGTTTTAAGGATTGCTCTTTGTGTTGAGAGGCACCTTACTGTTGGACCATTGGTACGTGATGAGTTCTCTCTTCCCTTTTGTACTTAGTGTTTCAGCTAGCTCCACCATGATGGTGGCTGATTGAGTGTTAGTCACTCAGCTCTCTTTTGATTGTATCTCAGTTCTCTTTTGATTGTAACCTCCCTATAAAAGGGATAGCCTGTGTGTAACTGGAAATTAATGAATATTGAAGATAATTTGTTTCCCCATTCTGAGAGTATCCTCTCTTTCTCTTTGTGTGTCAAAGAGAACCGTCCCTAGCCCAAGAGCTAGCCTCCCCAGCAACCCTGCTGCGTCAAAAGTGGTATCAGAGCGAGGACTACCCTTGCATCGATGGCCGCCGGCGACAATCCCGATTTGGCTAACCTCGCGGATTTACCCGAGGAGACCCGAGTTGTGATCACACAATTGTTCGAGACGTTGGAGCAGAGAATCGAGCGACGACTTGAACGATTAACGACCACCATGGAGCGCCTCCTGCCACCACCACCACGTGAGCGCGAACGTGGTCCAAGGGTAGTGAATGCCCCTCATCAAGAAGATAATGGTGACTCCACCGACGAAGAGATTGAAGATGCACTCTTTAACGAAGTGCCACCCCGAGGGAACAACCATGGTGATTTTCGAATGAAGATGGACCTTCCATCTTTCAATGGCAGACTGGGGGTTGAAGAATTCCTTGATTGGTTAGTCGAGGTTGAAAGTTTCTTTGAATACATGGAAGTTCCAGAAGAGAAGAAAGTTAAGTTTGTCTCATACAAACTTAAGGGAGGAGCATCAGCCTGGTGGGAACAACTGCAAATGATGCGAACTCGACAACAAAAAGCTCGAATACGGTCTTGGCACCGGATGAAACAACTAATGAGAGGCCGATTTCTTCCCCTTGACTATGACCAAATCTTATTCCAGCAATATCAGAGTTGTCAACAAGGTAATCGATCTGTACAAGATTATGATTTTGAGTTCAACCGTTTGTCGGTTCGTAACGCATTGACAGAAACAGAAGGTCAATTGGTTTCCCGATTCATTGGAGGGTTGAGGCGAGATGTACAAGACTTGGTCTCTTTGCACCCTGTTTCTACTTTGAATATGGCAGTTCAGCTAGCAAAGAGAGCTGAGTTACAGTTGAATCGGCGATCTCCTCGTGTTCCACCCCCTGGAAGGACGTATAATGCTCCACCTTCCCCACTTCCTAATCTAGAGCAAGATAAGAGTAAGATGGCAACCCGAGCCCCAGAGCCGAGCCAATCAAAAAACCGAGCCCCCACTCGTAACCCTGTTGGTGCTAAGCAAGATGCAAGTTCTTCCAACTACAAGCCTAACAGCACCAACCCCTATGCAGTCCCTAGAGGAAACACTTGTTTTAGGTGTGGTCAACCTGGCCATTACTCTAACCGTTGTCCCAACCGTGCTGTTAACATAGCCACCCATGAAAATGCAGATGGCAACACCGAAGATTACTACCCAGAAGATGAACACACGCAGGAGGAAGATCCATCAACATGGACTTTTGGAGACGAGGGCCTATCCCTTGTGGTTAGGCACTTATTATACACCCCGCGGAAGGAGGCTGATACTCAGCGTCACAGCATCTTCAAAACTCGATGTACCGTCAATGGGCGAGTTTGTGACGTGATCATCGATGGTGGGAGTAGTGAAAACATAGTCTCAAAGACTATGGTGGAGAAATTGGGCCTAAGTACAAAGAAGCACAAGTACCCCTATAGCATCGGGTGGATTAAGGAGGTTGGCAAAACAGAGGTAACTGAACAATGTGACATCTCCTTTTCCATTGGTAAAAATTATCAAGATGTTGTGATTTGTGATGTAGTGGATATGGATGCTTGCCATATGTTACTTGGGAGGCCATGGCAATTTGACAAAGATACTCTTCATAGGGGCAGAGATAACACATATACCTTTTACCAAGGTATTACAAAGATTGTCCTTGCTCCTGTGAGAGCAGGAAGTCGCCCTTTACCACCACAATCAGAGGGCAATTCCTTCTTGGTAGTCCCGGATATTGCTAAGGAGATGGGAGAGTCCAATCAAGTCTTTGCTGTAGTAGTAAAAGGAGAAATGGAGGTTCCAGGTGGAGAACTCGAGATTCCAGATGAGGTGAAGCCATTGTTAGCTGAATTCATGGATTTGGTACCGAAAGACTTGCCGGACGAGCTACCACCCATGCGCGACATCCAGCACCATATTGACCTCATACCGGGAGCGAGCTTGCCAAACCTTCCCCATTACCGAATGTGTCCAAAGGAGTTCGAGATCTTGCAAGGACAAGTAGACGACTTGTTAAAGAAAGGACTAATTCGGGAGAGCATGAACCCATGCGCTGTGCCCGCCTTACTCACTCCAAAGAAAGATGGTAGTTGGCGTATGTGTGTTGACAGCCGAGCTATCAACAAAATTACGGTGAAGTATAGGTTCCCTATACCACGGCTAGATGATATGTTGGATCAATTGGCTAGTTCCAAAGTATTTTCCAAGATTGATCTCAAGAGTGGCTATCACCAAATTCGTATTCGACCGGGTGATGAGTGGAAGACGGCTTTCAAAACAAGAGATGGGCTCTTTGAGTGGCTAGTCATGCCTTTCGGATTATCTAACGCACCAAGTACATTCATGAGGCTTATGAATCAGGTATTTAAGCCCTTTATTGGAAAATTTGTTGTTGTCTATTTTGATGATATCTTGATTTACAGCCACCATGAAGCCGATCACCTACATCATTTGAGAGAGGTGTTTATGGCATTAAGGCAAAACAGCCTGTTTGCTAACATGAAGAAGTGCACCTTCTTAACAGATAGCCTAATCTTTTTGGGTTATGTGATAAGTGCTGAAGGCATTAAAGTTGATGAATCCAAAGTAAAGGCAATCCGAGAATGGCCCACACCGAAAACAATTAGTGATGTTCGAAGTTTTCATGGCCTTGCCACCTTCTACCAAAGGTTTGTGAGGAATTTTAGCATTGTGGCTGCCCCTCTCACTGATTGCTTGAAACAAAAACAGCTCCAGTGGAGTAAAGCCGCTGAACAGAGCTTCTCTGACATCAAGGAGAAATTGACAACTGCACCAGTCTTAATTCTGCCCAGCTTTGACAAGGTGTTTGAAGTTGATTGTGATGCATCTATTGTGGGCATTGGGGCTGTTCTATCCCAAGAAGGCAGACCTGTGGCTTACTTTAGCGAAAAGCTTAGTGAATCTCGACAGAAATGGACAACTTATGAGCTTGAGTTGTATGCAGTGGTTCAGGCCCTACATCATTGGGAGCAATATTTGATTCAAAGGGAGTTTGTGTTGAACACCGACCATGAAGCCCTTAAATACCTCAACAATACCACGAAGTTAAACCGTATGCATGCTCGGTGGGTTGCCTACATTCAGCGGTTTACATTCTCCTTGAAACATAAATCCGGAAAACTCAACAAAGTGGCGGATGCCTTGAGTCGTCGAGCCTTGTTACTTACCACCGTGCGCAATGAGGTAATTGGTTTTGAGTACTTGAAAGGCTTATATGCAGATGATGAGGATTTCAGGGAAAAATGGGAGCAATGCAATTCAGAAGGACCAACCAATGGGCAATTTCAGATTCAAGAAGGGTATCTCTTCATGGATACACGCCTCTGCATTCCAAGAGGTTCCTTACGTGATCATATCATCAGGGAAGTTCATGGTGGAGGTCTGGGAGGACATATGGGCAGAGATAAAAGCGTTTCTATGGTGGAGGAACGATATTATTGGCCTCAGTTGAAGCGCGAAGTAGACAAGTATGTTCGGCGTTGTTACTCTTGCCAAACTGCCAAGGGTGTAGCTCAAAATACTGGATTATACACGCCACTCCCAATCCCATAAGCTCCTTGGGAGGATTTGTCCATGGACTTCGTCTTGGGTCTTCCGCGAACTCAACGTGGTATGGATTCTATCTTTGTTGTTGTTGATAGATTTTCAAAAATGGTACATTTCATACCTTGCAAGAAGACATCAGACGCAAGTCACATTGCCCAATTATTCTTCCGAGAAGTGGTTCGCTTGCACGGATTACCTAAGACAATCGGCTCGGATCGTGATAGCAAATTCCTTAGCCACTTTTGGCGTGATTTATGGAAACGATTGGATACTTCTTTGAAGTATAGCACTACATGCCATCCCCAAACCGACGGCCAAACTGAAGTGGTAAACCGAACATTGGGGAACATCTTAAGGAGCCTCACAAGAGAGAAACCGAAGCAATGGGACGTTACATTGTCTCAAGCAGAATTCGCCTTCAACAACACACCAAATCGTTCCACTGGCAAGACACCATT
This sequence comes from Dryas octopetala, assembly GCF_963921425.1. Classification (NCBI taxonomy): domain Eukaryota; kingdom Viridiplantae; phylum Streptophyta; class Magnoliopsida; order Rosales; family Rosaceae; genus Dryas; species Dryas octopetala. Next base: position 27,631,259 of record NC_141368.1, on the reverse strand, counting down.
TGAGATTGTGTACGGTCGTCGTCCTTCTCACACTCTTGATCTAGTTCCACTACCAAAATTGCCAGGAATGAACATTGTGGCAAAACACATGATTGAGAAGTTTGCAACAGTTCATGCGGAGGTAAAAGAAAAGCTGGAAAAATCAGCTATGAAATATAAAGAGGATGCAGACAAACACCGCCGTGAGAAGCTCTTTGATGTTGGAGACATGGTCATGGTTCATTTGCGGAAAGAACGGTTTCCTGTTGGCACGTACAACAAACTTAAGCAGAAGAAGATTGGCCCATTTCAAATCCTACAAAAGGTTAATGACAATGCTTATGTGGTGGACCTACCAAGTGAGTACAATATCTCCAAAACCTTCAATGTGAAAGATTTATTTGAGTATCACACCCCAGAGTATCAATTCTTGCCCATGGAGAACTCGGGGTCGAGTTCTTTTCAAGAGGGAGGGACTGATGTAGGACAAATGCATGAGAAGGAATTGAAGGAGTTGGAGGATCGGTCCACCAGCCCAAAGACCGGTCCTTAGATCCTCTGCCAGTACACCTTAGTTCCTCTGCCAGTACACTTAGTACACTTAGTTGACTTTTAACTTGTCTACTCAGTGATAGCCGCCCTTACTTATTTTCATTAGTCATGCTGATTGTCTTCCCCTGTTTTAAGGATTGCTCTTTGTGTTGAGAGGCACCTTACTGTTGGACCATTGGTACGTGATGAGTTCTCTCTTCCCTTTTGTACTTAGTGTTTCAGCTAGCTCCACCATGATGGTGGCTGATTGAGTGTTAGTCACTCAGCTCTCTTTTGATTGTATCTCAGTTCTCTTTTGATTGTAACCTCCCTATAAAAGGGATAGCCTGTGTGTAACTGGAAATTAATGAATATTGAAGATAATTTGTTTCCCCATTCTGAGAGTATCCTCTCTTTCTCTTTGTGTGTCAAAGAGAACCGTCCCTAGCCCAAGAGCTAGCCTCCCCAGCAACCCTGCTGCGTCAGTAAAAGAAGGAAGAAGAAGAAGAAAGCGGTAGATTGGAAATTATGAGGAAGATTTCGGCAGCAGATCGGTATGTCTGAGATGGGTTTTGGGTTAGCAGAGGAAATTATGCTCTTGCTTTTGGTGATTGGAAATTTCAGATAGGAGGTAAACAAGTTGGTATTGTTGGACTAGGAAACATTGGTTACATTGGTATTGTTGGTATTGTTTAATGGTTTTTTTTCTGGATCTAATGCTTTTCTCCATCTGCAGGTGTTGAGCGGCGACGGATCTACGACATCGTCTTGGGTCATCGACATTGTCAATTTTGCCAACAGCGGGGAGGGGCTGGGTTGTGGGGAGGGGGAGGGGGAGGGGGAGGGGGAGGGGGTCGGGCTGGGCTGGGTTGGGTTGGGGGGAGAGGGGTGAAGAAGATGGTGGTTTAGGGGATTGCTCAGGTGGGTGAGGGAAGGAAAAATATTTTGTTTTTGACCAAAAAAAAAAAATTAAAAAGAATTTTTTTTTTGTAAATGATTTTTCTGTTTTTTTTAATATAAAAATATTTTTTTTTTACATGTGGCAGCTTAGGTGGCTAATTAGAGTTCAAATGGATGAAATTAAGGTGAAAAGACGAAAATATTCATGACACGTCATCAAAATGAAACAAAATGAAAGTTGAGGCATGTATTTGTAAGTTTTTGAATTAGAGATACTAACTTGAAATTCGAGATAAAATTGAAGTATTAAATTGTAATTTACCTATATTTTTATTTTTACCGATATCATACATGCATATATAATGGTTCTTTAGAAGGATGAACACTTTTTTTTTTTTTTTTGTGGTGAATTTTCTTTGTCGAACATTTGGTAGTAGTGCCTTCGTTTGACGCAGTGAGAATTCATTGCAATTGTTCTAGAGATGGACTATATATATGTGTATATAAATTCAGGTTAAAATCAGGTTCGAACATATAGAGTCTCGATTCAAATTAAATAAAATAAAAATAAGATAAGTTATTCCCAAGAATAAAAAAAAATGCAATGCACCTAAAAATATCAAACTAAAGGACATTATAATGCGCATATGAGCTTCCAACAATGTAAAAAGGCTACCTAGCACTGGGCATTCTTGCCGAGGGCTCAACAAATGCATATTCAGCTTGCATCTACATCTCCAAAAGCTGCACATGCATCTACATTTGCATTTTGTGCTAATTTTGGAGTTATATATGTTGTATTTATGAGATTTTAAGTTAATTTGGAGTTATATATACAGTTTTTATGTTTCAAATGCAGACTAATTTTTTCCTACGAGGCAAGTTTTGTGACAAGTCAATTATGGGTTAAGTTTTTTTTCTCATTTTGGCCTACTAGGTAAAAAATTCATAAAAACAATGGTCGGGTTGACATTGAACTTGAGTTTGAGCGGGTTTTACTGTTTCTAACCCGTCCATACGGATTGAAAAGGCAGGAATTGGATTCGGCGGGTTGGAGTTGACCCGCCCCAGGTTGTGAATTTGTGATGTATCTGTCCAAGAAATCAGGCTAGGGAAGCAAAATAGACTTACCTTTATTTTTTCGGGTCTGAAATAGAAATATAGAATTGCCACCATCTCCAACTTGGGCTATATATGTACATATTTTGCTATAAAATCCAGAACACGAGCTCTATCGTCTTTGTTCCCAAACTTAACTCTCAAGCTGAAAAAATGCCTCTCAAGCTGTTGGATGCCACCGTCTCCACCTTTGACAGTGTGTTTGAGAAATTCAGGGCTGACGCACCCAAAAACAAAGCCAATCTCATCCTCTTCTTGGCTGACAAGGACCCTTCTACCTCTCTTAGCTGGTGCCCTGGTATTTAATTTACTTCCAACATTATTTTTCTTTTTTCTTTTTTGTTTGGTGTATATTGTGCAAGAAAATTACTAGTACCCATGATAGAGTTCTTGTGAAATTTCTGTTTTCTCTCTGGGCTTTTATTTTGATTGTTTTGGTTTGGTATTTACAACCATCGTATACAGAAAAGGTACTAGCATTGTACCTCATGATAGAATTCTTGTCAATACTTGTAAGTTGTTACTGTAATCTCTTTGGTTTTGCAATACTGATTCTAGGTGTGTATTTGTGTTCATTGAAAATTTGTTAAGAAATCTGGGCAAAACTGATTCAAATCAGAACATTCAAAATCCAAGAAAATTGACTTGGACTCTTCATAGATTCAGTTGTGTAGATAATGTCGCATTTTTCACCTTTTGAAAAATCTCTATTCTTTTGTTTTGAAGGGAGCTCATGATCACTGTCTTCTTCAACTTCATTGGCCAATTTACATTGAGGGTCTGCTCACTTTATATACCATTTTTTATTCCAAATTCTACATAAACCTTGTCATTAGTTTTTCGATAGTTTTGGTTGAAAATTGCTTCTTAGCCTTTCTCACCATGGATACTAAAAGAAGGAAATTGCTATTGTGCCATGAGAGCTTGCAGCACAATAGCATTCTCTATTGGTTTAAGCAAGCTTCTGTTTTGAGGGAGCCCTGATGTAAAAATGGGTGCTCGGTGCATTTTAGAAAAATGAAGTTGGTTCCATGCCCGTCATTTTAAGAATAGCTTGTGTATTGAGGGAGCTTGAATGTGAAAATGGATTCTTGGAGCTAGTTAGCAAAAGACGCTGCTATGGTGCATTGAGAGCAGCTCATTTCCTAAAATCTCAATTTTTTTTTTTTTTATTTAGTATTGGAAAATCTTGTGTGATGAAGGGCCCTTGGCATGAAATTTCTCCAATAGGACAATTGTTACTTGCTAACATGCTCTGAGCATCCATGATAAGAAGGAAGGCTGCAAAGGGCAGACCTTTACCAGATCTCTTCAAATTGCCTTGTGAGAGTTGTAGATATTGAATCAAGCAGAGAGAGGCAAAAATGATCATGATCCTGATCCTATTGAAACTCATCCTGGTGATGCATCCTCAGACATGTCAAATCATGAAACATTATTTTGCTATGTCGTCAAGTAAAACTACAGTGATCAGGAGCTCACATAAAAGAACTAGTATTATGCTTCTCCTACTAAAGACTGTCATAGAAACTTCTTGGGAGGAGGATCCTCTAATTTATTGAGAAAATTATTTTCAACATAAATTCAGTGTGCAATTGTATGTCACTGATTTGCCCTTTTCTGTGCCAGATTGTGTGAGAGCTGAACCTGTTATCTACAAAAAGTTGGAAGCTACACCTGATGATGTTGCACTTTTGAGAGCATATGTTGGAGATAGACCAACATGGAGGACTCCACAGCACCCATGGAGAGTAGACTCAAGGTTTAAGTTGACTGGAGTTCCAACACTAGTCCGCTGGGAAAATGATGCAGTGAAGGGTCGCCTTGAAGACTATGAAGCCCACGTTGAAAACAAAATTGATGCACTTGTTGCTGGAAATTAAGCTTTTACCATTTCAATATCTAAGATGGATGAATTTCGGTATGTCTTATGACTTGTTAGACTTATGACATTATTGTGTTTCTGGATACTTTAATAGCTGATAAGAATAATGTCATAGTTTTCAGAGACAATGAAAATAAAGGCTTCATGCTGGTTACAACATGCAATTTACAACGTAGATATTATGGGTGACCGATTAACAATACTTTAAACTTGTTGCAGTTTACAGCAGCAAGTTGTTCTTGTTTCTTCTGTGAACTTGCTTTTGATTACAGTCTAGCAGATAGATGTATGTCCACTGCCCAGAATTTGATTTTCGAGTTCAACTGAATTCTTCAACTATAATCCTCTTTTAAAAATGATTGTCTTCTCTCACCAAAAAGTGTTTGCCTTCTTTCTTGTTCATATCCACGGTGGATTTGAAACCTAAGACATTACCCAAACTCACCCTTTATAATAAAATAATTAACAAAGTAGCGAAAAGGTTACAGAATTTTTATCAATTTTCGAAGAAATTAAAGTGTAATTGGGTTGTATTCTGTTGTGTCATTATGGATTCGATATTATATGACCTTAATGCGATTGGTTTGGTGAATCTTGTTAGATATTGATATTAATCTAACCTATTTATTAATTGTGTAATGCTTATTTCATTCTAATTTGAAACTCAAAAGACCGGTGCATATCTATTAACTAAAACCATCATTCGTAAAATAAAAATGATTGAATCCATTTGATGCATATATATACTAATAAAATAAAATAAAATCCTCTAATTCTACAAGGATTAATACAATACTAGATTAAGAAATGAAAAAAAAAAAAAATATTAATTTTCTTCTCACTATACTAGTAAAACAGGGTTTTCTTGTTAAGAACAGAGTGTTTAGATAATGTATGCTAGAGTTGGGAAAGATACGTTATTCAATTCAATAGCAAGGTTGGCTTATAAATAGCCTTACAAGATAACTCAAATGAAACAAAGTGCAGCCCACGTTTAACAACCTAATAACGTGGTAAGTGGCTAAAGAATAGGTCAAACTAAACAACAAGTCCCTTAACAATAGGGATTATTTAACAGAGCAGTATACCCAAAATACTAACAACTTTAACATCCTCCCTTAAACTAAATGCACTTCAGTTTACACATGGATTCAAACAAACTCCAAGCAGGTTGGCATCTTCACAAAGGCTTCCAGTTTCAATGGTTTTGTAAAAATATCAGCTATCTGCTCTTGACTTGGGCAATGAATCAGTTCCACCACTCCCTCCTTAGTAAGATCACGAAGAAAGTGAAATCTGATATCTATGTGCTTGCTCCTCCCATGCATTACAGGATTTTTTGACAACTTAATAGCTGAACTATTGTCACAGAAAATTGGAGTAACCTCATGTTGTGAGCAGCATAACTCTTCGAGCAATCTTCTCATCCAAACAGCCTGACATGCACACGAAGCTGCAGCAATAAACTCAGCTTCAGTTGTTGATAGAGTGACCACAGGTTGCTTTCTCGATGACCAAGCCACAGCAGCTGAACTTAACATAAATGCATATCCTGAAGTACTCTTTCGATCCTCCAAGTCACCACCATAGTCATTGTCACTAAATCCCACCAAATTTGATTCAGTTTTTCTTTTATAAAACAATCCAAAATTGACAGTCCCCTTTAGATAACGCAGAGCTCTTTTTGCTGCTCCCAAATGTAGCTCTGTAGGTGATTCCATAAATCTGCTAATGAGACTCACTACAAACATTAGATCAGGTCGTGTGGCTGTTAAGTACATCAAACTTCCCACAATCTGTTTGTAATGAGTGCTATCAACTTTTATCCCATCAACATCCTTAGTGAGCTTAGTTCCTGGCACAATCGGATTTTGAACAAAGTTGCAGTTGCTCATTTGAAATTTTTCAAGCACTTTCTGAGCATACTTCTTTTGCCCAATAAAGATCCCACTAGTTGTTTGCTTTACTTCAATACCTAGGAAATAGTGCATTTTCCCTAGATCTGTCATCTCAAACTCATCCATCATAGACTTCTTAAACTCATCATACATTGCCTCATGTATATATAAGATCATCTACATAAAGGCAAACAATTAAGATCTTACCTTTATCGGCTGTTTTGATGAACAAAGTATGTTCATAGGGGCACTTCTTGAAGCCTTCTTTCACAAAGTAAGACTCTATACGACTATACCAAGCTCGAGGAGCTTGTTTAAGTCCATATAAAGCCTTTTTGAGTTTATACACCTTCTGCTCATTGCCCTTATGTTCATTCCCAGGAGGTTGTGCAACAAAGACTTCTTCACTTAGTTCACCATGCAAGAAAGCGGACTTCACGTCTAACTGATAGATTGTCCACTTCTTTTGGGTAGTAAGAGAGATCACAAGTCGAATTGTGTCTAGCAAGAGAGATCCACTCCATGTTGTTGAGTGTATCCTTTTGTGACCAACCGTGCCTTGTATTTGTCCACTTCTCCATTTTCATTGAGCTTGGTCTTATATACCCACTTTACCCCAATCTTCTTTCCACCATCAGGTAATTCTGTCAATTCCCATGTATTATTTTTTTTTATAGTTGCTATCTCGTAATCCATTGCCTTTCTCCACTTTTCACTTTTCACAGCTTCATCATATAAAATGGGATCACTATCTGCAAACATGGCAAGATAAACCATGTCTTTCTCCTCAGAAATACCTTTTCCACTCTCATAGTCATGCATCCAAGCTGGTTCTTTCCTGATTCGTCCTTCATTGAGGCTAGACGAATTTGCATCCAAGCACTCATCTGCAACATCGTGGTCTTCCATTGCTTCTTCTGTGTTGTCATTGAGAATGGCTTCATGTTCTCCATCATTGACATCAAAAACAGCAGTATAATCATCAGCTATGACATTTTCTTCATCACTTTCGCTCCAGTCCAAATCAGCTATGATGGCTTCTTTGTGATTCTCATCCCAATTCCAACTATTGTCTTCTTCAAACACCACATCCCTACTTACTATTATTTTTTTTGAAACTGGATCATATAGCTCATACGCCTTTGACTCGTCACTGACTCCAAGTAGCACACATTTCAGACTCTTATCATCAAGCTTTGTCCTCTTGTTATCTGGAACATGGACATGAGATATACAGCCAAACACTCTGAAATAATGAACTGATGGTTTGGAACCGCTCCAAGCTTCTTCTGGAGTTTTGTTTCTCACTGCAAAAGTTGGACTTCTATTCAGAACATGAACTGTCTAATTGACTGCTTCAGGCCAGAGAGTCTTTGGAATATTCTTTGCTGAAAGCATGCTCCGCACCATGTTCATAATGGTTCGATTCTTCCTCTCCACAACACCGTTCTGTTGAGGAGTGTATGCAGCTGTCAATTGTCTACGAATTCCATGTACATTGCAAAAGTTGGTGAACTCTTGTGATGTAAATTCTCCTCCACGATCAATACGAAGACCTTGTATATATGCACCTGTTTCTTTCTCAACACGACTCTTATAATTTTGGAAAGTAACAAAAGCTTCTGACTTCTCTACCAGGAAATAGACCCAAGTTTTGCGGCTAAAGTCATCAATGAAACTGATTAGGTACCTTTTCTTGTTGTTTGACATGGGTGTGATGGGTCCACATATGTCGGCATGCACCAGTTGAAGAACATGAGAAGCTCTCCATGTGCTCTCCTTTGGGAAAGGATTGCTTTGTTGCTTCCCCACCATGCAATTTTCACACACCTCCGAAGATGCTTGAAGTTGGGGTAGGCCACTCACCATTTGCCTTTGTTGAAGAGTCTTTAAACCATTGAAGCTTAAGTGTCCATATCTGCAGTGCCAAAGTCGAGCTGTATCTTGAGTAAGAGAATTGAAGCAGTTGTGTTCTCTTGGCTGAGACCGAGCAAGCAAGGTGAACATTCTATTTGAAGACATTGCAGTTTCCATTATCAGTCCTCTCTCAGGATGATAAATTTTGCAATTCCCATGTTGTATGAGGATTGCAAGCCCCTTCTCTTGTAGCTGACCAATGCTTAACAGATTGTTTTTCAACTCTGGTACATAGAACACCCCAGTGATTACCTGAATGAGTCCGTTTACTTGCATTCGTATATTGCCTTTTCCCATCACAGCCATGCTTGAATTGTTCCCCAACTTCACTGATTCTTTGAAGCTTCCATCAAAATCTGTGAAAAGTGCTTTCTTGCTGCACATGTGATTACTACAACCTGAGTCGAGGAACCATACTTCTTTTGTGCCATATTGATGGGCGTCTACGACCGTCATTAATAGCATCTCTTCATCAGCTTCGGTGTAGTGAGCTTTGGTCTCTTTCTCTTTCTTTGGACACTCATATTGAAAATGACCAAGTTCATGGCAGTGGTAGCATTCAACTGTGGACTTGTCAAAGCTTAGTCTACCTCGTCCTCTGCCTCTTCCTCTAAATTCGCCACGACCACGTCCTCTTCCTCCTGATTGATCGTCATGAGTCACCTTCAGTGCTTGTTCTTCCATAACATGACTATTCATACGTTGTTCATGTACCAGAAGGCTGCTTTGTAGTCCATCAATGGATAAGAGGTCTAGATCATTAGACTCCTCAATGGAACACACAACATAGTCGAATTTAGGAGTCATAGATCTCAAAATCTTTTCAATGACTGCAACATCCCCCATTGTCTCACCATGAATCCTCATCTTATTGGCTATAGTGAGTGTTCGAGCAAAATACTCATTCACATATTCCCCACCTTTCATGTGAAGAACTTCGAATTCCCTTCGAAGAGCTTGAAGTTGTGCCCGCTTGACTCGTGTTGTCCCTTGGTACTTCTGCTTGAGGGAGTCCCAAATATCCTTTGCTGTGTCTTTGTTCAAGATGGTCTCCAGGATTGAACGATCAATTGCTTGGAAGAGATAATTCTTGGCCCTCAAATCTTTTAGCTTTTGATCTTCAATTGCCTTCCTTTGGCCTTCAGTGAGATCAGCTCCTTCTGCTACTGCAGGTATCCCATGTTCCACCAAGCTCCAATATTCTTTCGAACGCAAGAAATTCTCCATGAGCATACTCCAATGATCGTAGTGGCCATCAAACTTTGGGATCGTTGGTTGCACAAATTAAGCTGCTACCTTCAGTCGTCATATCCTTGTTGCTACACCCTTAGAAGACTGCTGCCTCTCAAGGTGTATTCAGGCCCCTTAACGGAGCTCTGATACCAAATGTTAAGAACAAAGTGTTTAGATAATGTATGCTAGAGTTGGGAAAGATGCGTTATTCAATTCAATAGCAAGGTTGGCTTATAAATAGCCTTTCAAGATAACTCAAATGAAACAAAGTGCAGCCCATGTTTAACAACCTAATAACGTGGTAAGTGGCTAAAGAATAGGTCAAACTAAACAACAAGTCCCTTAACAATGGGGATTATTGAACAGAGCAGTAAACCCAAAATACTAACAACTTTAACATTTCTGGTGTCTGAAAGGTGTAGGCCCAAACTATTTCATCAAGATTGAATTATTTGTTTTGTCACTAATTTGAACAATTTATTCATGTTAACAATTCGTGTCAACCTTATAGTACTAATTTCATTTTAAGTTTTAATTTTGTCGAAAAGTTTCACTTTTAACCTAAATTTACAATTAAATAAGTAATTTGAGTTGGGCAACCAAGCACCTTAAACCAAGATAGATTCTTACCTAGTTACCTGAGCTTATCATTTCTATACTAAATTAAACAAAATCAATAAGTTGGCCCAACCAACTATTTCTCTCTAATATGTTTTAAGTTCGAATCTCATATTAAAAAAATGGGTTAAATACAAAAATAGTCTACAAACTTTATAGTGAATCTCAATTTGGTCCACTAATTATAAAAAGTATCAATTTGGTCCACGAACTTTTCAAATTGTATCAAAGTAGTACAAATATTAATTTCTATCGAAAAATTTAACGAAAACTGGTCATGTGCACAGCAAATGACCACATTTTCAGAGACATTTTAGTTCGTTTATCACATTTTTATGTGACCAATTCTGTTAATTTTCAGATGAAAGTTAACGTTTGTATTGTTTTGAAACAACTTGAAAAGTTTGTGGACTAAATTGATACTTTTAATAGTTAATTGACCAAATTGACATTCACTGTAAAGTTGATGGACTATTTTTGTATTTAACCCTAAAAAAATTTACTTGCAATCCAAATGATGTAACGTCGGTCTTCTTTATCATATGATTTGACCATTAAAAAAAAATGCATTCCAAAGCCGTGTCATGGCAAGCCTATTTGATAAAAATAAGATAGTTCACATACATGTTGCGTTCTTGAAATGCATTGTCTGACAAAGTGCTTCCTAAAATGATTCACATCCATATTGTTTCATTCTTAAAATGAATAAATGATTGACGTACTCACATACATATCTTTTAATTCCTAAAGAGGATTGCTATTTTGCACACCTTTTTTTTTTTTTTTGCACACCCCTAATCACTTAATTAGTAATTTTACACATTTGCCCCATTGTAAAAATACCCTAAAGCCCTCCTCCAACACACCTCATCTCTCTCCTCCCTCCCCTCCCAACCTCCCTTGTCTCTCCTCTCCGGCTCCTCTCTCCTCCCAGCTCGCCGACCTCTCCACAACACCACCCTCCCAGCGCAACATCATCCTCCCTGCTTGCCGTCCGCAGCACCACTCTCCCCACAGCAACATCCTCCCAGCTCTTCGACCTCCCCGCAAGCCGCAACACTGACCCTCATTTCTCTCTCTTCTCCTTGCAGCACCAATTTTTTTTTTTTTTTAAGTTACAGGTTCGGCGAACCAGTGCCGAACTTGGCTGATTTGTTCGGCAGACATCCACCGAATAGAAGAGGATTGTTCGGCGGGTACCTGCCGAACGAAACAGCCAGGTTCGGCACTGGTCTGCCGAACCTGCAAATTATTTTTTTTTTTTAAGTTGGTGTTGCGAGGAGGAGGTGGTGCTGCGAGGAGGAGAGAAATATGAGGGTCGGTGCTACGGGGAGGAGAGAGAAAGAGAGAAAGAGAGAAGGAGGTGATTGGGTGAGGGAAGGAGAGTGGGAGGGAGGTGGTCGGTGAGGGAGGGGAAGGGAGGAAGGTTGTCGGGGTGAGGGAGGGGGAAGGGCTGGGATGGCAGAGGCTTGTGGGTGGCTGGTTTCAACATTTTTTTTTTTTTTGTTCTTTATTTTTTTTAATTTAAAAATTCACTTTTAGGGTAGGGTGTGTAGTGTTTGGATTAGGTGGGTCTGTAGTGAGAAATTTTGGTGAGATTAATGAGGTTGGGGTATTTTGGTAATGGGAGGGGTGTGTAAAAAAGAAATTTTAAATTTTAGAAGATGGTAGGAGGTGTGTAAGAGAAAAAGGTGTGCAAAAAAAAAAAAAAGGTGTGCAAATAGCAGTTCTCTTCCTAAAATGCATATTGTCTCCCAGTTACTTCGATAGTAATCAACAGAGCAAATGACAATAATGGTCCTTAAATTTTACTTTTAGTATCACTTTAGTTTATGAACTTGTTTTTTAAATTTTATTGTTCGTGAATTTTTACCCATGTATCACTTTATTCGTCAATTTCATCCACTTTTTTCGTCAATTTTAATCATGTGTCAAACATGTGAATCCCTTTTAAAAGATAATAATAATAACTCACCTCCTTTTTTTTTTCTGAACGTGATATACGTGACTAAAATTAACAAAAAAAACATAGAAGAAATTGACTAAATGGACTAAAGTGATACATAGATGAAAATTCGTGGACTATAAAATTCAAAAAACAAGTTCACGAACCAAAGTAATAATCAAGATAAAATTTGAGGACCTTTGCTATATTTCTCTCTAATCATTAACGGAATGATGGTTAAGCTCTTGCATCAAATTTCAAAAAAGGAGTGAAAACTAACACCATAAAAATCTTTTCATTATTTAAATGTTTGAAACTTATAATTTATCATTCCTTTCACGTTTATGTTAAAATAAATTGAAGTTTACATATTCTTTGTATCACCAACTAGTTTGTGGTCTAGTGGTATTTTGGTCTCACAATGTTGCAATCTCGAGTTCGAATACTCTTAAATAAAAAATAGGGTCAAATATATTTATATCCACCAACTATAGGATCCATTTCAAGTTGGTCCACGAACTATAAAATATTTTAAATTTCCCCATTAACTATAGGGTTCATTTCAAGTTAATCCACGAACTATAAAACATTTCAAATTTCTCCATTAATTATAGGGTTCATTTCAAATTGGTTCACGAACTAACAAAAAACATACAGAATGGTAGACAAAACCGGGTTGAGAAAAAAACCAAACCAAACCGAACCGGATTTTTTATTTTTATTTTTTTATTTATTAAATAAAAGTTATATATTTTGAATAAAAAATGTATAAGGTATTTTTGGAACATGTTGGATTCGAACCCATGACCACTTGAGAAGAGTGAAAGTAAGAATTCCCGCTACATCATTTAGTCACTTATGATATTTAAGTACATGCAATATATTTATAGGCATACTAATACTTGAAATATAATAATTTATCAAATTATAATTGGTATTCTACACCATAACCTTATACACTAAACCATAAAATCTGAAACCTTATACCTTAAAATAACCCTATACCCTAATAATTTTAGTATATACATTATAAATTATAATTTTGGACTTTTAGTAATATGTTTACAATCTAGAAACTATAAATTATATAAAATATAAACTAGTAAAATTTTTAGACTTTTTGCAATGATAATATTTAAATAAAGACCTAAAATAATATCTTAAAAAAAAGAATCATATATAAAATATGTTTAATTTTATAAATTATTATATTTCAAGTATCAGTATGCCTATAAATATATTGCATGTACTTGAATTTCATAAGTGGTTAAGTGGTGTATTGGGAATTCATACTTTGACTCTCCTCACAAGGTCATGGGTTTGAACCCCAACATGTGCAAAAAATACCTTACATCGTTTTTTATTCAATATATATAACTTTTATATAATATAAATATCTAATAAAATATATAAATAATCCAGTTCGGTTTGATTTTTTTGTCAACCCGATTTTGTCTACCCTTCTGTATGTTTTTTGTTAGTTCGTGGACTAACTTGAAATGAACCCTATAGTTAATGAGGAAATTTGAAATATTTTATAGTTCGTGGACCAACTTGAAATGAACTATATAGTTAATAGGAAAATTTGAAATGTTTTATAGTTCGTGGACCAACTTGAAATGGACCCTATAGTTGGTGGATGTAAATGTACTTGAGCCTAAAAAATATATATTATTCTTGGTACCATTCATACCTTGAAATATTGGAGGATACTAAAGTAATTATAATGAATGTTAATCATTATCTAATATTGGCAATGTCAATTACCCATGGTCAACCATGTATTCCGTAACATAGTGGATCATTAGTGTTCAAAAAATGAAGGTTTTTTTACTCAAATAACACCTGAACTATAGAAGGTGTGTTCAAATACCACCCAAATTTTTTTTTTTTGTTAATTTACCACCTGAACTTTCACATATTGGCCGATCTACCACCTACCGTCACTTTAGTTAAATTTTCTGTTTATTTCAAGGGTATTTTCGTCAATTTATATGATAAAAGCATTTTAAATATTAAAAAAAAATCTAAGTAAACCCCCTAAAAAAAAGGTATTTCCATTCTCTATTTTTTACTTTTTAAGTTTTTTTATAATTATATTTTAAAAAAAGTTTTTAAAATAATATTATTTTTTTATTGTATTTAAGGACAAAATGGGAAGTTTAGGAAATTTTTTGATGATTTAACAGAAAAATGGATGTTAGGTAGTAAATTAGCACATATTGATAATTTCAGGTGGTAAATTGACAAGAAAAAAAGTTTTTGTGGTATGAAAGCACACCCCCTATAGTTCAAGTGGTATTTGGGTAAAAAAGCCAAAAATGAAATGTGCGTAGTTATATATATCGATCACAATTCAAAATAGGGATGTACAAAGTGAATTTACGATTCCAGTGGCAAGTTCATCTGCAACCAAGCCATGGGTTCCACGACGACAATAAGAATAATCTAAGGCTATACAAAAAAAAAAACAAAAAAAACCTGTGTAAATGAAAAGAAGACCGACAATATTCAATATTGGGGGGGGGGGGGGGGCTATTCAGACCACCCCCTCATTTGTTTGCCCATTTTTTCCTATTTTGCCCTTGCATTAAAAAAAACTCATTTTTCCAATTTTGGCCGGCTACCCATCCCCACCGCCGGCGCAACCCCACCCCTCTCCTTCGCCGGTCGACCCCACTCCTCCCCATCATCGGCGTGACCCCACCCATCATGATCTCCCTTTTCTCTCTCTCTTCCCTCTCTCTGCCGCCCTCCCTCACCGAACCACCATGGGTGGCCGACGCGACCCCATAGACCTCCAGATCGGGGGTCGCGCCAGCCACCCATAGTGGTCCGGTAAGGGAGGGAGGCAGAGCGAGGGGAGAGAGATGGAAAAAGGCAAAGAGAGGGAAGAGAGAGAGAGGGGAGATCAGGGGTGGGTGGGGTCGCACTGGTGATGGGGAGGGGTAGGGTCGACCGGCGATGGGAGGAGTGGGGTTGCATCGGCAATGGGGATGGGTGGTCGGCCAAATTGGAAAAATAAGTTTTTTTTTTAATGCAGGGGCAAAATAAGAAAGAATGAGGGGGTGGTCAACAAAGTAGTTTTGGGTGGTCTGAATAGTCCCCCCTTCAATATTTCTAAAAAGTATGGTTCACTATTTTTTGCAATTAGAAGTCTCATTGACTATTCAATGCAACAACCTAATGAAACTTTGCGCCTTCTTATATATCTTCTTCCAATCATCTATAGACATACTTTGTGGCTTGCTCAAGAAACCCTCTAAAGCAACGTCCATATCATGTTGAATTAAGACATTCATCATCTTCCTCGACCACCGTGTAAAGTTATCATTCTCGTTGAACTGCTTAATCAACGCCTTCACACTATTATCCTTATCATCTATCATCACTAACCCTCGAACCTGAAACCTTGAACCTAGAACCATGTCTAGAAACTTGCTCTGATCGATACCACTTTGTAGTGATTAAATCACTAAGTGTGATTCAATACCCCTACAAATCTTGTTATTGATGGACTTTGATGAAATCTCACAAAGGAAAACTATATTTCCCGAAAAAAACAAAATTAAGTAATGACTCGCGCACCACAATTAATGTTTTTTGACAATTTGCCTACGCTCACGGAGAGCACCCAAAAAGATTTCACTAACTCTGAGAGAAAATTACAATGATAACACAAACTCTCTCTTCAGCCCTTTAGGTCTCTCTCTCTCTCTCTCTCTCTCTCTCTCTCTCTCTCTCTGGGGGTCTTAGGTTACAATCCAGGTTGAAGTAGCAATCCTAAAAACTTCAAAATGAGGCTTTGCCCAACTTTGACATGGTAGGTGCTAGAGCCCTTTCAGGGTGAAGCTCGAGCACCTCCAAAGAGCAAGCAATGTGCTTGAGCACCAACTAAATTAGCTCAAGCACCACCCGCGGGTATGATGCCTTCTCTTGCCATGTAGCTTTTTTCTGCCTCCACACTTCATCCTAACTTCATCCCAATGCTCTATGAAGACTCTCATGGACCCGAAACACTCCCAATGCGAGCCAAAACACTCCCAATGCGAGCCAAAACACAACAATATGGAATTTTAACCCTTTGAAAAACCTTGAGTTTTGTTTTGTAAGGAGCTCATGATCATTGACTTCTTCAACCGCCCTGCCAAATTGTCATTGATAGTCTAAGCACTCAGTAGGATGCATATATTGCAGCATAAGGTCTTCATTTTATATACCATTATTAATTCCAAATTATAATACCTTACCTTTATTTAATTGATTCAAGATTTTAATTTTGATAGGATGAGTTTTGGTTGAAATTTGCACTTAAATATGTTCTTTCGCACCATGGTAGCTAAATGTAAGTTGGAAAAGAAGGAAATATCAATTGTTCTATGAGAGCATCTCTATCGACTTAAGAAGAGCTTCTTCTTTGAGGGAGCTTAAATGTGAAAATGGATGCTCCATGCGTGTTTGAAAAACAGAAGCTGTTTTCTTGCCTATTATTTTAAGAATAGCTTGTGAATTGATGGAGGGCGCTTCAAAGTGAAAATGAATTTTTGGAGCAACTTGACAAAGCTGCAAAATAAGAAAACATCTCA
This sequence comes from Dryas octopetala, assembly GCF_963921425.1. Classification (NCBI taxonomy): domain Eukaryota; kingdom Viridiplantae; phylum Streptophyta; class Magnoliopsida; order Rosales; family Rosaceae; genus Dryas; species Dryas octopetala. The sequence continues at coordinate 27,614,648 of NC_141368.1, read as the reverse complement.
AATTTAAAATCTCCAGATTTTTTAAATTGGAAACTAAATCTTTTGTTGTGTGATGAGGGGACCTTGGTATGAAATTGCTTGTAGAGGACAATAGTTAGGTTCTAACATGCCCTGGTATCCATTGCCCAACAGATGCATCCTCGATCTCAAACATGTTGAATCAATTAAGAAACATCGATTTAATATGTCATGGAGTAGAACAACAGTGATCATGAACTCCCATAAAAGACTACCATATGAAAAACTACTTAAGAGGAGGATCCTCCAATTTATTGACAAAATTTTGTTAAAACATAAATGGAGTGTCCAATAATTTTGTTAAAATTTTGTCATTTTTTTGTGCCAGATTTTATGAGAGTTGAAAAGCTGAAATCTACACCTAATGATGTTGCACATTATAAACTAAGATATATCATTTCCTAGTTACCTTTTTTTTCTTTGAGAATATTGCCTAGTTACCTTAATGTGCAGTATTTAAATGTTATTTTAACTAGTATTTTTTTTTTCCTACTAGTGTCATACTGTCATGTGTAGTATTCAAATGTATGATTAGTTGGTATAGAAACGAGTGATTTTTTAGGTTGGTTCTGAAAAAGTTGTGATTGTCTGCTTGCTTTATAATTTTTCTATTCGATGCATATCCTTACATTTTTATAGTGTGGGGATATACTCTTTATTAAGCCACTGAGATTAGTCCAATTGATGAAGTGATGAAGGTTAAGATTTGTGTTAAGATTATGTTAGATGTAGATAATAACAAATCCAAATAGAGGGTTGCATGATGTATAAGACCCTTACAAGTCATGGCATGGTTGGCTACCTTGAACCATGCCATGGCAAGGAACATTATAAGGCAGAGATGATAGTGTGACAAGACCATGGGCTGGAGAGGGCAGCGACAAGCATGGCATGGGTAGCAAGGCCTAGCATGCAAGGCGAAGGCATGGCATGGCATAGACAGTGCAACCTAGCATGCAAGTGATGGGCAGTGTTGGTGCAAGAATGAGGATGGTGGTGGTGGTGGGTTGCTGTCCGTGGAAGAAAGGAAGAGATAGATGGTTTCGGTGGTGGTGGAAGGGAAGAAAAGGAGAGAGAGAGAGAGAGAGAGAGAGAGAGGGATTATAGAATGGAGGGGGACGAAGGGTGGTAGCTGGTCGGTGCAAAGGGTAAGGAGGGTGGTCGGTGGGTGGCTGGTCAGTGGTGGTGGGATTAGAGGGAGGGGTTGTGGATGGTTGCTGCATTTATTTTATTTTTTCAATTTTTTTCATTTTTGGTTTAATTAAATTTTCAACTTTATTAATTAGTTTAGTTTATTTAATTTAAAGTTTTGTTTTTGTTTTCTAAATATTATTTTAATTTATTTATATATAGTTTTATAAAACAAAATCTTATTTTAATTTATTTTAATATATTTTACGGTTGAAATGATGAAATTATTCCTAAAAATCGGTCATATTTGACACATATCAATTTTTAACGGATGTCCTAACAAAGTTAATAGAAAATACTTGATTGAGCCGTAAATAAAAGTGAAGTCATTAATTGAAACATTTTGAATGTTGCATCCTCAACTGTGAACGGGTATAATGTCAAACTTATTTTGCTCGAATTTTTCCCTTTTTTTTTTCTTTTTTTTTTGTTGGGAAGAGAAGGGTAGTCTGTTTAACATGAAAAATCGGGCGATCAAATTTCCACGCCATTTCTTATCTCTCCAAATTTATTTAACAATCACACTACAATTGGTCCCCTGAAGAAAAATTTATTTAGTGACAAGATGGCTATAAATTGTTTGAGAGCAATGCCCAAAATTCCACATCCCGCAAAGCCCAAAATCACCAGACCACACTCATTCTCGCACTCTCTCTTATTCTCCAAAAGGACCTCTTTAGCAATACAAGCAGCAGCATCTTCTTCGATGTCTTACGAAAATGAGCTCGCTGCTGCCATAAAAGCTGCCTCTCTCGCTGCTCGCCTCTGCCAGGCATTCTTCTCTCCTTCTCTTCCTCTCTTTTTGCTTGAAAATGAGTAATTTTAAGAAGGAAGCGTTAGTTTGAGCAAAACCCAGAACCAAAATTGTAAATTGAGGATGATAATGCGATTTGAGGAAAATTCAGAATGATAATATCTGTTTAAGCAAAACCCATGTCGTGAATTTTCCATTCTTTGTCTTTTATGCATATATGGATATGGAATATCATTGTACTTATTATGTATAGCTATAGTATGCTGCTATTATGAGACAGTGAGTTCAATGTTTTGTACCATCTCAATTCAAGAAAGCTTCTATCCCCAAAATATTTCTCCCCCCATGTATATGTGCAGACTTTTTTCTGTTCTCTCCTTCTGTGCAATATTGGAACTTCTCTTCCTTCATAGATGATTTGGATATTTAGGACTGAAAATCATTATTTTAGAGCAAACCCCCAGAGCCTAGATTTTTCATCAATGTAAAACCCTTGCTGTGATTTTACAAAGGGTATTACTTTGTCTTTACTTTGTTTACATAGCATGATCCTTATGTAGTGGTTAAGCAATATATTATGTTATTGCAAATCGATTTATTAATTATTGGTTTCATTTGCTTCAGAAGGTGCAAAGGGCGCTGTTGCAGTCAGATGTTCATTCAAAATCAGATAAAAGTCCTGTCACAGTGGCCGATTATGGTTTATTTTCAGACTCTTCTGTGAATGCTTTTCAGTTACATACAATCTATTTATACTCTTTTGGGGGTTTTATAATTAATCATAGGCATCTTGATATTTAAAGGGAAAATTTTATCTGAAGATGGCTTAGAACTTTAGAAGCTATCTTATTGCCCAATATTAGGCTTTTTGTTTGGAAGAATGATCTACTAAATAATTTTGTATTGCTAAATTGTTAGTGCGAGCAAGATTCAAATCTATAAACTACCCCTACCTCACCCCACTCTTTTGCCACCTGAGCTAATATGTCAGGGCATTTGGTTTCTAGAAAAAGGAAAAATAATTGTTGTGAGAAGCTTTTGCACCTAGATCATACCATTGGAGAAGCCTTTGGTATTCCCCTCCTTAATTTAGTGGCAGGGTTTTCTTGAATAGATTTGATACTAGGTTTTCTTGAACTTGTGTTTTAATTCACTTTAGAATATAAATACAGCCATTCTACTGAAATGTGAACTCAAACATCTTGCCACTGGATTTAACCAGAAGAAATTTCTAAAAGGCTTTAGACCACTGTTTGAGGCTTATATACCTGATATGAAATTCAAAAATATATGGTTCACCATAATTGTTTTTAGTTCATACCCATATCTTATATTCTCTTTATGTCCATGCAAGGATGACAAATTGCAGTTAGATGCATTTATAATGCCTACTTTGGTTTTTCACTTTTTCCCTTTGTATAGTGACCATTGAGCTGTGCTTGTGCTCTGTGGCCAAGAGTTCCACACTGAGTATCTTCCTGTCTCATTAAGTATTCCCCCAAAGTAGTTTCTATTATAGCCTAGCTGGTGTGAATGGAAGTTATATGATTCACATAGAAATTAACCCATACAGAAGCTAGAAGATAGTATTCATAGGATGGTATTCATGGACAGAGCAAGCAACGGACATTGGTATACTAGCCATATATGTGTTTATCTGGTAAAAGCAGAGAAGTAAAATACAACATTTGCATGGACATAATGAAAATGGTATGCTTATATTCAAGAGGTCCATATATCTAAATACTTTATAGATGATGAGAATTTTTTTTTTTTTTTTTTTTATCAAAACTTACATTACTTCACACTGAGTATCTTCCTGTCTCATTATGCATTTCCCAAAAGTAGTGTACATTATAGCCCGTAGCTGGTGTGTAAGGAAGTTAAATGATCAGTAGTGGTATACTAGACATAAATGTGTTTTTCTGAAATAACAAAGGAAGGGATGTAAATGCAACATTCCCAAAGATGTATGTTAATTCTGCATCCCTTCATTCACCGAAAGAAACTGTATATACTTGTGAATTTTCTTAATCTGCCTTACCATGGCCTTCATGCTTAGTGGAAGGTTTATATGATGGCATAAGAGTATAGGACACATTTTATCGCGCACTCGAGATTTGAAAAATTGTCAAGTTGTCTCAGTATAAGAATGACCTTGTCCATAAATTTGCTAGGCATGCATGAATTTTTATAATTATGGTAATATCGTCAGGGTTATATCATGATTCCTTGTATGGACTCCTCCATTTCATTTCCCCAAGCTTTTATGCTTTTTCTCCCATTGTCTTTGTTTTTACATGCAAATTTGCAATCTATACTACCCATGAATGTTCTGCAAATGGAGCACATTGTATTTCTATTAATAAAATTAGGTCTTTTAAGTGGATTGCACATAAGCCCCAGGATTGTGGTCTCTCTCTCTCTCTCTCTCTCTCTCTCTCTCTCTCTCTCTCAACTACATTTTACTATTAAGTACTTCAGTCATGGTGTTTGTGATTTCTGTACTTCTTTCACTTAATTCAACTATTAGGTTTGATATAAAGGAAAGTGTAAATGACTACCTTCCTTTTTCTGTTGCTTAATTGTGATTCCCAGGTTCACAGGCTCTTGTTAGTTTTGCACTGGAAAGGGAACTTCCTTCTGAACCATTCTCACTAGTGGCTGAGGAGGTGAATATGTAAATTTTTGCAGAATAAAGAGGCATGAAGCAACTGTTTTTTTTTTTTTTTTCCCTTGAATTGTAAATCCTCCTTCCAACTTTTAAATTTCTCTAGGACTCGGGAGATCTTCGCAAAGACAGTGGCCAAGCAACACTAGAGCGCATCACAGGACTTGTTAATGATACTCTTGCTAATAATGACTATTATCGGGTTTCTAACTTAACCACTGAAGATGTTCTTAGGGCTATTGACAGTGGCAAATCTGAAGGTGGTTCTTGTGGCCGGCACTGGATTTTAGATCCCATAGACGGTACCAAAGGGTAAGCTTCCGAACTTAATATTCGACTAGCTCTTGGCAGTTGCAAGATAGTTGTCCCTTAAAGGATTAGTTAAGGGTTGGGAACTATGCTTTTTAATGTCAAATTGAAAATTGTAATTGATTGATGTTATTATCATTCTGACCATTTTATTTCTTCACCCATTTGATTTACATACTCTTTGATTACCCTTGCTGAACATCTCTGCCTCTTATTGATGGATATCAGATGAAGACTTATGTGAGGCAGCAACGTCAGAACAAATTTTGTCTTCTAGAGGAGTTGTAAATTATTTTTTTTATATTCTGGAGTCTTATAGTTGTTGGAGAGTGTTCATTGTTTTGGGTCATGTCTTTTGATTTTTTAAGGCACAAGTTCTCTGTTTGTGTGAGTCATTAATTAGCCTTTTGGGATTCTTGGAAGTCATTAATAAGGGTCATTTTTACCTAGTTTATTTCTAGGTTCTTTGTATCTCCAGTCCCTATATAAGGGCCTCATTGTACTACTGGATATCAGTTAATGAAAATTGCTTTGAGTTTTGTTCAAACACTATCTCTCAAGTGATTCGTGAGAATTCTTGGTGTGATTCCAAGAATCCTTTGCTGGAGTGAGTCCAGATTCTTCTATTTCTTTCTTTCCCTTCTCTATTCCCAGAATAATTAACCCCAACCCCCACAACCACAGATCAAAACCTAATACCTCACCTTCATACATCTTAAACAAAGCTTGAACCAGAATTTCCAAACAGAAGCATTGGTCGGGGTCTAAACTGCTACTCAAGGGCTTTACTCAAGGTCTGCAGTTTCCTTTAGAGAACTGAGGAGTCCTATGGTGATTTCTTACCTTGACTTGGACTTTCTATTTTCTCGTCTTTAATTCACATTGTTGATTTGTTATTTACTTTTCACCTCAGCTTTCATATTTGCATTTCATATCATTCATCAATTGTTATTATTCAGTTTTCATTCATAGTTTGCTAATCTGGTTCAGTCAGTGTTTCATGCATTTAGAAACCCGTAGGTTGTCCTACATCACTTATGTCTTGCATGCATGCTTGATGCATGTAACATGAATTGATGAGTGTAAATCTGGTACTGAAATACATTAAATTTGATATTCTGTTCTGCGATGTATGGCTCGCCCACATTGCATGCATGGAGTTATCTCAAAGCTATTAATCTCTTGGTCAACATGCCAAAATTTCAGGCTCCTAACAAACAGTCATGCATTAATTTGAACTAAGTTGTAATTCCCTTTTGGGTGCTACAGAAGTCCTTTTCTTTGTAGAAGACTATGGTCTATTCCATTTAAGTGATCATTTATCATCTTTTTACTTTTAGCTTTTTCAATGTGATCTCAAGCACTTGTGTGTTTTAAATTTGGTTATTTTCACAACTTTTATACCTTTTTACTGTGTTTACTTTTCAATTCGAAAAACTAATTAAGATGTAAAGCCAAATGTCCAGTTCAAAAATTATTTGTTTTCCATCATTGAGGACATAAATCTCCATGTGGAAAAGTTCAATACATTTGAGTGGTATTAAAGAGAGAGAGTTCTATTAGGTTGTGACAGTAATTATAATTAGGCATAGTGGTCAAGATTTGGCAGTTTATTGAGGAAGCCCCTTTTGATGTATATATATTACATATATATTCTGGGAGTTATTGTAGTTTGTTAAAATTTGTTTGCTTTGGTTCATCTGGTTTTATTACCTATCCTAACTATTAGTTTAAAGTTTAATTTCGATTCTCTTGCTAACCATGTGCTCCATATTGATTTTATATGCTTATAATCCTACCATGTAATATTAGCTTACTCTGAGATTGTGTTGTAGGTTTCTTAGAGGAGACCAATATGCTATAGCATTGGCATTGCTGGATGAGGGACGAGTTGTGTTGGGTGTCCTGGCCTGCCCAAATCTTCCTCTGGCATCTATCAGTGGTGATAATCAGCATTCTTCACATGATAAAGTTGGTTGCCTTTTCTTTGCTAAAGTTGGTACAGGAACATATATGCAGCCACTGGATGGTTCTTCACCGATAAAGGTCAGCACTTATATAAAGTTAATTCATTGTACTCTTTATTTGAAAAGGTTTGACAAGGAATCTTTTTGGTCCCTTTCAGGTGCATGTCAGTGCTACTGAAAATCCTGAAGAAGCTTCATTATTTGAGTCTTTTGAAGCAGCACACTCCTCGCATGACTTGTCTAGCACCATAGCTAAGGTACTGTACTGCATTTCTCTTTCCTCTTTAACACTATCGATTTTGTTTGCTCTCTATTGAATATTCTTAATAAAACATTGTTGAGAACAGAAACTTGGCGTCAAAGCCCCGCCAGTAAGAATTGACAGCCAGGCAAAGTATGGGGCACTTTCCAGAGGAGATGGAGCAATATATCTTCGTTTCCCCCATAAAGGATATCGTGAGAAAATATGGGATCATGCTGCTGGGTGCATTGTTGTGACTGGTAAAGAAGCTATTCTTTACATTGTTCTTTCTTCTCTTGTCTTCTCTGAATTTAGGAGGTGTGGGCATGGTAATATACCATGCTTGAAGGATAACCTGCAAGGCTGCAACCTCTGATCCCTTTTAGGAGAGGATGAAATTAATGGGGGTTGGGATGGGTTTGAGATTATAATGTTCAACTTGTGGTGGATCTAGATAATGTTTAGATCATGCATTCCCAGGCTGCAACGATTAGACATATCATTTCTAGCTCATAATTATGGCTGTGTACAGTAAGGCATTCAGATAGAACACTGTGTAGTCACGGATTGAGGAGTTCATGCATAAAGATAACGGGATGAAAAAGAACCATCAAAGTAAATGATTTTCTTTTGCATTTAATTTTCAAGTCTCATTGGAGTCAGTTTCCTTTTAATTTGTTAATCCCAAAGTTGATATTATAAAACCCCACATCAGTTATGAACCCAATAAAAGGGGCATTTCTCTGTTTTCAAAAGGAAATTCCGTCCCTCCTATCATGCTATGTTGTTCATTCACATAATATACTAAGTTGGAATATTTCCTAAGCTTCGACAGAGTCGTTCCTGCTAAGAGAGCTGCAACAGTTGAATGATGGTTACTTAAATCTCTGTGGATAGCATTTCAAACCATAGATAAGATTTCTTATGTTGGATTTTGTTAGTTTCATTCCGCGTTTAGTTCTGGGAAGAAAAGATGTCTGGTTACATGTATTCATTGGTTTTATGCTGAGATGTTCTTGTTTTCTAGTTGCAGTGATAGAGATTTAAGAACTGAAAACTTTTTCTTGCTTTTCTGACGCCTGTTTTTACACAAAATTTTACAGAAGCTGGGGGTGTGGTCACAGATGCTGCGGGGAACCCATTGGATTTTTCAAAAGGGAAATATCTCGATGTTGAAACAGGCATAATCGTTACCAATCAGAAATTAATGCCATTACTCTTGAAGGCAGTTAAAGAATCCCTGGAAGAGAAAGTTTCATCTTTGTGATTCTTTTTGTAGGCAGGATTTTAATATTATTTGAGCTTCAGCAACATGGATCCTGAACCTACTTAATCTTAATTGTGAGTACTTTTGTCTAATCAAGGACCTTTTGCATTTACATTTTGTGTTAATAATCTAGACTCTATAACATATGAACACATTTTTAACCTTTAGAATTTGTGAACCGTTAAATATGTTTAAATATGTTTATATGTCATGTGATGCCCATATTATAGACGTAATCAAGGATCTATTGTTAAAGTATTTTCCTCGTCAAAATGGAAGAAGGGGTTGAAAAGAAGGATTAATGTTCATTACATAAAAAAGCATTAATTTGGAGATAGGAGCTTTTCTGCTGGGATATTAATTTTCATCAAAACATGATGAGTAATAGACCTTGAAGCATACTCAGCATAATTGACGCGTGTTTGTTATAAGGAAAAAAAAAAAAAAACCTAAATTTTCCTTTGAATTCGTGTGGTTCACGAAATTAATTTATTAAAAAATTAATTTTTATGCATTTTTCTATGGGAAAAAGACTATAAGATTTTCATTCCTGTGTTTGGTAATGTTGGGAAAGTAAATCAGGAATTACCTTTTTATTTCTATTCTCATGTTTGGTTTATACAATAGTAGAAAATGAAAATTATTCAGTTTTTCAAATTATACCCTTATCTCTTATATATATAATGTGAATAGTTTGTTGTGGATAAACTTAGTATTATCAAATATTAAAAGGGCTATAATTGTTTTAAAAAAGTGTAATAAATGATTTCTCAAAAGGAGGGAAACAAAACCCAAGCTGAGAGGAGTAATTCATTTTCCTCCCTTTAAGAGCATTAGATTCCCATGGCCAAGAAACAATTAATTTCTCATATATGTACTTACCAAAATGGGAATAAAATTATTTTCTCATTCTCATCCTTCCAAAATTTGAACCAAACGACCCTTAGTCCCTATAGTTTGAGCTAAGTTTCAATTTCGTCATTGTAGTTTAATTGTTTTGGTTTTAGTTATGTATTTTACAAATCGTTGTAATTCAATGACATGTTAGCAATTATGTTTATTAAATCGTCAAATTTGTTGTGCTTTTGATCATGTTAGCGAGATGCTGCCTTAATCTCTACTAGCTGCCATAGGTGAGAAAGAGCCAAACACACCCTCTGAGGCAGCGACCATTAGTAAGCCATGATTGTCTCTGATACACCCAAACCTCTGAGAGCTACCAGTGTATGGGCAGCTCCATCCATGTTTAACTTAATAAAACTAGCCGGTGGAAAGAGCCATGAAAAGGTAATTGACCCAAAGACGCAAGTCCTTAAATTTAGCCAGTGACGAATGCGAATGAGCAACAATGAACGTACGTAGGTCGTAAAGAGTTGTCATGAAAAGCTTCAGTGACATGAACAAAAGCACTTTGTGTTGAGTGAATCACTTGAGGCAGGATAATCTTTAAGCCACCAGTTTGTACAATACCACTCTTTCATTTATAGAATAAAAATGATTTTTTTTATTTGACAAAATAAAAATGGTTTTGTTTATTTGACATAATAAAAAGATTGATTACGCTCAATGCAGGTACTAATAAAATCGAAAAAAAAAAAATTCCTAATTTTACAAAGGCCAATCTTATTGTTTCAAAGTTTCACGTATATCTGCATGTCTCATTCTTGAAATGCATATCGTCTGACAACTACTTCAGTAGGAATTAATATGGGCATGAGTACTAATTCATGCATGAGAAGTGAAAATTATAATTTGGGATTCCCAGTTTCATCTAATGAGGGACTCTCATTATAATTTTTGTCATTATTCAGATAATTTGAACTTATAATTTAACATTTTTTCTCTCAGATAAATTGAAGAACCATTAGTACTTCTTTATGATATACATCTTGAAATATTGGAGGATATTAAAATAATTATGAAGATACTTAATCATTACATAATATAAGAATGCAAACTCTTTTATATTCTGCTATTATTCAATTGTATCTTTCTTGTTATTCTGATTTTATATTCTACTTTTCCATATGCCTTGAAGATATTGGATAATTATGAATATATTACGAGTTTCAATGTGAACAATTATCGTTCTATACCGTTGTTTTGAATCAATTCTCCGACTTAACCAAGGAAGAGCTCAGAGCTCTAACGTCGACTTCCCCAAGACGAGGACTCCAACACTCAGTCTGTTTGCCAACAACATCACCATTAACGTGCATAAGAAGGTCAGGATCGGACAGAGACCAATCGATTGGAGGCAAAGAGGCGCAGTCACCAAAGTCAAAGATCAAGGTTGCCGCAAGTCTTCTTCATCTTTAAAAAAAAAAACATTTTGCTACTATCCTATGTATGAAGCATTTTTTAATCTTCAATGGACTCTACAACATTCCACTACATAAATAGTCTACAGCATTCCAATGGACTCTAGCTATAGTATTTTTGAAACATTTTCATTAGAGCATCTCTCTACTTATTATAAATAATATATATATATATAAAGCAAACACTTTCATCACGTTAAATTTTTAAATATCTGAAAAAAAAAAAAAAAAAAAAAAAAACCCTTTAAAAACAAACAAATATAATAAGGATAAAACAATAAAATTATAAAACATGTATAAAATTTTTTGATAAATAAAACATGTTTAAATTTTAAAAAGGTTTTTATATTTTACTTACCTGAATTTTGACATCGATCTCATTTCACCACCTATATGTCCCGAAAATATCAATAGGTAATATTCTCATCCTCCTCTCTCTCTCTCCTCTCTCCTTCTTTCTCTCCTACCGCTGTCACCACTACCACCGCCTCACCTCCCACCATTACCACCACTTGCATCACTGTTAAATTTCATCATCCTTAATACATTAGCCAAACAAGAAACTTTACAAATTATATAACTTTAAATCCCGTATTCTAAAATTACCATGTAGTTCTAAACTTCATCCAAACACACCATTATGGTCATTTTTGAGTTGAAACTTTCTTTTTCTTTCTGCCATAATGTCGTTGCATTGAAACAACACGAAAATATAGTTCCTGTGTGATCACTTGTAAGTTGGAACAACTACACCCTTGGACCCTTGTTAATGAATTTAATGGAGCGCGTTGAGGATAAAACATAGTTATGTTATTACAATACATAGCACAAATGATCAAAATAAAATACTTTGTTGCAGCAAAACTTCATAATTCAAAGCTAGACAAGCCAGTGCCTTATGAAAATTCAATGAAAAACTCAACTTTGTTGTATAAAATTGATATATATAAAAACTATATTTATAGATAGTGAAATGGATGGAACTATCATTCACTAAAACATGACTGCAATAATTTACCATAACCTCCACTAATTACACATTGGGAAGCTTCTCTATAAGGTCAAAATTCCATTACAACTGCTGTACAAACTCAATGCTGCATGCCCTTATTTATTCTTTACCTGGCAATGCCTGCAATTCATAGAAAATAAAGTTATGCCTAGAAATTTCTTAAGGCTGAAGCCAATTCCAATTCACACAGAATGTATAACATAAAGTCCACATGAAAACATAAATATATAAACTTCAACTCTTATCAGCTATTGTTAGATTTATCCGGATCCAAAATCAATGAAAATATAAACCTCAACTCTTATTATTTTATTAAAGCCTCTTGAAACTATTGTCTACTGTTGGAGCACATCTTTACCATAAAGTTACAGAAAAGTAAATTAATTAACCTAAATTTGTTTGTTTTGTATTCATCCTTGCATATTATTCTTTGAACTGACTTGAAGTGACGGAAATTTTAATCAGCTTTCTGAAAAAGATAACACAATCCTCTGTTTCAAAATCATCTTCCAAACATTTTAGTCCAAATTTACCTCGATTACAGTCTAGCCACCTTTATAGTGGAACATCATAATATGACAAAACTTGCCAATCATGCACAAGTTTTACGAAGTGGTTAAAAATCAGAAAAGTAACCCCAACACACCAACAATGACAAATTAGTTTCACATAATCTGTAAGTGTGCAAGACAGCATATCAAACTGCATATAGAAAATTATTAACCGATAAACATCATTGCAACAAAAGCTTGTCAAAACACTGCTCACTGGGAGTAATAAGATCCTCACCCAAATACCTGAGAATCCACCAAGCGCATTAAACAGCTTCAAATCATCTTAAATTTGAGCCTTTGAAAGGGTTTGAGTCAATGTCAAACTAATATCACCATAAGGTACTTCTTGTTCTACATCAACAAGACCATTACTCTTCAAGACCTGAAATTTACAATGAACAATCATATTAATTAATATACCAACAAATGCTCCTCATTACCAACAAGTTTTGCTTGTTCACAAGGTATAAAAGAAGCAAATAAACCAATTTAACAAAATACTCGCATCCAATACATTGCATATTTTAGAAGAAAGAAACACAACAGACCATTTTCTAATAAGCCTTGGAAAAGTAAAATCCACTTGAGAAACTTCTGCTGCTAAGCCACATATTGTTCTAGCTAATATTAGCGGAATGACATTTGCAGAAGCAAAAAGTGGAGGTAAAATGATATATAATGAAAAACTTGAAGATAAAATGAATTTAACGAACCCATATTTTGAAGAATTTAATAGTTTCTAATTTCATGTGACATGTGACATGTTTCACTAAAATATAGTTACGTGCACATGGCAACAGGCCCAAGACAACATAGGTAGAGCTCATTACCAACTTGACTCTGAATTTTGGTATTTTAATTATTGCTCCTATATAAAACCATATCATCTATTGGTCAACATAGCAAGCATTCTGATACCACAAACTATCAGAAGAGGCAACAATATGTAGGCTAAGTATTAGTGCTTTTACATGAAAGCAGAGCTGATAGCATAGCAATTTAAACTAAATCACTGTGCCCATCTAAGAGTTTCAGATGTCAAAAACTGACTCTTAACATGTCTTGTGGAAGAAACAGAAAAAATAGTAAAACCAATATACTGACTAAAATGAAGTTCCTGTTCCAGGCACTCAAAACAACTGGACAAAAGAAAAGGCAAGAAAAATGGAAAGCAAGATTTGTTTGAAATTATACTAAGAAAAGACTTTTGAGAAGAAAAGACTTTCCTCAAAGCATTACTTTTCAATAACTAGGTTGTTATGCACATCAATTATTCCCAATTGTGCATACTTCACTTAAAACATATACAATCATTTTGGTCAATTGTGCATGCTACATCTAAAATGCATACAAACAATTTTCTCATAAAAATCCATGATGTACCTACAAGGTGCATGCTACACTAAAGAACTTGGAATAATTCTCCTTGTTTACTTTCCAATAAAAGCACTTGCATTCAAAACAATACAGCTTAACAGAAATGTCTTGAAAAATTACCAGTGTTTCAAAAAACATTCGAGCACATAGCTTTCTTTTTTTTCCTTCTAAAATTTTGTTCAAGCTGAGATCTCCAGATAGGTCTTCTGAGGTTGGGGTCATAGGAGATTGTCTTTTTAAATATTGAGCCACAGCCCTGCATCAAATGGGTAAAAAAAAAATAACACAAATTTTTTGAGCAACTGAGAGTACAGAAATACCATGACTAACAAAATCCTTTATTTATAAAGAAATGAAAGGATTGAAAGAGAAATACCTGGTTCTCACAGACAATGAATCAACTCCTTGTGTCCCTTGAGATCCTGGTATAAGCATCGACATGTCATCCAAATAGTGTACACAAAAGTAAGAAAACATGAATTTGAAGGTAATCTTTAATATTATTCATACAAGTAGCCAAGAAAAGCACCATACACAATTTACAGAATCACCAAAATCACAGAGAAAATAAAAGATTTCTGGGTTTACCTGTGGGTGTATTGTTATCTGCTTCCAGAAAATAAAGATCCTACAATGAAACATTTCAACAGTTTAGAAAGATGCTTAATAGTTAACTGGTTCAGAAGGGAAACCACGAACTAATGCATTTATACAGCTATTGCATGTGGAAAATGCTTTGAAAATGAAGTTCTATGCCTCTCATAACTTTATTTAAAATGATAAAAAAAAAATTAAGAACCATTACATCACATATTAAACAAAAATGCCTGGAAGGTCCAAAGTACATAATCATGTATCGGGGAATAAAAAAAATAATTCAATAATTACATAGATTATTTTCTAAAAAACAACCAGTATAACAGTAGTTAAAGACTTGAGGAAGAAATTACATGCGGACCATAATCATTAGAACTTTAAATCCACTAGGAAAAGGAGGTCAAATTGAACAAGGGTCTTCAATAGTTTGAGACAGTTTAATAAACTAATATTTGAGACATACTAATCTTCATTTTTTTATTTTCTTTTATACGTATCCATCTCATATTTTACTAAATATATGAGCTGAAGACTTGTACTGTAGATATGATAATTGCATATAATTTTAGTAAATGTTTCAAATTCAATAGATTTAGTTATTATTAGTGAAGTGAATACATATAGATAAGCCTTGAAGAGCAATGCATGCACTTAATGAACACAGCTCACTCAAGACTCAGTGAAACACTATAGAGCTCAATAGGGTGAGCTGATTATATAATGTTAGAATTATACAAGCCTTAGATTCTCTTTTGCTGAGCTCTATAATGTTTCACTGAGCCTTACCTTAAGGCAATCTTAAATTAATGCCTCTCACACAAAGAACTTAAGGCTTGTAAAGTTCCAACAAAAGGCACTAATCAGTAAAATGAAAAGCAAATGATGTCAAAGATAAACATAATTTATAGAAAAGCACATATATAGACCAAATACTAAATAACTTACTTCTGCTTCTGCAGAATTCATTAACTCAGGAATATCTGAAAGACCAGTGTTCTCTGGACCTAGTCGCTCCTCTAATATGGTCCTTGGTGTTTCAAAATCAGACTCACTAAATCCAGTTGACATTGGTAGATCTGGTGTCTGCAGAATTCGAGTTCCAGTGCTTGTTTCCAATGGAGGAACTGAAGACGACCCTAAAGTTTGAGATGGGGAAGGCGTAAGGTCATCTCTCCTGGGAGAAGGCATGAATCTAGGTGAAGGTATAAACTCAGGTAAGATATTTCCCCCATCATGTTCTTCAACATGTCTAAGATGTTCAATTTCTTGGTCGAACAAAGTAACAGGAGATTGCGCGCCCCTATACTCTGGGGAAGCTTCTGTGGCAGGAATAGACTGTGAAACCCTATGCTCCATGGACACTTCAGTTCTAAGAGGAGGAGAAGATTGGGCAACTCTAGGTTCTGAGAAAGCTTCAGTTGTGGGAGAAGGAGATCTTGTAACCCTAGAGTCTGGAAGAGCTTCCTGAAATAAATGAGATTTTGTGGATATATAGTCTTTGTTGAAAATGTTACAAAGATCTGAACACAACCCTGCAGACGAATACCCAGATTCTCATAAATAAACTCATTAAAATGGTAGACAAGGAGCAAGAGAAAACTCATGAAGAAAAATACCCACTCACCACTTAATGAAGGCTGAAGGAATACTTGTTCCTTTCTTAAACTGTTGTTCAACTTCCAAACACCCAAAGAAGAGGACGGAAGATCCCTCCTTCTACGCAATAAAGCACTAGTATCATTAATTGTCGTCTTCATAAACCTACAAAATTCACAACCTTATCTCAGTAACCCATACAAGAAGAAATATTGGCCCGAAAATGAATAATAAACGCAACCATACGTATTAGACAGCACAAGGGGCTGATCAAAATACTGCCTTCTCCTCCTTCGTCTTGCTCTTGGCTGCTCAACACGTGGCTGCTCAACAGGTGGTGTTGATTGAATTGCTGCAACAGGAGAGAGAAACATTCAAAGGCAGATCAAATTAAGCCTTATTGAATTTTACATCCCCAGAAGCTGTTAGATGATGAATAAGAATGCTACGCACCAAATGAAACAGGTGCATTAATATTCTGTAGACCCTCTGGCAAAGAAGCAAAAGAAGTCGGTGCTCCTGAACTTGGCTGAAACAATGGAGATGGCCCACCAGAAGGTATATTCTCCTCCATAATTGGAGAAAGAATGTCTTTCTCATTCATTGCTGGGTCAACAGATCTGTGAGGTTCAGTAACATCATTCATGTGATTGGGAGAAACTGGAAGGAGGGTTTCTGAGCTAATATCAGGGACAGCATTTCGCAGAACTTCTATTTCTTGAACATTATCAGGGGAACTGTCATGACTATTCCTCAAATCAATGTTTTCTGTCTGGTTACTTGGAGCAGGATCTTGAAAACCAAAATGACGCAGACCCTCAGCTTCTTGAAAATTTGGAAGAGTAAAGTCATCACTAGGCCTCATTTGTTCATCTGTCTGATTGCCTGGACTAGGAGCACCGCCACCCGGAGGTCTATGGAGAATGCTGTAACCATTGAAACATAATAAATTATTACACTACTTTTTCAAAGAATCAAAAAAATATTTAAAAGCACACATAGGACATTCAAATGCACTAGGAAGCATACTCCTCATCCATTGGAGCAACATCTGAACCAAGAGCCTCAGTTTCTTGAAAATTTGGAAGGGTAAAGTCATCTCTAGGCCTCATTTGTTCATCTGTCTGATTACCTGGACTAGAAGCACCCATACCCAGAGGTGTATGGACAATGCTGTAAACATGGAAACATAATAAATTATTTTACTACTTTCTCAAATAAATATTTAAAAGCAACATAGAACATTCAAATGCACTAGGAAGCATACTCCTCATCCATAGGGGCAACATCTGAATTAAAAACCTCTTTTGGATGTGATAGATCCATGAGGATATCCTAAAAAGAACAGAAGTTTCAGTCAGTAACAATGCAACACACTTCAAACAATAATATAAAAACAACAGCCTTTAAAAAATAAAAATAAAAAGCATGTTCAACCTCATCAAAAGTTATAGCAACATAACGGTCTGTTCCAATAGGAATTTGATGATCTGTGACATAAAATACAAATATGTTAAGACTTTCATCAAACAGAGAAAAGGACAAATAAGAAACATAAGATGAAAATTCCAAACAATTCACTTCTAGAACCTTGTAGTGTGATGTCCTCCTCACTCGTGAGATTATTATCATGAGCCCTGAGGAAACAAAATCATTGCATCATACATCTATTTAGAAACAGAGCAGAAAGATGGACAAAAAGGGCCTTTGGAGAATATTACCCCTCACCGAACAAGTCGGCATCCAAATCCAAAGCATCAAGGTCAAATGTGTCAGGCAACGTGATAGATTGAACGGGTGCTTGCCTTGCGTTCTCTGGCAAATTCAAGTCTATAGAAGCAAAGGCCTTTCTTAGGCCAGTCAAAACAACATTACAGTCATGGTAAAGATAGTCGACTTTCTTCGAGTATATCCGAACAACACCCAATAGAAGGTGGCCTGACATTCTCAAAGCAATAGGAACCTCCGGATACATGATGCGTTCTAAAAGAAACATTCATATGAAAATTGTTAACAATTCACTCTTTAACATTTAAGTTTCAATAAGATGAAGATGAAGAATGCAAACCAACATAACATACCCACACAAAGAAGAGAGAACCAAAGAGCAAGACCATAAAGTTCTAACTGAAACGAGTATGAGAAATCACACAGAAATAGACCAACAATTATATGACCCAAAAAGATGGTGCAATTGATCCCACAATAAACACATTATTCCCAAAAAGTGATAAACAAAATCAGAATAGGGGGAAGTTAAAAAAAGTAACCAAGTGATTTGAAGCCAAACAAATCTAAAAGTGAAATGGGTATGTGAATGGGGATATAAACCAAGAATACTAGTATACTAAAACAAGCGTTCAATTACACAAAATATAGAATGGCATTGCATATCATATAAGACAAAAATAATGGATTGGCAAACTTCTATAAACTACAAAAGTTAAAGGTTTACATTAGCATCTTAAATAAGAATTTAATAAAAATAAAAAAAAAACAGATAGTTACAGCCTGTTGGTAATTTAAAACAAGAAATTTATGCACAAAAAATTTCTCTTTTAAAAAAGCAAAACAGAAGATTCAACTAATTAATTGGGCAATTAAAAGAAAAGGAAAAAACTTTCCCGCAAACTTCGAAAGTATTGCTAAAAAGAATCAAAATTTCACAAAAAATATCACGAGTAGCATTGGATTAAGCGTTTCAGACCCCTCCCCCCCCCCCCCCCAAATAAAAAAATTATTGAAGGCAAAGAAAAGTTTGTACGGACCAACGGTGGAGAGGATGTCGGTGGAGGTGTAATGGGATTTCTTGAGCCTGTGCTGCAGATGCGCTGCGCACCATACCGTTCCCAACGGGCCCTTCCGAGCCAAAAACGTCTGCGAATAAAACATTCTTCTTTAACCTCCTTCGTCTTATTCTTCTTCTACTATTACGATAACGGACAGAGAGACTGATAAATATACAGATACACCGTTTTATGAGAGAGAGAGAGAGAGAGAGAGAGAGAACGGAGAAGAAGGGGTTAGGGTTTTTGGAGAAATTTGAAGAAGGACATTGGGGCGCGCGGGAAACATAAAATTGGCGCCATTTTGGAGGGCGTTTTACGGTAATGACCCGTGTGGTTTCAGAAATTACGACTGCTGCCACTCAGTTCTCGGTAACAATGTAACATAACACGTACTCGGTAGTGTACGCTTGTCCCAAAAAAAAGAAAAACATTTCAGGAATATCAAGATCATATTGTAACCTCCCAAATCATGGGATATGGTCTTTTACTGAAAGAATCTCAACACAATCAACATCTCCTCAAGGGCAAAATATGAAAGTGATTAGAAAAATGATTTCTTAACCAAGTTTCTCTAGATTTTCAAACAATCATCCGTTTCTTTATTTTTTCTCAAAATCTCAAATTATTATGTTCTTAATTCCTTATGACATTGAAAGAAAAAAAAAATTTGTGTACCCGTAAACATGTGTTTGTACCCTATTTAACACCTCCCAAAATTGAAAGAATTAAAGGCCCTACAAGTGGTGTTTGGTGTTTATTTAGTGTTCCCATAATATTGATATTATTTTGAGTGATTTCTAAGTACGATCAAGTTTGGTTATCTTAAGAAAAAGATTGGAGGAAGGCTTTGGTGGCATGAGTCTGCAATGCCTGTCGAAAAAGAAGAAAGAAAAATGCTTATGCATGTCATGCCGAAGCCACTAACTAGGAAGAGTGGGATTATTGTTATAAACTTATAATACTTTAACTTCTCAAATAAATATGCAATATGCCGGAAACTTAGTGAACTTGCCACGTGACTTGGGCATTATGTGCAGGGTGCTTAACAAAGTGATTGGTGGACAGATTGGGAATAAGAGAAGTATGTAACATAAGCCAAGACATTTTCGGCAGAAGAGAATGGCAAGGTCGTCGACCCAATAGCCCAGCAAGGAGTTGAGCTGTTGAGGTCATTTGGTGGACATCATTCAAGTATTTTGGCAAGACACAATTCCACCAAACCCCTCCAAAAAACAACAAATCAAATCAGCCTAGCAACTTTTTGCTATCAAAATCCCTCAATATTTAGTTTTCATAATCTTTAAGCCTTTCTTTGTAGTTGTTGTTGGTTTCCTTTTATGTTTATCCCCCGTCTTGTAGCTCTATTAAGACTTTCTCTTAGTATAATTCATTGTATATTAGTGTCATCTTTTATGAGCTTTTAATCAAATTTTGTTGCTCTTTTTTTTTTTCGCAAGGGAAGCTCTTTTATTTTTCTTGGTTGTTCATGTTTAAAGTCTTTTTTTTTTGCAATTGGCCAAAAAAAAAGTCATTTTTTTTGCATAGAAAATAAAAGAATCTAGATAAGTTTTCTATTCATTTTCTTATCATACAATTGTTTGCTATAAATTAGATTTTATGTTCGGCACAATACATTTAATTTTTCTCTTTTTCATTGATCATTTTCTAATATGGCTACTCCAAGCCAAATAGTGGCACACCCGCATTCACGCCAAAAGGTAGGAAATCTCGCTTTCATTCACAGCGAAGCATGTTGTAGTCAACCTTGGGCGTCCCACATTGTTATAGCTAAAAAAGATGAATACAATTTCTTAAGATTTAAAATATTAATGATTGTACACATGTTATAATTTGAATGAATTAGTAAAATCATGTTAGTATGTCACATGGTGTTACAGTCATTAAAAAAATTTCTTGACAAGCCAACTTTGCAGACGCTGCATGTGTCATTCTCACAATGTTGTGTATTAGTAGCAAATGCCAAATTCAAATTAAGTGTAATACACCAGCTACCATCTTTTTCTTTCGATTTTTGTATTTTCAAAATCCAGTGAACTTACCAACTATTAATATATATATATATATACATATACAGTAATGATCACTCGTTCATCATAGAACGGAGAATTTCCCGCTCACCTAACCACCTGCTCATCACAGAGCGGGAAATTCAATGATCGGGACCGTCCATTTTTTAAGTCTATCATCAAGGATCATCCCTGTAAAAAATTAGCCAAATCAATAATTGTTTGGTCCTTCAAACTTTGCAAACAAATACAGTTCGTCACATAAAGTTAAAATGATATTGACAGTAATACACTGGCTAAACAGTTTTCAATTTGGCTAATTTTTTACAAAGGTGATCTTTGAATGATGCTCTAAAATATGAACGGTTCCGATTATTGAAATTCATTGTTGGGTGGTTAGGTGAGCGGAGAATTTATTGCTCTATGGTGAGCGAGTGATCATTTTTGTATACATATATATATTTATATATGAAGGAACACAAAATTCTATTTCTATGTCATTTTGTCATTTTTTAAGATATTTTTTACATGGTTCGACATGTTAGGGTATAGAGTTTTATATTTTAAGGTATAAAATTACTGTTCAATGTTGTATTTTAGGTTTGAACTCTCGAGTTTTGGACGGTAACTCAAAACTTGAGAGTCAAAGCCTAAATTCTAAACGAGGAACCGTAAATCAAAATCATGAACGTTAAAACCAAGGATTAGGTCTTGATTTATACCCTAAATAATTAATTCCTGTCAAATTTAAGATCAAATGGTGAAAAAAAAAAAAAAAAACCATAAAACATATCCGTCTGACGGAAATACTGCAGAGAGAATTTCTATATAGAAGAATGCTCTAGAGCTAATCGATTAGTAAGATAATACGGCAATACCCACCCTTCTTAGCCCACTATACAACATGAACGGAGTGATTGAAGCCAAAATATAGATGTATTGTGGCAAGAGATGTAATCTTGGACAAAGCTTGTTAAACAAGTAATCTTGGACAGAAATTTTAGTAGCAGCAAGCACAATCAGAATGCACTGAATTTTACAAAGTTTTACAGGTGCTACAAAGCCAACAATGGTCAACTGAAAAACTATTGATTGATCTAATAAGTGATAACCACAGTTATAAACTCAATAAACAAGCTCAAGTTCAACTAAATCTACAACAAAAAGCTTGAGCAAGATTACTTAAACTCGAGTGACACTCAAGTCTACTTCAAATCCGCGAGAATTTCAACCAACCCAGCTTGAACACGCCAGACTTGGATTAGCTTGTTAAACCCCCCCTTGGAAGAGAACGATGATCAAAGGCACCGATTATGCCATATCATATGCTTTTTTGATAACTACCAGTCTAATCAGCCTCTATCAGGAATGATTGCAAAACCTCATGTCATGACAAATTCATTAAGATCAGAACCATATGAAACTAGAAAAATAGACTTCGATTTGTGTTCCACATATAAATTGCCTCTCCTAAGTTCTGATACATAGATACAAACTCTACAAAACCCAAGAGTTCTGCCAGCTTTTCTATGCCTTGTTTACGCGAATTTGTTGGCCTTCGAATAACTGCAATGAACAATAAGCAATAGATAGCAACAAATCCAACTGCTATGCAAACAAATGCTCAAAACAGTTTCAATTATGTACAACAAAGGAATGATGATTTCCATGAAATTCAAGAGGAAAGCATAATCCATCCCAATGAATACAATTTTTCTAAGCATCCATCCCAATGAAAACATAGACACCATACATTATGAGTAAATTGTGAAAATAAGCAGGACAGAAATCACAACGAAAGCATACATTATGGAGGATCAGATGGGATATTGCTATACAAGAATTAGCCAAGGAAATTATGTAGACAACAGGAGAAACTAGAAATGAAATTCCATGCACATGCAAATTCAATAATTGACAAGTAATTCTACATTTTGGGCTATTGCAATTTTTATTTAATGTCATTAGTTCAATGAAGAAAAACAAGGGAACAAAAATGATGCCTTTGAAATATGTGAAAACACAGGAGTGAGGAACATTTGTGAACCTAAGAACACTAAACAATGAAATTAAGTTAGATAAAAAGGATATATACGTATCCTGTATAAATGCAAATATAGAGTATAGCCATGATTTGCAATAACGTTTTCAACAATGGTTAATGTTGCCTGTCATATGTTCTATAGTCAAGAAGTACATGAAACTGCCATAAGTACACATAGAAGAAAGAATAGGAACAAATGGGCTCAAGTACATCAAAGATAACATCCATATATACGCATGCATAGTTAGATTCATAAAACAGCAGCAAGAAACTTACAGTATTGTTGAATGATGAGATGGCAACTTCTACATCCTCCTCTGAGGAGAAAGAAACAAACCCAAATCCAGTAGACTTTGAGGTCCCTGGAACCCGGGAAACCTTTGCACTAAGAACTTTTCCCTTCTCAGAGAAAAGATTTTTGAGTGTATCTGTAGTCACTGTCTTGGCAAGATTTCCAATATAAACTTTGTGGGGGCTGTCAATGAATTGTGACTCTTCAGCCTGGATAAGTGATAAATCCGCTTGTAGCAAGGGTTTCTTGGTTATGTTTACTTTGATCTCTCGCCCTCCAATCTCCTGCATTAACAAGCAGATGAGCAGATGGAACTAATCAGTGTTTGGAAAATAACAAATCACACTAAAGAAAATGAAAAAGTGCTAATCGAGCACGGAGGAAATATACTAGATGTGATTAATCCGTCTTTAATAGTGTTCTTAATCCATATAAACCTATGAAGCTTGGCAATACAATACTTACAGTTCCATTCAGTTTCTCAACTACAGCATTTGCATCTTCAACAGTCTTCATCGTAACAAATGCAAATCGGCGACTTCTTCCAGAGTACTTATCAAACATCACCTATGACCAAAAGGAAGGAAATAAAGTCATCTCTTTTTTTTTTTTATAATTAGGCCAACTCAAATTGGAAAAGCATTCTATTTGTTGGAGGGGAAAAAATATATAGACACCTTGCACTTTAAGCATTTAATATACTTCAGCCAATATTTTCTTGTTAAAGCTAATTCTGTTACTAGAAAATCCTCATTAATCTGAAATATAGTATAATTATAGTATGCTTAAGCATGAAAATAGTAAATTGTTTGACTATCAATGACAAAGATAATTAAAGAAGATCACCAAATCGTCTCATCAACAAAATTAACAATATCAGGAAAGCGTTTCATCAGCAAATTCAATACCAGTATTAGCACAAACAAAAAAAGTAGTGGCTACCAAGTACCAAATACTTATCAAGCTGAGCTCTCAAATCTTCAATAACCCAACAATTTAAAACAGAAAAAATGAAATAAAAATGCTTGAAAAAACACAAAAAGAGATAGAAAGAAGATGGGGATAACCAAATACCTCAGCCTTCTCTACAGCACCGTGTTCTTCAATAATTTTGGTAAGCTCAGCATTATCCACAGTCCTGGGAATGTTACCAATGTAAAGTCTCCTCGCCGCCTTAGAAGCTGGGTCGGCAGAGACTTCTTCGGCAACAGCATAGAGTCTCTGTGAGTATTCTCTGGGGGTCAGAATCAGATAAGAAGAAGTGAGTTTGTGAAGGCCATGAAATGGGGTTGGTTTGAGGATTTGGAAGGACAGTTTTGGTGCGGTTTTGGTAGGTTTTGTGGGGTGGTGAAGGAGATTGGGTGGTGACAATAGGGAGGAGATTGTAGCCATTTCTTTTGGGTTAATTGGGAGTGAACGGGGTTTTAGAGCAGAGTGAGACTGAGAGAGAGAGAGTGGGAATGCAACTGAGGAGGCTTCAATTTCATCATCACATTATCTAGTTGGGGTCTTGATCCTCTGCCATTTGTAATTGTGCTGTTCTCTACATTCTATAAAATCTGAATCATCCAAATAATCCAATGGTTTGGAACGACACACCAGCCTGGATGATAAGATTTACCTGTTGATTTTGTGGGGTACGTTGATATAAGCAAGGAATAAAATTTCGAGTTTCGAGGAAATTTCGATGGAAATTTCGACGAAAATTTCGAAAATTTTTAAATTTCGACAGAAATTAGATGGAAATGACGGAAATTACTATCAAAATACGGAAATTTTGAATGAAACTTTACCATATGTTTATTTAACATATTATCTACTTAATTGATAAAAAACATTGAAGAAATCAAATTATATAGTAGGTTTCATGTAATATAAGGTGAATATAATGCGCGCTGGAACAAATACTGTTAAATAAAATTAGTATAATGAATAAACAAAATTAGTATATTCTTAATTTATACTGTATAATTTAATTATACACTAAAATCTAAACCCTAATACTCTATATATTCTATATACCCTAATACTCTATAATCTATACATTAAACCCTATATACTCTATATTTTTTAGGATCTTAAGTTTTAAGCCCTTTAGGATACTTTTAATTATTTTTTTATATAGAAATGTATTAAAGTTTAAGGTTTAAAATAACTAAAAGAAATCTCAAACCTTTTTTTCTTCTTTCCAATTGCCCAAAGGCCCCAAACCCCCCCCCCCCTTTTTTTTTCTTTTTTTTTTATTTCCTTACCTTTTTTTCCCCGTGCCTCTCTCTTCAGTCTTTTTTTTATTTTTTTTCTTTCCTTCCTTTTTTCCCATGTCTCTTACTTAGCCAAGCTTTGTCTTCACTAAGTGTAACAACCCAAATTTTGGCTTATGGTAATTTTGTTACTCAAAATTTTCAAATTTGTTTTAAGTTTTGTTTAAAGAAATTAGAAATTTCTTTAAATTTATTTTAACTAACTTAGACCTTTGGTTGTGGTTTTAGAGCTTAGTTGTGTGGAAATGAATTTTAGAAAATGAAAAATTCAAGAATTTGACGATTATTATTTTTTTCAGAATTAAATTATAAGAGTAGGATTTTTCATAATTTTTTTGAAAGCAATTTGACTATTTTGAGGTTATAGGAAATTAGTAGTCATCAATACGAGTTCATAGAATTTTTCGGTGAATTATTTGGAGTCTCGAGCTATTTTTGGTGAATTTTTGAAGTTGGAGAAAATGAAAAATATGAAAATTTCGAAAATTTCGAAAAATTTCGGTAAATTTCGATAAATTTCGATAAATTTCGGTAAATTTCGGTAAATTTCGATAAATTTCGATAAATTTCGGCGAAATTTCGAAAATTTCGGCGAAATTTTCCCGAAAAATTATTAAACATGTGTTTCGATTTCGACACCCTAAAAAAACGAAATTTTCAGCGAAATTTAATTCCTTGGATAGAAGGTGACTGAGGAAGATGTTCAAAGTTCCAAATCTGAAATTTATTTGTTTCAGATCTGAAATTTGAATGAAGCTTCATTGTCCTCTTACACCCATTTTATAAAAGTCGAATTTTTTTTGTTAACATATTATCGCCGGTTCGTCCTCATATGGTCGAGTTGAGGACGAACTTAGCCGACTTAAAAGGGTATTTGGTTCTAAAAGTATTTAAAAAGTAAAAAAATATTAATTTTGGAGCTGATAGTTAAAAAAGTAATTCAAGCATTAAAATGGATTATTTCACAAAATTACCCAAAAAAAAAAAAAAAGACTTAGATTCCTATAGTTTTAATTTTGCTAATTTTGTCAATGCAAAAGAGGGCTATTATATGAACATTCATATTTCTCTCACTACATACCCTTTTCTCACCTCACGCCTCTTTTTCTTTTTAGTTTATTCAATTTTTCACTACACGGCCCTAAAAATTTTAAAATATCGCCATTCCACAAGGAAAAAAAAAACCTAAAACCCAATAACCCTCTAACCCATCACATGCCTCCATTGTTGCTGGCAGTCCATGGTAGCAGTGGTGGGGTCAGGGTCGAGGCGAGGTCAAGACTTAAAATGGTTGGGTTAGGGTGAGTTGTCCTTATGATCATTTAAGTTTGAGCTAAAATTATAATTCACTAAATAAAAGAGAGGAGTGTGTAATTGGAGGAGAATGGGGTGTTCATATGGCAATGCTACTACAAAAATAGGTCTAGTGTTATAGCTTTATAGCAACTGCAATTTAAGGTTACGTATTTAATTTCATCAAATTTGTTTCAATCAACAACTATTGCCAAGAGTTCTTTGACTCTCTTGTTTGTAGTTTTGAGGATTGGTTTTTAGATGCAATTTGAAGTTATAGTCTCTTGTGCTTATGGCATATCTGGATTTGGCGATGTAGAATTATTTTTAGCACAGGGTTTAGAATGCCTTTCTTGCGTCATAATTATTTCGAAGTTTGTTGTTAAATGGTATAAGGCTAATAAGGTCTTGGTGAGTTATGCTCCTTGATGAGGATCATTTTCGAACATAGCCACCAACTCAAAGAGAACTTGAAACACAAGAGTAAAGGATAAGGTACTCCTGCTTGCGACTAAAATAACTGATGTATTATTCTATTAATCATAAAAAACAAAACAAGACCATCACAAATCTTGGCTTAAATAGCCTAATGTTCCTTGCAGTCAAAAGAAAACAATAAAGAAATTAAATATAATATGAAATAAAGATAATTAGGCTTAGTTTCTTTAAAAAAACATTTTTTTTATGGAAACCGGAAGTATTTTAAAATTTATAAGAAAATCTTTTTAATTTATAAGAAATTTTTTTTAATTCATAATAAAATCATTTTAATTTATAAGAAAATCATTTTAATTCATAATAAAGTCCTTCCCCGATTTGAAGGGTATTTCCTTTCCTAGGGTGTAGAGTGAGCTTTATAGAGACTGCATATTAGGTTTTAACTCCAGGATTTTGGACGGAGCTCAAAATTCCGAAGTTAAAATCTAACATAAAACTGTCAAAGAAGAAAAATAAAAGGACTTGATTAAAAACCCTAAATCACTAACGATTTTAGTCTAAGAAAGACTAATAAAATGGACTGAACTCTAAGTCTCCCTATGAAATATTACATTAAATACTAATTAGGTAAGAAATCACAATTAATGGAAAAGATATTCGCCGATTATTTTGGAAATAAGATTTGAGATAATTTGTGGCTTGGTTAATCTTGATTATCCCCTATGCTCCTCCATCAGACTTTCCTAGTTGGAAATAATTCGTCCTTGAATTCGAGCCATTGATTAGAGAGAATCTCAGCACAATCTTCCATTGTAATAAAGTCATTCTCGATTTGGCTTGCGATCGATTGAAGTCTTCCTTTCCAAATAAACAAACATTTGGAATATTTGTTATTGCTTGAATTGACAAATTTCTTTTTGTCAATAAATCTTGACATCCAAAATTCCTTTCAACACGTTTGACAATATCAACCAATTGCTTTAGTGTCTACAAACTAAAAATATTGATCCCAAGAAAATCAATTGAGTGAAATTTATCATCCGATTAATTCTTCTTCTCAGTTTTTTCTGCCTGAAAGTTATCATAACAATTCTCACACACACTTTGTGCACAACAATCAAATTTCAGAGGCAAATCTAAATTTAATAAATCTGATGAAAAACATGATCCACTAGAATTATTAAACTCATTTATACCTTCGTTTTCAAAATACCTAGCCAAGTCATTATTGAATGGTTAGTCTTCATGTCCTTCTTCAACCTGCTCATATGATGAAGCGAGGTGATGAAAAGGGTCAATTTCTCCCTCCCCGTTGAAACCCTCACCGTCTTGGTCTAGAGTTTTGATGGAAGTGATACGTTGATGATAGAGGCTAATGCCTCCCTCCCCGTCAAAACTCTTACCACCCTAGCGTCAAGCTTCGATGCAAGCGATACTATCCGTAAGTTGTTGGATCATCATTTTAATCTCTTTCATGTCATCATTAGAGTTGTTACAAGCCTCCATACGAAAACCCCCCCAACCACGCATGTTGTCAGTCATGGAGTTCACTGTTCGAACAGACACCAACATGCTCTGATACAAATTATGGGGATCAGATTTCGAACATAGCCACCAACTCAAAGAGAACTCGACACTGGAGTAAAGGATAAGACACTCTTGCCTGTGGCTAAAATAGTTACTGTATTATTCTATTAATCATAAAAAACTAAACATGACCATCACAAATCTTTGCTTAAGGCTTAGTTTGAGATTGCTGTAAGAAAAAACTGTTGTGAAGTAAAGTCAGTTATGAAGTAAAACAGTTGAGTGTTTGGTAAACTATGTTTTCAAAAGTGCTGTGAGTACAAAAAGCAGTATGAAGGTGTTAGGTAAATTGTAATGTAAAACTGTTGTGGCTATTTATAATTACTAAAATGGACATGATGCTGAAAATGCCTTTTACTTATTTGTTTGGTAAAAATAAAATGTTTTTTTTACATGTTTTTGAAATTTTTGGCTACAAATTTGTATTAGCATTAATTTTTCAAAAAACAACATTATTAAATAAGTATGCCTATTATTTTTTGGGTATATTATAATTTTAATCGTACAAATAAAATATTATAATTAATGTTCACAATATTAAATAGGCTTTATTACATTTTACCCACCTACACTTTGGGCTCAATCTCACTTCACCACTTAAAAAAATTGTGTCAATTTATCACCTGAATTAAAAATTTATTGCAATGTACCACCTTTGGATCATTTTGTTTAAACTTTTGTTAAAAATAAGAGTGTTTTGCTTCTGTTCAAGTTCCTATTGTTAGAAAAAATGATTTTTTTACACTTTATTTGCTTTAACACAACAAAAACTGACTTAAAAAGACCAAAACACTCTTATTTTTAATAAAAATTTAGACAAAATAAACCATAGGTGGTACATTGCAACAAATTTTTAATTCAGGTGGTAAATTGACACAATTTTTATTTAGGTGGTGAAGTGAGATTGAGCTCGAAGTGAGATTGAGCTCAAAGTTCAGGTGGGTAAAGTGTAATAAAGCCTATTAAATATAATTAACAATTGACATATTTTTTAATTTAAAATAAACAAAAAAAAAATCTAGATGTTTAAATAGTTATATGATATTGATCGAATAAAATAGGGATAAGATGTGATTTTCAAAAATCAATGAAGGTATTACGGGTAAAATAAAATTTTCATTGTTACTGTGATTCAATGCAGCTTTCAAAAGTATATACAAACCTGCTTTTATTTTTGCTGTAGGGAGTTGAGAATTATGAGCCAAGACACTTTTTCATGTTTTTACCAAACACCAAAACTGTTGTGGATGATTGAGAATTGTCATCCATTTTGGGTCATCCACAGCTCAAACGGCGCCTAAATAGTCTAAGGTTTCTTGCAGTCAAAGGAAAACAATAAAGAAAATATAATATGAAATATTACATTAAATACTAATTAGGTAAGAAATCACAATTAATGGAAAAGATATTCGTCGATTATTTTGGAAATAAGATTTAAGATAACTTGTGGCTTGGGTAATCTTGATTATCCCCTATGCTTCTGCATCACTCCTCAATCCCCTGGTCTTGTGAAGTGGATGCTTCCCCTAGAGGGTTGATGGAAGCTTCAAGAGGGATCCTGGTATCATGTGTGCTGGCGGGGTGATTAGGGATTCTCATGATAGATGACTTGCTAGTTTTTAGGCTAATTTCGGAAAATGTCATGTATTGGAGGCTATAAGGAAGTTATTGGTTGGCATTGGACTGTGGTGGTTAGGCATGTTTTTCCGAGAGCATATGTCAGTCGTTGATGGGCTGGCTGCTTTGGTAAAGACTGAAGTCTTGGTTTTTTGGTTCACCACTCCCCTTTATGTTGTAATTTGTTTTGAGGCCGTTAGACCTGGTCTTGCCAGTTCTAGGGTGATTCCTGGCTAGTTTTGTGTTGTTTGGGATGTAAGGCCTTCATTTTACCAAAAAAAAAATGGTCATTGTCCTTAATTTCGTTAATTTGGTCATCACAAATAACATGTGTCGTACACAATTTAAGGTATTATAGATAAAGATAATAAAGTTAAATTACTTAAAGCCTAAAATATAATCACTCATGTACTTCACGTACTATATTTTTATTAAAAAAATTGACAAAATTAAGAATGTGTTACTGAATTACAACTACTAAGAAACTATACGAGACTTGAGTGGTAGAGACCAACAATATAATTTGGGCTTGATTTAATTATTGAGAATTTTGAGAGCAACGGTGTTATTGTCGGATGAAGGAGTGACTGAATGAGGTGCGAGAGGAGTTAGGGGAGCTACCGTTATTACAAAACGGTGAGTTTAATTAAGATACATGTGCTGACGTGGAGTAAACCACACCGTTGGATTAGATGGATGGTCAAAAATTCTTTAAACGCAGAAAGAATCCGAGTCCTCTACATATATATACATAGCAGTTTATCTAGGGTTTTGTGGGTGGGCATTTGGAGACGGAGAGTAGTGAGTGAGTAAGAGAGTGTTTACAGAGCAATCGCGATGGCGCCGAAGCAGAGGACCCCAAAGGTGACCCGAAACCCAGATCTGATTCGAGGGGTTGGGAAGTACTCGAGGTCCAAGATGTACCACAAGCGAGGGCTTTGGGCTATCAAGGCCAAAAACGGCGGCGCTTTTCCTCGCCACGATAAGAAGCCTGCGGCTGACGTCCCTGCTGAGAAGGCCCCCAAATTTTACCCCGCTGACGATGTCAAGAAGCCGCTTATCAACAAGCGCAAGCCCAAGCCAACAAAGCTCAGGTCCCTCTCTCTGTTCTCTTTCTGTATGGATTTTTATTTTTTTTTTGTATTTATGTATGTGTATGAATGAGCTTCTCTTGCTGTGAATGATTGGGTCTGGTTTGCTTTTTTTTTTTTATGAGAAAATGTGGGAAATGATTTGAATTGTAATTCTGCATGTGTGTTTGTTTGCGTAGTGTAGCACTGTAGGAATGATTGGATGCTGAGGTATGCGTGTTTGTATGTACTTATTTTGGAATTCTAAAACTTCATAGATTTGTGAATGTAAATGGGTATTTTGTTTAGCTATCTATTCTGTTTAATATTTAGCCGAGAAAATGCTGAAAAATCAGTAATAGAAGGAATGAGGTCCGAAATTTGTTATCTGTATGTGTTTTTTCTGTCTCGTTGTTAGGTGTCTTGTGGGTCTTTCTGTTGGTGGTAGAAGTGGAAAATGTTGAGATATAAACGTTGATTTTGTATATTTTTATCAATGCTCATGTTTGCAGAGAAAGTGAAAAGACTATTCCCTTGGTTGGGATTTTGGAAAATTGTTAAAACTTTTTAATATGAAAATTCTTTTTCTTCAGGTATTTGAGGATATTATCGTTTTTCATTGGTTCTATTTTAGAATTACAATATAGAGTAGAATTTGGACCTCTTTGTTATTTTCGGAATCAAACAAATATAAATTGTGAGATGGAATGTTTAATTTTCTATTTTAGGGATTATTTGTGTGTATCTGTTGTTAAGGAGTTTTGTTATTTTTAGTAATCTTCTGGTATTTTCTTTTCTTTGTATTATTTAGGGCTAGCATTACTCCCGGTACTGTACTGATCATTCTTGCTGGGAGGTTCAAGGGGAAGAGGGTTGTGTTTTTGAAGCAGCTTTCATCTGGCTTGCTTTTGGTTACTGGTAAGTTTTTGTTTTTCCTTAATTGAGTTTATGTTTTTGACTTGCATGTTATTTTTGCTCATTCATCTTTTCCTTTGTTTTCTTATCAAATCAGTCTGATAAATTTATTAGTTCTATAGATAACTAATAATTAACTATTCCCAGATTGGGAATATGATAAATTAATTAGAGTCCATTTTTGCTCACCACAAAAAGGTGGTGGTCAGCTTTACCACCATCATGGATGGGTGGCACATGTCCCACCATCATGGTGAGCAAAAATGAATCCAAATTAATAATATAGCAGCATTCTTCTATTTAACTTTCTCTGAATTAACCTGGGTTGATATCCTTTCTCTTGCCCAAGACTCTAGGGTCTAAAATATATGGAATTGTTGCTTATTCCTTTTAAAATTGAAGCATAGCATAAAAGTGGAATTTCAGAGGTAGAGAGAAAGAGAGAGAGGCTTTTTTAACACTGGATTCATACTATTTAGTACAAATGCTCTCACAAATATAACACTAAGAAAAACATGCTTGTATAATGTATCTGTTGTAATTTCTTGAAGTGATGGTCATTTATTGCATGTACACAAGGTCATAGTTTAAATTGTGTGATTAAAGTGATTATTTTTTGTTAGTGTGCTTGAAAATAAGTTCAAGAGAGCCATTTGGTTGTTGTGCATTTCAGAGAATGTGATTAGTAGTTTTGATGAGCATTCTTGTTTTTTATATGCTGTACATGCCTTAGATGTCACAGTTATTTCAAGGTTTTTTTTCACTGTGGTTATTTCTTCTCAGGACCATTCAAGCTTAATGGTGTTCCTCTAAGACGTGTGAACCAATCTTATGTTATTGGAACTTCAACCAAGGTGGACATCTCTGGGGTTAACGTGGATAAGTTTGATGACAAGTACTTTGCAAAGGAGGTTCAGAAGAAGAAAAAGAAGGGAGAAGGAGAGTTCTTTGAAGCAGAGAAGGAGGTTAGTTTTGGATATTTTCTGTAGTTTGAGTGTGTATCATTTATGATATTCTTCAGGTCATCTGATTTTTTCTTCTAACCTTTGATTCCTTCTTCAAATTGAAGGAGAAAAATGTACTCCCACAAGAGAAAAAAGATGACCAGAAATCTGTTGATACGCCATTGATTAAAGCCATTGAGGGAGTTTCAGATTTGAAGACATATTTGGCAGCAAGGTTTTCTCTCAAGCAAGGCATGAAGCCTCATGAGCTTGTTTTCTAGGGTGAAGAAATTGAAAGTATTAGATTTTGCTCTTATATCCAACAATTGTTCCATTTTTGTTTGAACTTGGTCCAAATGCTTGTACTCTTAAGTTTTATTTGTAATTGACATCCAATCAGATGTTATTTCAGGTCATGCAATGTGAAAGTTTCCATACATGCAATGATTTGATATGAGGCCTTAGTTGGGGTCATGTGAGATGGGTAATATTATGTGGAAATCCGTATTACTCTTTTGGGGGTGGGGGTGGTTGTGCACTTGTGCTTGAATTAAAGTCTCGAGACATAATTTTTACTATAAAATGCATTGAAGATAATAGCATCTAATAAGGAACTTTTGCTATTTTTTCAAGTTACAAGTTAAACTATATAGTAGCCTATAGCCAACACGATGGGAAAATGCTACATGGATATAAACTCAGTTGTAGGAGTAATCTACGAATGGTCATCATCTTCAATGGATGCCTGGTACCATTGTGTGGTTATTGTTCTACTTATTGTGATGCGGTTCTCTTTGCGATAAAGAGGGAATTCAAACATGGCATTTATTCAAACTCGAGCAAGGTAGGTTAGATGAACAGAAACTAGTAAACGTTACACAGGACTTGTCACAGTTAGTTTCATAGCAAGCTGTCGGTTTGAGCAGGCAATCTCTTGAAGAAATTGCTGGGAGCTGAAGGCAGCTTGCTTCGGAACTTAGGGTGCCTCAAGTGGTACAATCCTGCAACCAAAGCAACCACCCTAAATGGGGTCACATAAAGCACCACAGCAGTAAAAAAGCATAACAGTATGAAAAGGCTGGTAGCTCTTGGGTCTCTCCAGCTGAGTAGAGACTGAAACCTCTCCCCTTGTGTTGCTATGTCACCCACAACTGTCTGTATCCTTCCTGCTACACTTCTGATCCTGTCGTACCTCATTCGAACTATATCATGGGGTCTAGAGCTTGGAAATGTGTCAAACTCTTCGTCAAGCTCGTCCGGGTGAACTGCTTCTGCCCATGAAAGCTTGGTATCCATATGAGGAGGATGTCTAGGCCTGAACCTATAGTTCCACATTCCAATGAGGAACATGTAGACAAAAAGAGTTGGAAGTATCAACTCTGGATACCATATCAATATCAGAAACAGAATGTGAACAAGAACTGTTGTGATGGAGTTCTTCCAATTGCATACATCACCAAACCATCGGCTCATGGAAAACATACTGGAAAGCAGTGACATAATTCGAAAGAAGTTGGCTTTGCTCCTTCTCATGCTCCACATGTGGGAATCAACGTCTAACATGTACTCCACCACCTCTTTTCTAAGAGGTGGTTCAGCTCGGCCAAGCCTTGTTGCCACAATATTCATTGCTTGGTAACGTAAATTATCTACTTGGTTCACTGTGAAAGGATACAAGTAATGCATTTTTGGCAGCAAAGGGTGGCCGTAAACATATATCATGTTAGCTACAGAGAAGGTGGTGAATCGAACTGCTAGTTGGAGCTCTCCCATTTTCTTTACTCCATTAGGTTGCAGAACTAGAAGTGGGTATGAATGAGTATACATCCGATGAGCTTCAAGTGTTGAGAGTCGAATACGTACCTTCCCAATTCGTGAATCTCTTGCTGCTGCACTGGGTGCAGTTGGTTTCTCACCTCCACCAAGGTGGCAGTTATCGAAAACTCCCAATGTTATCACGGTGCAGGGGTCGTAGACTTCCCATGTGTATTGCTCATTCCATTTAGGACTAAATGTGTCAAGAATTGTTCTGGTACGAACCCATTTCTGGCCGTACTTAGCTACACAATAAGCATCTGTACTACCTCGGCCATCCTTCATCTTCATTGGAAGAAGCCCTTGTGCACTTAGAATCCCCACTTCCAAAATCCCAACAGGCTGCTTCCAGAGCTGCCTTGCTGTTGGCCGCTGATCACTTATATACATAGTTGATTCATCTAGTACATGGTATCCACCTTCAAGACAAACTCTTAGGTGAATTTTACTGGAAAACTTGAGCTCCTTCCTCCTATCAGGTTCCAAGACACCAAAACCATACTTCTCAAGATTGAACCAGCGAGAATGAACTGGCCTGTGGTCAAGCCGCTTCTCAAACATGTCAATTGGCATGCTTATCTTTCCCAACACCTCATCTTTTGAAGGGTGGATTCGATCCTCAACAGTCACAACCAGGTGCTCCTCAAATGGCTCAGCTGCCACAAAGACTAAATCTTCATTCCATAATGGATTAGCGGTACGACTTGGGCATATCTTGGTTCTGAGCACTTGGCTTCCAACCTGAGCTTTAACAAAGACTTCTGGAAGGCGGCTTCTGTCATTAGGCAGCACATCTTGAGCTTCAATCACATTCACTCTCAGGTACCATAGTTTTGGTGATACATATACCTTGGATCGGATGTTAAAAACACCCTCACCATAAACTGCTGCAGCATCTGAGTGCCATGCATCTGGAAAGGCCTCATCAGCCTGTGTTCCCATCCAAACTGCAACCATGATTTCACCTCTAACCTTCCCTTCTCCGCGGCGGTGCTCCAGTCTGTACCACTGAGGAGCCAGTGCGCTGTCAGGTGGAACTCTGGTGGGAATCTCATTCAAGTCAAAAACCACTCTTCCAAGATAATCATCTCTTCCAAGCATCTCTTTATCTTTGACAAAAACTTCTAGCACTGATGACTGCACTCGGTCTTTTGAGAACGCAAACACCTGGTTCCACTCTGGATTGATTTTCCTCTCAAAATGCCTTGTCCGTCCCTTGTAGTTCCCCAACTTCACTTCCACATAAGGATCACAGCTTCCGGTAAGGGAGCTGGGAGGGAGATCTTTGGCTTTCACAACTCGGACATATAGATAAAACATCTGCTCAACAAGGTCATAAGGGCTTGTGAATCTCTCACCGTTCATCCATCCTCTTCCTCCACCATTTGGCCACCTCTCACCAAGCTGTGGATTGGTGTCCTTCAGGTTGAAGTCGTCTTGGTGGCTCTCATGGGCTTGCAGATGAGTTGGCTGCATGGTTAATGGGAAACCTTGAGGTTGTCTCTCTACTGATATGCCTGGTTTCTGCAGGACTTGATGCTTGTGTATCTGATGGGCTGTTTCTGCTCTTACTTCAACTGCTTCTTTGGTCACCTCCTTTGGATCTTTAGACTTGGCTTCTGCAACAGAGGAATTCAAAGCAACAGTAGCAACTTTTTTGTTGTATTCTTTTGTTTTGGGAACAGCAGAAAATATTTTGCTATCAGTTCTTGAGTTTTCTGTAGTTGGAGGAGTATTAGGAGGAGCAGGGTGACTAGAAGTTGGGATTTCTGGTGTTTGGTGAGACTTGGAAGGAGGGGCTTCTAGTGGTTGTGGTGGAGAGTATGGAGTAGATTTTGATTCAGATTCTAGTGAAATATAGATTTTTAGGCCAATCTCACCCTTGACAGATGAGAAAAACCACTTCTTTTCTAAATGGAATCTTTGATAAGCTTCCTCACCTTTCTTGACAATATTTGAGCAAGGAATTCTTACCCTTCCAAGGAAATTTCGGCCAGGGATAGGTCTCCTCTCATTGTACACAGAGGCTTCAATGGTTTGGTGATGGAAGTTTTCGGTTTTGTCAATATCAAAGAGAAGTTTCTGGTTCCAAATGGGGTTGAGGTTCTTTGGAATGGTTTTGGTTCGGCTAAGCTGGTTTACGAAATCAACTTCTACAAATGAACTAGCAGACCCTTCACCATCTTTGGGCATAAGATCATGAGCATCTACCACTTCTACCACCAGCTTCATGCTCCTTTTTTTTTTGTTTACTTGGCTGCTGCGAGAATCTAGAGGAAGTGGCACCCAACAAGTAATCTGAAACTAGCTTCTGAAGCAAAGAAGATCTATCTAGGAAGGAACACAAGGAATATCGGTTCAGCTTCTTTCTCTTGCACAGTGGTGCTGGTGTTATTTTGGTGAAGCAAAGAATGTTTTGATGAAGAAGCTGCCTGTTAGTTCTTTAAAAATCCAAAGATAGGCAAAAAATGGAGGGAAGCCTTAAACTTTTTTTAAAGTTGGGAAAGTGAACCCTTAATTCCCATAGTTCTCAATGTTTTGGTCAGTTTGGTTGCCAATATATCAGAAAAAAAGAAAAGAAAAAAGAAATGCAATATCTCATTAATTTGGTTCTGAATGATGATGCAAGTTTTAATTTTTGTTTATCCTTTTTATTTGAATAACCAAACAAGGGATTAGCTATACAAAGAGAACCTTTAGATATAAAATATATGTTCTGGAGGGTGCTAAGAAACTTACATGGCTACTGCCACTTTCTCTGGAATTATTTGTCAAGTTGTCATGCATTCCATTTCTTGGTGTTATACAGATATGGCCCTTTATTGTGTTACAGAAATTTGCATCTTATTTTACAGCAATAGGTATTTGATCAAGGGTAGAACTGTCAGTTTCTTGAAAATATATTTGCTTGAATCCCATGTGTGTTGAAGGGACATCAGACATGATCCCTTTCTTGGCTAGGCAGCAATTTGGATGTGAATTGTGAAGAAAGGAAGTTGGGAAAAGAAAGGGTAAAAGGCATAGTTGTGTTGGAGCTGAAAGAAAAGCAAAAGCAAAATCTGAAGCTGCAGGGCTTGTGAGCTTGCTGCTCAAAGATGCTTTTCTTTGTGCTTTTATACTCTTCTTGCTTTAACCTTATTTATTTATTGTTGTCTCCCTCATTTACTGCAATGTTGAAGCTGCTAAACATCATGTTCAAGACAGCTCAATTCTATTCTAAAGTCATTGATATGTTGGGATTGATGCACTTTCATAGAACTTGCATAGCTGGGCCACATACCATATAAACTATATTAATTTGTTAAATACTTTCATGTTCCAACCCAGCTCAATTTTTTTAAATCTCAAAAGTGTCCACTTGGCCTGATATTAAGCTCCAATTTGAAGTTTTTGTGCTCCAGCTACTTAAGATTCCTTTATAGTGTCATAGATTATAGGCTTTGTTAGAGATAGTTGAGGTAATCACCACTCTTTTGGGAGTTTGAAACATATTTTTTTTTTTCACAAGTAAATGCTTTGAGCACTGCTTGCTATCAATTGACTGGGCTTTTAGCTCTATGATGGACATGAATAAACTATATAAACTAGCCTATAAGACAGCAACTTTTTGTAATAGAAGACCAATATATATACAGTAGTGAACTAGCTAGTGCATGCACTTTCTGGGCCTCTGGCAAATGTACTCATTTCAGCTCCATCTTTGTGAACATTGTGAAGTGAATAGTAGATTTTTCATTAACCTAACTTTTGAAATATAGGAATTAGAATTTTGGTTTTTTAGTGGTGTAACTGGTGTTAGAACGTAATTACAACTAGACCATATATGCTTGTTAAGGGCCAAATTTTGCTCCTTTGGTCAAAGCTTCGATCAACAAGATGAAGTTTTAAAGCTTGTACACCTACAATAATGGAGAAGATGGTTATCAAATAATGGACCTCAAGGACCAAAACACTACTTTTCTGAGTTCTTTTTAATATTTCCATCATAAATAATTTGGTTTATTAATTGATCTTTCATGTGCTCATTCACTGTCAGGTTTAGACCAGTGTGCTTGTTTTGATCCGTTTTACTGCAATTGTGATACTTCCCATAACCCTATAATACGGTTAATACCTTAATTGGGGTGGGGTGCTCCCTCATAATTATATGTTTCACCCATTTTTTACTCTGCTACTGCTGTTACATGTACCATATAGTTGATACATTTTTTGTTCTTTCCTTGTTTTTTTATTTTGTATATTCTTACTGGGGTGACTATGGAAGCATACTCAAGAGATGCCAAAAATGATGAAAAAAAAATTGGGCCTCCTTATGGTGTTGTCCAGTTAATTTTTCGAAAATAGTTAAATGGAATGAATCTTATTTGAACTAGGATGCCTAATTCACAGCCTTGGAGGACAGGGAAACTTTCTTGGTATTGCATATATATACAAGGCCCATTCAAGTAAGGATGCCCAGGCAGATACCTTAAAAGTAAGAATATTTTCTCTGCGTAACATCTGACAATGCAGTTCGATGATCGAAACTGTTCATTTTTTAGGTTCCTTCTCAAGGATCATCTCTGTCAAAAATCAGCCAAATTGGTGATTATTTGGTCATCTAAAGAATTTTCCTTCTCAATTATCATATATATATTTTTTGATTTAGGGGAAGAGATCGAACTTGGGTATAGAGGGGCAATTCTATGATCCGTTCAACTAGGCTATCTCATCAACTGTAAATTTTAAATAGGTTAAATGATTAATTTTGTCCTTGTAAGTTTGGTCAATATATCAACTTTATTCCTGTAATTTCAATTCCAACAATAATCATACTCCCGTTTAGTTTTAGATTTATACAATTTACAGATTTTTCATCAAATTTGTTGGTAAAATAAATTGAATTGCACGTGACTTGTTATGTCAATAAATTTGACAAAAAATGGAATTTGTCCTTAAACTACAAACTTCTAAAACTATAAAGGCATGATTTTTGAAGTTAAAATTATGGGTACGAAATCGACATATTGATCAAACTGCATGGACAAAGTTGATGACTTTGCCTTTTAAGTATACCTTCCTTTCAACAATAGTAATAATATTTAAAAAAAAAAAAAACAATCATAATGATAAATTTTAAAATTAAAGATAATATGCCAACGACTATTTGGTTTAGTGGATAACATTCAGTTTCTCTTTGTCGGTCAGTCATGAGTTCAAATAAACAAAATAATAAAGACAATATAATAATTTCAACTAGTTTTTTTGATATGAAATTATGCAGAATGATTAGGATAAGAGAGAAGGTTGGAGGGGAAGGTAACTATCATTCCTCTCATCCCTTTATAATTTCAATCAATTTAATCTCATTCAACTTGTCCCACTTTTATGCTAATCTAGATCCCACTTTCTTCATTACCTCAATTATACTTGCACACACATCCCTGAAAATAGTTAGGCTTAATTTTTTTTTTTGGGTGTCTATAGTTTAGGTTAAGTTATACTTTCATCTTTATACTTTCAATTTTGCCGATTTTGATTTGTAGTTCACAAATCGTTGCAACTTAAGAACATGTTAACATTTTAATTAATCAAGCTGCCAAATCCGTCCTTAAATTGTTAATAGACCTGTAGATGGACCTAGTTTTAATATGAATCCGATGTAATTAATGAGATATGAATTTATAATTTTAATACGATAATCCGACTATGATTCGAATTCGAAAATCTGTTAACAAATTATTATGGATTAGAGGCTTAGAGCTAATTGGATCCGATAACAATTTGATCATACTTGATATTATATTTAATATTTTTTATTTTAATAAAGACTGTATGTGTATAAAAGTAATCCGAGATATTTTATACATTGAAAATATACTTAAATGATTATAATTATTTATATAAAAGTTAAAAATAATGAATACACACATACAAGAAAACAATGGGACTAAACCTAATACAAATAAAATTTTAATTATTTATAGGCCTTTAATAAATCCTATAAAAATCTGATTCGATTCGATGCTAATCAGATATGAATTGGCATGTTAAATCCGATAATCCGCATATAATTCGTATCTAATAATTCAATTATAAATATATTCGCATTTGATTTTAGGTAAATTCAATCTGAATCGGATCCACGTCTAATTGCTGATTGTTAGTAAAGTATAAGATCACAACTCAAAATGGACAGACTTAAAAATATAGGGATGAAAATGAAATTTTACGCAAACTATAGATTACAAAGTGAAATTTAACCAAGAAGTTAAATCTCAACGAAGTAAAAAAAAAAAACATTAAAGAACAACCTACTGACAAAAAAATAAACCACAGCCAGTAAAACTGTAAAAGCCTACTAGCCACGTGACCTCAAGCCAAGTTAGCCAACAGTTCCAACCACACACGC
Source organism: Dryas octopetala (assembly GCF_963921425.1). NCBI lineage: Eukaryota > Viridiplantae > Streptophyta > Magnoliopsida > Rosales > Rosaceae > Dryas > Dryas octopetala. The sequence continues at coordinate 27,573,290 of NC_141368.1, read as the reverse complement.
ACACATGCACCAAACTTAGATCCTTAACACGCGCTAATTCTTGGCCAAGAAAAAAAACACGCGCTAATTACTTTTATTTTTTTCTTAAATTTTAAACCAATCGAAAAAGTATCTCCCACATTCCCACAAGCTTGGGCCAGTCACGCTCTCGCTTTCTCTCTCTCTCTTCCATCAACTACTAGAACCTTCGACTGTCTCATAATTTAGGGTTTCTCGAGGGTTTATCAGAAAGCAAAAACCCTAGAAAAGCCCGATTTCCACTAAAGCCTTAACCTTTTTGGTGATTCACAGAGCTTTTCCCCAAATGGTTCGCTCCAATGGCGTCAGGCTTGTCCACTGGCTCGCTCGTCGCTCTCTCGCCTCCAACCCCCTCCACAACCCTACAGCCTCCGTATGCTTCCTCTTCATTCTTTTCTTCTTCAATAATAATAATAATAATAACAATCAGTTTCATTTTCGCTTATTTTTGTTTTAATTGTTTGGTTATTCTGTGATTTTTTCTTTGTTTCTTAATTTTGGTTAATGTTTGAATTGCTTTTAGGCATATGGGAGGGTTCTTGGAGGTGGTTATAGGACATTCAAGACTGGGGCTTACAACAATTCTTGGGTTTTAGGAAATTGTACTACTTCTAACAATGGTATGTCAAAGACTCGAACACTTTTTTCTTTTCTTTTGTTTTTGAATATTTAAGAAATGGGTTCCCTTTTAGGTTTCTATATATTAGACCAAAAGGAAAAGAAGTGAGACTCTTGTATTTATTTTTGTAGATTATTTGGTGAATTGGTCTCAGTCCTAGTAATAATTGGACTCTAATATCTGAGCATTAAGTTTCTTATTTCTCCACTTTTAGGGACTCTTTTCTCACTTCCTGCCTCTCCCTCTCCCCCTTTTTCTGTTTGCAGTTTGCAGAAAGAATTGTTTTCGACTGGGAGCTCTGAATACCAATTGGGCCACGACGAGATCGATTCATGGAACTGGTATTGTATATGTTATCATTTTTAGTTTATTTATGTAGTTATGAACATTCCAATTTATCAGGGTCATTTACTAATTTAAAATCCTGTCTAGTATACCATGAAACTCGGGGTGTCGGTGTCTTGTTTATTTGAAAAGTCATTTTTTTAAAGAAATTTTTGGTATAAATGTTTTGTGGGAAATAACTGGAGCTGAAGGATTTATTTACTTTGTCGGGTAGTTTCTTGTATTATCATGCCATATGTGTTGTCACTTCAATGTGGAGGACATAAGAGGATATGTGGAATTTATTTACGGGGCTTTTTCTGCCTTTTCTGTTCCAGCATCTATGGCTGCAAGAGATTATTATGATACACTTGGTGTGAGCAAGAATGCAAATGCATCAGAAATAAAGAAAGCTTATTATGGGGTAAGTTTTTGCCGCACTTCTCTTTTTCTTGTTTCACCTATTTACATGCACTAATTCTAATATGATGGAGGAGTGTCGCTTCTACAACATTCCTTGGACATGCAATTAAGATGCTTGGATGCATTTTATATATATTTATGAATTATATATTGTTTCTCTTAAAAAGAAAACTATATATTAGCTCTGGTGTAGGAAGAATAAGAGTATGTGTTCATCATAAATGTGTAATGTCAGTACGCATTTTAGTTATGTATGTAGAAATATATTCATTTCTCTATGTGTACTCCATACCCACTGTGTGTTGTGATCTGAGTGGCATATTCTACCTCCCAAGGCCAAGTTGTTTCTGCTTTAAATCATGCCATTTTTTTATCCTTCATCTTCCCTATTTATTTTTGCAGCTAGCAAAGAAGCTTCATCCAGACACAAATAAAGATGATCCTGAAGCCGAAAAGAAGTTTCAAGAAGTTCAAAAGGCGTATGAGGTTATTCCTTATATTCCGTAATCTGTTTTCTAATTCCTATATATAATATACTAAAAGCAACCTTGTTAATTTTGTTGTAGGTTTTGAAAGATGAGGAGAAGCGTCAACAATATGATCAGGTAATTAACTGTTGAATACCTCCTTCTGGCTGAGTAGGAGGTGGAGTAGGTTAATGCTTATTGTTCTCTTTTTTGGTTATAGAGGGATTTTTTTTTTTTTTTGGTTGTTCATTTGATACAATCTGAACTAAGTTATTCTATTCACTCTTTTGTCCTTGCTACATTTCCCTTTAAATCCATTTATTTATTTATTTATTATTGTTTTGAACATATGTTTACTTGTTGTCTTATCCTTTTAGCTCCAAAGTGTCGTTCCTTTGCTTTTTAAGAATTCTTGACGTGCTTAGTCCATTCACAATATTTGTTTGATTCTCAGGAATGCATAGCTTTCATTCTTATAGCCTTTCTTTCTTTTTCTTTTTTCTTTTTTCAAAATGAGAAACACAAAATTTCATTCATAATCTATAAACAAAACATACAGCAAAAGTGGACAAGATGCCCACTAAAACACATTAAATATCCATAACCAAACAGCTTGTACAATCATAAAAAACCAGTTCCAAAAGTTATAAGTTAGAATAAAAAACAGCTATCTGAATACTAACAATCTTAAGAGATCGCGGGCCTCCAATCTGCATGAATAAGAAAAAAGGTACATCCCTAAATTCAGATGAGATTAAAGGCTGCAATGATGCCCAAAATGAACTCTATCTCATAGGGTCATAATCTCTTCATTCCTCCCCCATATTTTTTTCAAAGATCCTTTTACTACCTACACATTAGCCACACAACCCATAAAATTCTTGCTTCTCCCCCCCCCCCCCAAATGCCACATTGAAAAGAAACTAAGATATTCTTGTGGATTCTTTGTGAAGGTAAGGCAATTCATAAACAATGATTTTTTTTTTGTCTATAGAAAAACAATTCATATTCCTTTTGGTTTCGTGATCATCTCAACCAAAGGACTCTTGTTGTACTATACCTTTATGGTGTGTGGTCCCTTTCATAATTATGTTATGTTGCTCATTGCTCAACTCATTTTTGTTTATCTTTTGCATAATTTTATGTATGCACTTATGTCACTAAGCACACTTTTGCAGGTTGGCCATGATGCATTTGAAGCACAAGATGGCTCTGGCTTTCCCAATGATTTCAGGAATCCATTTAAAGATATCTTTGATGATAATGTAATGACCTTTTCTTCTTGCTTGTTGAGAGATTTTATCAGTTGATACTTTTAAATTATTGACATTAAAATTTTGGAGGACTGAAAATAGAACCATTTCGGAAAATGGTGTTGCATGTAGTGTTATTGCTATGCAACAACATCAATGAAAAATACTTCACACAACATCTTTGTATGGTTCATGAATTTATTATGTATATTCTGCTATTCTTAATTCAGAATTTGCAAATTTTGTCAAGGATTTGTAGTGAAACCCCCATCACATAATCTTTTTTCATCTTGATTTGGATGTGGGACTAGATTGATACACTCCAATCTCAAGATGTTAGTTCTTATTTTCATTGCATCATGAAAATGTTACACCCAGTTTGATACAGCCTAGTGAAAATGTGTTGTGCTTAGTTTGCTTTATTATATCAGTTTGAAATTTCGTCTATTTAGGCAGGATGTTCCTACTCCAGTGCTTTTTTTTTTTTTGGGTATTTCTAAGTGCTGTAAAAAAATTTGGAATCTGTTGCAACTGATATTTTGATGGTCAGTGCTACTGCATTATTCGTTTTCTAATCATCATTCCTGTTTTTTCATTTTTGATTGTATTTGGTATGTGGTTTGCAGTTATTCTTTTTTTTTTTTTACTGATAAACATTTGAATATAATGATCATAGAATGCATATGATATGTTCTAACAACAAATGAAGTACCATGCATATTATTCAAATTATTAGATTTTGTATTTTTATGGATGTTATTTTCACTTTGGGATGGTATGTGCATGATATTTGGTGGGGTACTGTCTACGATGGAGATTAGATCTTCAATGTTTTCCGTCAGAATTTCGGCGGTCAAGATATCAAGGTTTTTTCCTTCTTCATGTATATTGTTGACCTCTGTATGGGCTTTAGAGTCTGTTCCATGACATGCATTTTCTTTTATAATAATATGCAGGTTACTTTGGAACTATCTTTCATGGAAGCTGTTCAGGGATGTGCTAAAACTGTGACATTTAAAGCTGAAGTGCCCTGTGATGCTTGTGGTATGCTGATTCTATTCACTTCTAAATCTCTTTGCCACTTCTGCAAGTTCAGTGTTCGTGTGGCATTTGGCTATTATTTAGCTGTCTTTTTCTCATTAATATTGGAAGGAAATTTCGTAACCTAATTTCTCGTGCTTCTGGATCTTTGCAGGTGGAAGTGGTGTTCCTCCTGGCACCAGACCTGAATCATGTAAGCGCTGTAGAGGATCTGGCATGGTCAGTTTTACTAAGAACAAAAATCTTTATCAGCTTTTATTTATTATTATTTTTTTTAATCATAGAGGATATCATCTGTCCTTGGTAACTCTTGGTTTTGCTGCATATCCAGACTTTCATGCAAACTGGCCCATTTAGGATGCAGACGACTTGTTCTCAGTGTGGTGGGACTGGTAAATTTTTCCCGGTATGGTTCACATGTTATCTATAATAACACATTTTTACTACTCTTTAAACAACAATGATTGACTATATTATTCTCCAGTCATGTCCATATCAGTCCTAGCGTTGTTAGTTAATATGCGTTTTATTGTTGCTTTTTTTGGCTAGCTATTGCCAGAAATTTGCTTATATTTAAACCATCTGAATGATATGAGACTATGGAGTGACTTGTTTTGGGAAAGTTATGTATAGGGGGTCGCAGTAATGCTTAAGATACTCTGTTTATGTGTGTGTGTTGGTTTGTCTCACTTTCTCATGCAGCACCCATAATATATATATTTTAATTAGTGAGAAAATGGGAACAATCATAAGAATCAATGTGGGCAGGATTCCCTATGTGGTGAATGATGATAGTATTCCAATAGTGTGCTTGAAACTGAGTTCCATGAATAATTCATGGGTCTAAGAATATGTTCCTATAGATAGAAGTCTGTAAAGTTGGTAGTTAAATTTGTGCATACCTTTGTATGTACTTGCGAATATCAATGAGATTTACTTATTAAGGGTTGATTTTATATGGGCTTTCTTCCTGTATAGATTTACTTTGGAAATCCTAAATTGTTATGATGTATTCTTGTTGTGTGTGTGTGTGTGTGTTTTTTTTTTTTTTTTTTTTTTCAAATGTTTACTATATGAATCATTAATAGTCATCAGTTTCTGAGTTATAATAAGGTTGATGAATTTATTTTGGTCTCAGAGACTTTGCAACTCATGTAGTGGGAAACGGGTGATGAGTGGAATGAAGTCTGTCAAGTTAGATATTGTACCAGGTATTTCCTATAATTTTGAGGCGTTGGGGTTGCTGTCCAATGGTCATTTTGGTTGTTGTGCTACCTGAGGAGCATTTTGTTTTTTCTGAATCATTTCATATCTAAGCTATCAAATAGATGGATATACTTTGGGTTTGTATCTTTCCTGCCATTACTGCCTTTGCACAAAATTGTTATCATTGTTTCAGTATGTATACATGCTTACTATGGAAATAAAATCTGATAGAATTGTTGGAGAGTCAGCACCTATGATATTGTCATTACATTTGATTGCTCTACGTACAAATATTTGTATTTGATACCCCAATGCCAGTTTGCATGAAAGAAAAAGAAAAAAAGAAAAACACAGTACACTGTAAGGTGAAAGTAAAGAAACTTGTCATGAGATGGGGAATCGATTGTGAAATTGTTATTTATTGTTTCAGTGTGTGTGTGGGATGGATTGCCTGATAGAAACTAATATAGCGGAAGCACTTTGTAGAACAAAACTCCTTACAAGACTAAGGATTGTAGAGAAATCCTCTCTGGAAGGACCTTGAATCTTAAGGGAAATAGGAAAAGATAGACGGAAAACTCTCTGAAAATTGTATTTCAAAATATAATAATCTGGATGCTTCATCCAGGCTAAACAAAAGGGCCTTTATGTGGGCCAAAAATAGGTACATTCATAATAAATGTACATTATGCATTATTTACAGATGCATTAAAGCTAAAAACAGTCATTAATACATTAATGACAGATGCATGAACATACTGTACAACATCATAAACCCGTACCTTCTTTCCCATCAAGGAGTTTTTGCCTTGTGTAGGTGAATAATTGCAGTGATTCAAATTACAATTCATCCGAATTTATGACATTGGCATATGACAACTTTAAACATCCTGTGTTTGCTGCAATTATTTAATAATCGAATGTAATACTCAATTCAAAGAACGTCAATGCCATTATCTCTTCGATGAGGCATTTTCTGATTATTCAAGCCTTACCCTTTTGTCCTTTTAAATTAAATGTTGTTTTGTTATTAAAATAATCATTAATCATCGTTCTCAATGAAGATGTCAAACTACTAATTTTGAACTATTATGTCTGCTAGTTTCTGTATAGGTGGGTTTGATGACTCTGTTTATTTCCATTTGCAGGAGTAGACGACAATGAAACTATAAAGGTGTTTAGTAGTGGTGGGGCTGATCCGGATGGAAATCAGCCCGGTGATCTTTATGTTATCATTAAGGTGACCTGCATAAGTCTTAATCCTCGATGAGCCCTTGCTTTCTTTCTCATTATGGATACCTTAGGATGCCTAATAGTTTTTCTTCTAATAATTTTACATACTGTTTACAGGTTAGGGAAGACCCAGTTTTCCGTAGAGAAGGTGCCGACATTCATGTAGATTCTGTTTTAAGTATTACTCAGGTAATGCTTAGATATTTTAGTTCTTAGGAAGTTATTATTATTATGCTTTAATAAGTGAAAGTCTTGAAGAGTGTATATGAGATGGAGAAAGTGTATAATCTTTTTTGACCTTGACTATCTTTTATTCAATTTGAGCTCACTGACAAGCACAAGTATAAACGACCTGTTTCAGTTTCTATGAGTATTGTGTTGTTGGGACTTGGGAGTTATGATGTTTTTAGGCAGAATAATGGAGCATATAGTCTGGATGTTTCTTGTAACATGTATCATATTTGATATCTTTCTTCTAGCAAGATACTTTCATCCACTTTTTATACTGATGTTTGTTGGAATGCTTTTGTACAGGCAATTCTGGGGGGAACTATTCAGGTCCCAACTCTCACTGGAGATGTTGTACTAAAGGTTAGCTTTGGAACTCATGCATGACCAATAGCTTGTTCCAAAACTGGAAAGGACTGAAAATTTTGTCTCATATAAAGGCGCTTCTTGTTATAATACTCAATTTTACGTTGCTTTCTCATTTGCAGGTCCGCCCTGGCACACAACCTGGTCAGAAGGTAGTCCTGAAGAAGAAAGGTAAATTGGACTTATTCCTGCTGGTCATCGTGTTTGCTTGATAATTGCTTGCGCTGATAAGAATTTTTGGGTTTCTCCTTCAATAGTTCTAATTGACCTTCTAAATGATCAAGATTGATTGGGAATTAGTTAATCTGTTATTTTAAATGGCAAGTTTCTCTTTACAAAAGCAGAGGAAAATTGGTGGACGTGATGAGGTTTTATCGAAATCATTGTCTTGTTATAATTTTGTATTCCTAATATTTGGTTACCAGCCTTTTTGTTTTCTGTTCATAATTTGAGGTGCTTCCCATATTGGTGTATTACTATATTTTGAAATGTGGAAAAAAGTTACTTTTGGCACATGTGCACAAAAAAAAGTGAGGAGTCATCTTTGGCAGGATGGAAGTATTTAGTTTTAGTTTTCAAGGTTATTGAATTGGTCCTACCTCTTGCTACATGTAATAAATTTAGACATGTATGATTATGATCCATCCTTAGTTTTAACAGTAGCAAATTCTGATTGATTTGTCTCTAGTGTTTGGTTCCATTTCTTGAAATTGTTATTATTTGTTGCTTTTGCACAAGCATTTAATACCAAGCTTGTTGCAAAGGAGTATAATTTAGGTCTGTACTCTCTGCAGTTATATGCCATTTCTGAAGTGGGAATAATTGGATTTTCTGAATTGTTTCTTTGACTTGAGTAAACAATGAGTGGGTGAGAGGTGCCTCAGGTTATATCTATGGCATACTAACATCCCTAGTACTTTGAGCTTGTCCTGAATCTTATTATAACTGATATCTAGGGCAATGAACTGTGCCGCTTTAAAGAAGTTTCCTCTGTATCTTTATTGCTGGATATGCTCTAGTTTTTTTAATTTAATGTATAGTTTATGATTTACCTTAAGGCATGTCCATTTTGCTTTGCAATTTAGTAGTTTCACAAGAATATACCATTTATCAGTCTTGACTTTATGTGAACAAGTTCAGTTCTCACTCTTCTTCCTGGTGATATTTAACAGGGATCAAGACAAGGAACTCTTATTCGTTTGGTGATCAATATGTGCACTTCAATGTCAGCATCCCGGCGTAAGTTCTCTTGGCTTCAAACAATTTGTTAATACAGCTTCTTTTGCCTGGTAACATATGGTTGTATGGTTTAGTCAAGAGTGTCTGAAGTTAATAGCTTGGTATCAGTCTCTTAAGAAAAAAGAAGTGTTATATGAAGCTATTATGGTAGCCTCTGCTTTGACTCAAAACTTTTTGGGTTGGTGGTCTATCAAGGCAAGTCTAAATAATGCTGGACACTTAATTATATGCAGGAACCTGACTCAAAGACAACGTGAATTAATTGAAGAGTTTGCTAAAGAAGAGCAAGGCGAATATGAGAAGCGTGCTGCTGCTGGAGCATCTTGAAAAAATGGGCTGGAGAGGACTTCTTTGGCTGCCTATGAATCTCAAATCGTGCATAGCTACCTGGGAGAAAAAGTAGACATACCCTACCCACCCCATCCATTCTGGCAGAGGAGTTATTTTAGGTTCCAATTGACCAGTTTTATTTGTAAGGTTATGTAATATTTTTGGTCCTGCAAGTCATAAGTGGTACTTGTCATTTAGGCGAGGTGATCTGTGATCATCATGCAGTATTTTTGCGGCAATGTACATATTCTTTGACTTACAATCTTTAATAATCACGGGCTTGTTTATGTCCAACAATTTTTTTGTCACAAATGTATCGTATAATGACTGATTTGCCCTTAATGAGATTGAGATGTCCTAATTGGAATTTCTTGTGGAACTCTGATTATCAACTGCCATTTAAAACAAATGCAGTGCTCTCTTTCACCGGAAGTAAAAAAGCAAACAGAAATTTGAATTTGCCCTTTTTTGGGTCTTACATGGTGAATTATTTGAACTTCCTTTTTTTTTTTCCTTGAAAAGTATAGGCTTTCCAGATCTTCTCTAACAATTTATCTGCAATTCTGTTTAAAGAAATTTTGCAATTCTTATTAGAGAAGATAGATTCTGCAATTCTGAAATTTGACTGGAGTTTAGGTTCCCTATTGAATTTATAGAAGGAAAATATAAATGTCATATAAGTTGAAAAAAAAAAAGGTTCGTTGATTTTAGGTACCAAATTATAATGTTTTTTTATTTTAACTACTAAAACATTTATATTTATTTACTTTAGGTATTAAATTTCAGTTTAGGTACCAATTTTAAAAAATATGGTTATATCGAGCTATGACTGTCTAACAGTCATAACTTTTTTATTGATTTGTTGTTTTTTCAATATTTGCAAGACTTAAACTTTAATGTTTAGTGTTTGAGTTATATGACTTTATCCCCCAAGCCTAAATCAAAAGTATTAAACTCTTAAAAATTTTAAATTTTTATAAATTTGAAACAGTCACAGTTCAATCACAACAGTGACTATTCGACAGTCACAACTATATAACAAATTGATTTGTGACCTAATCCAAAATGTCTTACTCTAGGTTACCTAAACTAAAAAAAATTAGTGACATACTGCTTTATTGAAAAACTATTGATATTTGGTATTTAATCATAATTTTTTTAAAAAAAAATTGAAAAATTGAAACAAATAACATATTCTCAGACATAATCATGTCTTCAAGACCAAAACTATATGCTTTATTTATCCGTCCATTTGTATACTTAATTTTGTGCTACGCATGTTAGGGTGACTGGTCATTGACTCGTGTTCATATTCAGTTACTCTGAACATTCTAACCAAAATTTTAAAATAAACCATAATATATTCACAATAAACACGATCTGGAGATGATGCTATTGGAACATATCTACCTATTCAGTCTGCAAAGATTACAAGCATGTTACAGTGGACCTTTTATTTTTATCCAAACCTTGTAATGAAGTAAACCTCTGATTAGACAATGCATGCTCAAATTGAATTTATTTCATCAGAGTAAAGCACGGCAATCACAAGGAATGCTGTTTTATCAGAAAATCAGGGGAACAATCATCACAGTTTTACATGTGGTACATAGAAAGGAAAACATTTATCTTGAAATTCCATTCAGATAATCCTTAAAAATAGGCCAAATATAGAAAAAATGTTAAGTAATCCATAAATACTAAGGCAAATTACATATGGGACCTATTTGCATCAGAAATTGCTATTCTGCTGCCTGAATCTATCTGCAATCTTGATTATTATATTTTTAATTTAAAAAAATACAGGGAACCTCCATGGATTCCATGCACATCATAAGACTTCTCTACCTTCCAACAGTTTAGTGGGCTGGGTTCTCATCCTCAAACCAATAGATAAAATTCTTCCCTCAAAATAATCCAAACCTCACAAAGAAACCTACCTTGTCAATCAATCCAATCTCTAATATCCAAAATCTCAAGATGCAGCTTTGGTTTTTGATTTCTGTTTCTTGGCATCCAGTGCTGCCAAGCCTTTGCCCAATCCAACTGGAGGCTGACCTTCCTGCTCTGGTGTTGATTGGTCTTTCTTGGCATCTTCCACACCATTTGGAGGATGGCCGTTGGCTTCCTTCACTCCATCGGTTTCTCCATTTTCCACTGCATCTGGGGTCACACCTGAATTGATGATATTAAGGAGCTGAGTTAATGGAGGCAATGCTTGGACTGGAACACCGTGTGGACGTATTAAGAGGCCCCTTGCAGCTGCCTTCTTTCTGACTTCAGCTGCTGCACGAGCAGCCCTCTCATCAACACCCCTCCCTCGGGGAAGAGTTTCACCAATTATTGCAGCATTAAGAGATTTGTTCGTGGAAGGGTTAGAACTCCCAGACCCACCGGCTATAGCAGCAGACTGGAATGCATGCATCAAATCAGGATGCGCCTGTCATGCAAAGTCAACTATTAACTAACAATCCAGATTCCTGGTGCAAACTATACCCAAGATTTTTTTTTTGGCCAGAAACTATATCCAAGATGGAAAGCAGGGAACCAAAATATTTTAGAGATTTAAGGATTACTATACTATCCTAGCAATATTTACAACAATTCTCTCCGTAATAAGTACACAAAATTTTTCCTTTTCTGATAAAAGATTCTGAAAACGCATCAGAATTTTTGCAGTGTGCTGAGGCATCAGGACGACAAATAACTAAATTTCTGAGAACTTTAACAGTAAATTAGAAATAAAGAGAATGTAAAATAGAAATAGGTGAAATGAAAACGTCAAAGCACAACATTGGGGAAGCATATTTAAAAACATACCACCAAATATCCATCAAAATATCCAATATTAGCAAAAAAGAGTATCCAAAATACCTTCAAGATGTCAATTGCCGTTTGAGCTGAAGCAGCATTCAAAGCTTGACCTTTTTGCTTTTGTGCATTCATCTAACAAAATAAGATATCAAAGTTTACGAATCAGAAACAAGTAGTATTTTAAGAATATGCATCCAATTTTAAGCTTCACATATTGCAAGATATTTAAGGATACCATCTATTTACCTGTAGTTCACGCATCTTAAATGTCTTCATCCAGTTTTGAGAGTCTCGTGTCCTCGAATCCTCCTCACCCAGTTGTTTGACAAGTATATCATAGGTTTTCTTCTCATGCTGCCACATGAAGTGTCATAATTATTCAATTACACTCTAAAGTTTCCCACGGATAAATAGCAATCATTTTTAATTAAGTACAAATTACACTAAAAGGCAAAATGTCACTACTACACTTTCACTTATTCAACGACATCTGAATAAACTAATTTTGATATTCTTCTTCTCTTTCTCCTTTTTCAATGTATTTTGAATGTCAAATGAAGGATAAACATATTTTTGAAAGCAACACAAGGTTAAGGGAAAAAGGACTCTTTCTATAAAGACACTACAATTTTCAATTTTGTAAAGTATTCTTCAAGCCTCCATACATAGATCCGTACACATTACATATATCCGTGCACATACATATTTGTGTATCAGCCATACAGAATCAAACATCAAATGCACATGGTGTGCATACAACACCCATCAAAAACCCCATTCAACGGCAGATGACATCTCTATCACCACCCCATGAGCACTTTTAAAACCCCAACACCATAAGTCCACAAATTTTGTTTTCTGGATCAGCCATTACCCATTGCAATATCTACTTATTCAAATCACTTTCTTTACCTGGTGAGAGAGCTTGAAGGCACCCATACAATTAAATGCAATAGCAAGCGCATGATAGCATACAGCAGTTTGGATATGTTCCTCGCCCAGAAGCCTTTCATTCTTTTTCAAAGCCTCTTGCAAATATCGAAGGGCAGTGTCCATCTTCCCAAGATCCTGGTACATCATAGCAACATTAATGAATGTTGCAGCAACATCAGGGTGATCTGGTCCGGATGACAAACTTAGCAGAAGCAATGCCCGGGACATGTGTCGTAGTGCAAGTTCTGTTTGGTTAAGTCCATGATAGAAAAGAGCCATATTTCCGTAGCTGCAGTAGTAAAGTTGCAGAAGAAGTGAGCCCATATTAGATCCAGAAAAAGAGGGGAGATAAATAGAGATTAAAATTAACAATGATAAGCAAGTGTTTGAACACTGATAGTATGAAAATTCAACTATTTGATATTTAAAAATAAAAACACAATAGGAAAAAAAAAGTATTTTCTCATGCCATATGCAAGTTTTCAAACAGATTGCGACATTACATCCTCTCTTAGTACATTCATTTCATGAACTCACAGTAGATATTTAAATACATTTAAATACATCAACAAACATCACAAATACATTTAAATCTCATCAGCATCGAGAATTTCTCTTATAGGCATGAGATACATAGGCATATGACATTTGAGTCATTGGATTGCCAAACTCCTATTTATTTAGTTTAAAATCTTGCAAACTGATGGCTCAAATTTCAATGCTTATGTACCTCATGCCAATCAAACAACATAACAAAAGGAATTTATTTCAGAATTAAGTATTCCACAGCCATCTCAGTTACTGAAAAAAACATAAATAACAGAAGTGAATACCTGTGAGCAGTGTCAGGATGATCCAAACCCAGGCAACGTTCATTTATAATTAGTTCCTTGTGCTGTTGCATTATGGCTCCAGCCATATCTCCTGCATGATACAGAACCATGGCAAGATACCTGAAATTCAGTACAAGGACAACCTTAGCCGAGAGGTTATGTGCATCATGAAAATCTAATTTAAATTAGAAACAAATCAGTAGCAAAATTTTTAAGTGTCAACATGTACCGACAACAGTTAGCAACCTCCCGATGCATTGGGCCAGTAACCTGAAATCAGAAAAGGAGATAATATTACTAGACAGACACATACCAAGGAATGTTTAAGATAGCAACCCAAGTAAAACTACTTACCTGCTGAAGTACTGAAAATGCCTCAGAAAATAATGTGTACGCTTCACTTAGCATTCCCTGAGAAAATATAAAAAAGTGCAAGGTAAATGATTATTTATTATTGAGCATGGTTTCGAAAATAAAAACTGACAATTGTTAAGGACTTCTTAAAGAAAATTTGGGGAAGTGGATTTTTTTTTTTTTGGGGGGGGGGGGCGGGGCGGGGCAGAGGTATATATATTGGTAGTCTGGATTTCAGAAATATCGGTGGAAATATAAAAATGACAGAAAATTGCTTTATAACATGGAAATTTTGAATGAAACTTCTAGATGGAAATATGAAATGTAAGGTGAAAAGAATGGACGTCAAGTACGCCACAGACACAAATAAAACTTAAAATCTAGAATACAAAGTGCAAAAAGAATCTTTGTTCCATTCCATGTTAATAAATTGAAACAAACCTCGACGGTTTGAGGTTTGTTAGAGAATAAACATATGAACTTCAATTGAGGTCTTTGTAGTAGAAAAGAATAACAACCTATACTTGCCTTTGCAGTTTTAAAGTTCAATAATTGAGATGAGATAATGGTATAAATTTCCAATCCCATTTACTGAAATTTTTGTAATTTATTGACTAAAAGATATAGATATTTTCCAGATACTTCAAAATTTTACCAAAACTACCTGAATCACCAAAATTTATCCCATATTTTGGCAACCGTTGAAAGATACACCTTCCACCCCCTATTGCATATATATACTTATTGAATGCATATATATATATATGTGTGTGTGTGTAATCCAGCTCTAGAATAAGTAACCGCACCACAGAAACCTGCACCGTTTGAATGGCCAGCAAAAGAGAGACAAACGTGCTCGTTTAAGACTTGGGTTTCAGGTTTTTAACTCTCTTTTTTTTCAGATAACACAACAAACACAACATTAGGTTGTTCAAACAGCATTGCAACATTGCGGTTATCCGCTCTTGAGAATATACATATATCCAGGTCCATTCAGCTGCGAACGTTCGCACATAGCGCCAAGCGCTCGGTAGTGTATAATTTTTTGTACCAAGCGCTCGGACCTGGTTTGTCAGCGTTATGTTTGGGTTTCACTCTGGGATTTTGGAGTTAAACCTTAACATAACGCCTCCACAACGGCCATTCTATACTCTAGAAGCCTAGAAGGGCATGAGGTGAACCTATCAGCCTATACCCTCAAAAACGCGGGAGGAAGCAGTGCCGAGCGTTGCAAGAAGTGATCGCCTGTTTTAAAAAACTTCAACAAGCTCTCGGAGGCGTTACCGAGCACTCGGTATCAGGTGCGAACGTGCGAAAGTTCACATCTGGACGGCTTCGTATATATATCAAACTCATAATGGGTTAATCAGATTTGTGTAAAGTTGCAGAGTTTGAGGGAGTTTTACCAAATCTATATACTCTTACATGAACAATTCCAAGTTAATAAAAAATGATTCTAACACCTTGAAAGTTGAAACACCTAATTTTCTATATCAGATACTCCAAAATCTACAATATACTTTTCAGTCATGGTAAATGTAGCATCCTAACCCATTCTAATACAACGACAAAGTAAATTCCTGGCCGTCTTTTGGAATTAACATGGACTTCAAGGTTCTCACACAAGACTATATTTCTGGTTCAACACATCAACTAGCATCCTAAACATGACACTAAGATATGCATTCTTGGAAGATTAATTGGTAAACAAAAAAGTACGGTGCATACCTCAGCCAGTTGGATCTTCCCTGTTTCCACAAGATCCTTAGCTTCTGAACAAACAGGAACTGAGTGTTTCACTACAGGTTGAAGATTTAAGATATCTGATATTTGGAAAGGTGCTGCAGAATTAAGATCATATCTACGAGCTGCAATCGTAATGCCCACCTTGAAATGAAATCAAAGTCGAGTTGTTTGCCATTTAGAAGCTCAAGCGATTTGACTTGCAATTGAGTAAATTGGATGAGATGAATTTATAGTTACCTTTTGGCAAAGATTACGTATAACAGAGTCTTTCCTTACACGCAACCTAGCATCCTCCGGCAACTCAAACTATTAACAATGTGAGATTAAATCAAAAATTTGAAGATGCACACCACTCAAAGATATCATGTGGGGACCATGTAATAAACTTGGAGATCCCACAAAACATAAATTAGTCCATTTTAATTTCTACAGCCCAGAAAAAGGCAAAAGGCCATGGGGTACAATGAAACAATATAAAAAACATCCCATAATCATAAATAATAAATTACTGGAAATATCATCAACAAGATCCCCCAGGAGTGTACATATTTTTCAATTAAGCATGGCAGGGGACGGGGCAGGTGGAAGCAAACTCAAGAAAATGGTCTAAAACATAATTTCCTATGTCGAAAGGTTATTTTTTTTTTTGGGTAAAACATGACGTCAAATGGTTACTCAGGGATGTCTGATTGTTCTTCAGATATTAGTGATAATTAATACCTGATATTTGAGTTTTGCAAATTCTTG
The DNA here is from genome assembly GCF_963921425.1 of Dryas octopetala. Lineage (NCBI taxonomy): Eukaryota > Viridiplantae > Streptophyta > Magnoliopsida > Rosales > Rosaceae > Dryas > Dryas octopetala. The sequence continues at coordinate 27,557,116 of NC_141368.1, read as the reverse complement.
AATGTCAGACCATAGAGCTTCTGAGCTGACATGCATATATGAGGATTGGTTCTTTCTTGTCGATGCTCCACCCTTCCATCTTCCTTGTCCCTTGGACAGTTTTCCTGAAGACTGATGGCCTGTTTGTTCCTGTAGACAAAAGAACATGAGTCAAAAAATCCTGATCAACTTTTGTCAGTCAATGGACCAGTTTTTCCTGAGATATACTTGGTGACAGTAAACTTGTGGTTCCCCAATGGAAGTTCAAATTAATAGTCAACTGCATCTAGTTGCAATATCTGATTGCAGAGAGTACTTAGATGAAGTTTGAAGGGATTACAGAAATCAAGAATTAGCTGACAGCATAAACTTGTACAAATAACTATGAAACATCTTGATGCTATTAATTACTTTTAACAAGTCAATATAAGACGTACTTTTTTGGCGGTTCTAGACTGCGTACTATTAGCAGTGGCTTTTGAGCCAACAGCTTGACAGCTTCCGAAAAAACAGTTAAAGAAATGGGAGATTGCGGGCCCAATATCATGATCCTCTGTATCTCTCAAGACATCCTGCAAGCAAGAAAGATAGCAAAAATATGAACCACTTTCCACCAGAGACATAAAATTGAACAATGACAATTGTGTGCGTGCAAAGTCAATAATAACTCATTGGATGCATGGACCATAATTCCAAGAATGCAATTGATTTTTACTATTGCTAGAGACAATAATAAGAAAAGACAGAAGGATGGATCTGAAATCAAAATTGTGCCACGAGAAAATCAATCCAAGGCCACTTTTTTCAATCAGGTCCAAGGACTAAATTATCATGAGTACAAATTGTCACCTAACACCAACAGCAAGCAAGAACAAGGTCTCACATTCAATGCAAGTCATGGTTATGGTGAGGAATGAATGAAGAATATGTTAAACAGTCCAATCAGATATAAGAGCTAGGTTCCAAATTGTAGGTATCAATCATGAGAAGTTGCGATTCAAATTCATAGATTAATAAACAATCCACAATGCACCAAGATCACGGGCACAAATATAGGGAAGTTTGTTTATTTTCTTTCTATGGATTTCCTTTTTCAACTTCAGTGTGTTAGGGAGGAGAGGGATAGTGTAGAAAGAAGATGAAGCATATATGATGCATAAAATTACTACTTAGAGAAGTGATACAGCCAAACAGACGTTGATTAACTGTGAGGCAGGCAGATTCCAAGACCATTTTGACCAAATCCCTTTCAATATATTAAACAAAAAGGTTTAAAAAGGCCACCATCTAAGAAAGGCATAAATTATCAATTTACAGCTCTAACATAGGTACAAACAAAATATTGAAAATACTGAAGTGCCTTAGAGGTCAAGTTCCCCACTACTATAGCATCTAAGTCACATATGCATCATTGGTCTGCACTCAAACTCCAATCTGAGAACTTAAGAGCAGTGGTATCTCCCTAGAAACCTGAATCAAATACTTAGTTTATGACTATAGGATTTTCATGGCAATAACCCAAAAGATGTCACATTTCCAAGTCCCCAAAAGGACAACACTTTACATTTTATAAAATAATAGATTATTTCATAGCACAAGAATGCGCATGCAAGGAAATGTGTATTACCTTGAGTATGTGCTTGGCTGACCTAACCACAATCTCATTAGAGCATAGATCCCAAAGATGAGGCAAATGTCTGGTCCCATCAGCCACCTGTCAAAGGAATCCAAAAGGTGTCAAAAGCAATATTCCAATTATATATTTGAAAGGACTCAGACATCATGCTGACCAGTGCACATTCCATTTATATAAACCTTTAAAAGGGAAAGAAAAAGGTTTGCTTCCATAGTTTCTATATGTGAATACTAACAAATAAAATTGTGAGAAGTATTGTCTAAAAACCATAATCCTTACTTTTCCAATATACCGAACATTAATGCCATGAGCATGGAGTGCTTCAGTTAGTGTCTGCCCATCCATGGGTGATACTTCAAGTGTGCAAAGGTCTTGTATGAACTTCGGAAGCACAATATCTGTAAGATACAAACTGGCTTTCCTCACATTTTCTTCATCTGCTGCTATCTCCTGGAAATATGAAGGAAAACCAATAATTTGATAGAACTTTAGACTCGGTGAGAAATAAAACAGACAATTACAAGGTCCAAAACTTACGTCCTCACTTCCAGCCAACTTGAACTCAGTAAAGACATTAGGGTTGAAAAGAATTTCCTCGCTTGAATCAGAGCTTTCAGCGGGTGGAGAGGCGATTTCTTGTGCATCTTTGGTCTTCCCTTCTTCCGTTATGTCCTGTTAAGAGCAATAGAAAGAGCCATGTTGCCCAAATTACTAGAAGGCTCAATGGGGATAAAAAGAATTCATCTTATACTATGCCAAATAGCCAATAACATGTGTACCTACGGCATTTCTTAATTATTACTAACTCCAAAAACAATGACAAACCCCTTTGTTAGCATGTGAAGACTAGAATAGGCTAATTAGTTAAGGGAGACTTAGAGTCTAGTCCATTTTATGAGTCCTTAGACTAAGACCGGTAATGATTCAGGGATTTTAATCAAGTCCTTTTATTTTTCTTCTTTGACGGCTTTATGTTAGGTTTTAACTTTGGAATTTTGGGTTAAAACCTAATATGTAGCTTTTACAAAACCCACTCTACACCCTAGGAAGGGAAATACCCTTCCAATCGGGGGAGGATCAGGGGAGGACTTTATTATGAATTAAAATGATTTTCTTATAAATTAAAAGGACTTTATTATGAATTAAAAAAAATTCTTATAAATTAAAGGAGTTTATTATGAACTAAAAAGATTTTCTTATAAATTTTAAAACACCCCCGGTCTCCATCTAAAAACTATTTTTCTAAAGGACCCAAATCTAATTATCTCATTAGTTAATTAGCTGTATATTAGCTGCTGTAATTTAGCTATTAGTTGTATGATAGCTGTAATTAGCTATTAGTATAGTTGACTTTCATACTTTCCTTATTATGACTATTGTAATATGTTTATATTCAATTCAATGAAAGGAGAAAATCATTCTGCCCAATTCTAACTCCCTTTCCCCCAAATAAGAATAAATGGCATAAAAATTCTAGGAATACACTTTACTGCCATACCGAAAAGGCAAAAACTAGTTTAACAAAAATACTATTTTCATAACTTCTATAAACTGTAGTTGCAGCAGCCAAATTCTCACCTGTTTGGCGTCAGTGATGTTTGGAGAATCACTTGTAACATGAGCCTCTCCTTCACACTTAGACGTGCATTTTGGTTTCTCTGCAGCTTGGACCTTCTCCCAATATAGAAAAGGTTCATGTGAGAAATGTATGAACTAATTCACAGATAGTGTTGATATTAGGTATCATTTTTACCTGACAATAGGCAGTAATTAGTTCTGGTCTCAAGATACAAAATCGAAACCCAGGCCCAGTGAAGTTTGCATCACGAGGGGTTACTCTCATCAAGTCAAGGAGATAATGCCTGAAGCAGAGAACAGAATTATAAAGTATGTGTGTGTTTGTACACCAGTTCAGATTTAGTAAGTTGGATCTACATGAGTGTAACTCTTGGATTGCATAAATCTTTAAATGTATGAGGTTTTATATGAGCTAAAGAGATTTTGTTAAAAGGAAATTACCAATAAAGGAGCTCTGAGAAATCAAGCATCACAGACATGAATACAAACTAATAAACAAAATTTACCTGTCATCACTACCAACAATACCCTTGCATTCCACTGGTGCAGCTAATTTGAAAACATTTCCAGATCCATCAAGGACTGTGTGTTCTTTCAAATGAAGGCGTTTAGCAGCCTCCACTACCTAAACATAAGAAATCCTTAGCATTTGCACAAGAACTTCTACTCTTTAAGAAGAATATAAGCAGTTTCTCTCACATAAAAATATGTAATATGATAAATTTGGCAGCATAAAGAAATAATCCAAGCTTCAGATGCTCCCTCACCTTCGAATGAAACTCTTCATTCCAGCATATTTTCTTGCCATTATCAACAGAACCATATAGAAGAGAGTCTGATTTATCCCCTTGAAGAATGCCCGGTAAAACACTCTGCAGAAGAATGCAGAGAAAATAGAATAAGGAGAGAGCAATCAGATAACAAAAAATTGTTTCTTATAATAAAACAAGAAAAGGGTAATTAAAAAAATAGCTAAAGCAAACAGAAAAAATTTGGACTTTGGACTTTGGACTTACATAAGAATGAGAAAAGCTGATGGATCATTTACATTTTGAATGAGAGATCAGTCAAGTTCAGCAATTAAAAAGGCAATTTTAAGTATAATCTTTCTTCTAAATGGTGGTTTTCCATAAATCCTAAAGATGGAATTCAGAAAAAATGATGAATATCTCACAAGGCAATACAATTAATATTATAAGAGAAATGGAACAGACATATAAGCATAAAAACATGTGTGGTATGGGTGTGTAGAAAGAGGGGTATGAGAGAGCTTCAGGTTCTAATACCCAACTTTGTTATCGAAACATGACCTTTGTATATAGTTATATCATAGGAAAGGCTATGGACCCCAGGAGTACCAGCTTCTTATAAGAGGACAAAGTTCCAAATACAATGAACATAAGATTCGAGGCACACCTGAGCAACTACTCTATGTCCCCTGTAATCGATTATGGCCATAGCAAGATTATAAAGTCCAGGGACATCAGCTTCCTGGTATGCCTTGGTGCCTTTCAAATCATTATTTGCAGAAGCATAAGTAGCTTGTTCAGTTTCACCCAATTGTGTTTCAGCAGAAACATCCGCAGCTGTTTCCATGGAATCATGACTTTCCACTGTGCTTGACCTATCACATTTTTCCCCATTGGGAATTCCACTCTCTCTATTCAAAAAACTATCAGAAGCCTTTTCGGAATTGCGTAAAGAGCCAGTGCTCCCAATTTTTGAACTAGAATCTGATACATGTTTCTTGGGCAGCTGCTCAAGGTCCGCATCAACAGCAAAACTGAAGAATATATTATTGTGAACATACCTACGGACCAAAAGACAAAAATATAATATTAATTCAGCAGATAATAAACATACTAATATAATTTTTAATAAATGCCTAACTATCAACCTTTTATTAAGAATGCATGCACACATCATAAGAATTGAAGTTACAACCATATGCATGAGAAAATATATGCACACACGAGTCATGACAATACTGTGCTTATCCATCATAATTAGTATTAGAGGTATAATAAAAGAGATAAAAATGATATGTATACATATGCACAAGCCATACAAGTAAAATTGACAAATATCATGAATATTACAGTATCTTTGATCTAATTAATCTACATATAAATAATGACCATAAAAAGGTAGTAGATAATTAGCGTACCAAGAAGCTGGGATGTGTTTACAGCATTAAAATACAAAGATAAAAGTAACCGCAATTAAGGCAGATGATCCAATGCAGTATACTCAATAAACATATAGTGTCCTGACTGAATTTCTTCAGGGAAAACATATACTTTAAAATAATAATAAAAATTCTTATCAGGTCAGACTAACATGTGGAAGCACTCTGGATCAGTTGGATTTATAGGTGGTATGCATCTGCTGATGACTCCAACAGCACCACTAATTGCTGCATCAACGAAGTCTGAAGTCACTTTGTAAAGAGCCCTATCCCGCAAAATTCTGAAAAATATGATCTTCATCAGAGATAGACACAAGAAATCCAAAAATCACAGATTTAATTTAAGTTATTAACAAATATAAAATGATAAAGGACACACAGAACTTATAAAAGTCACTCTATTAGAGATCATTACCTTTCCTGAGGAGTTGTATGTGGAAATTCCCTACAAGATTGCAACTCCTCATTCCAATCCCTTTGCATGCCAATCAGCTCACTACCATAGGAAAGAGTGAGTGCATCCTCTGCTCTGGCTGCATCACGTTTGTGATCTGACAATAGCAGTTCTCTTAATACGTATTCATATGTGAAGAAGATAAAACACAACATCAAGCAAAAACCAAAATTCAGAAAACCAAACTCATTTCTGTCCTATAATGGTTCCATAAGTAACGAATAAAAGAGTACTCTTAGAAAAAAATTCCCCAAAATATTACTAATAAGTTTTATAGTCGACATACAGCAAGAATAATAACCAAATAAAGTGAAGATACATTACATGTCTTTTAGTTACAATTTCCCACCTTAACTATGGATTCTATTATGATTTACCTTTTCATTTGTAGATTATTCATAGTCATGAAAGACAAGAAAAAACAGCTGCTAAGAATTTTACAGAAGGTTCTCAAAAAAGAGTACAGGTAAAATTGAACATTTGAACATATTGGATGATAAGTGAAACTTCATAAACATCTATGGTCAAATAAGAAACATTATGTAACATTATAGCCATGTAAACGTACGATGTGCAGATGAGATTACTTCCATCTAAAACCATAAATATTTTACAAACAAGATTGTGAGATGTTATCAAAATCTGAACTAAAGACAACAAGTTTTAATGCCAACTTGAAAACATCTAGAAAAACTTATCATCCTCAAGTATCATAAAAAAGACATACTTCAACTTCAGTGTATGTCAAACTAATACTCTATCTGAACATTAAATTCTAAAATCGTTATGATCTCTTTTTCTTTTCCTTTTAGGGAAGAAATAACATTCAGTAAACAGAATTGAAGGTGAAATTGGCAAGCCATTGATCACTATCAGTAGCAATAATGCCTGAAGAAGGCAACCAGCGAATTAGTCAGACTAATAGGTATCCTAAATATGAGACGCATTGTGAAATTTGCTCAAGTAAATTAGTATTACAGTGAATAGTGGCACCTTCTACTTCTACGACTCAAAGATCCTAATTTTTAAGTAAAAAATTTAAGTCCAATGAAGTCAAACTCACCTGGAACTGGATACAGCCCTAGCCATGAGTTTGGTGGCAACAAAGATTGAACATTTTCGAAAGGATGTGCAGAAGCCCTCCGCTCCAAAATTTCACGAAAAGCTTTAAAATAAGAAACAATAGAAGATAATGAATCAAAATTCCATACAACTTTAAATATATATATAAAGAAGGTCTCAAGCCTCAACCATTTCAATTACCCTTTTTGAACTTAGAGCTGATCTTTTGCAGAAGCCCAACAAGGGTGGTTGCTTCCGAATTAGTTTTACTTGGCCTGGGGTCAAGGGTATTCCCAGTGCTTGAATTGACATAGAACATTTTTGTGGTCCCCGTAATACAATGTTTATGACCCTCCAATGTTACTACATCCAAATAAATCAAATCCCCAACAAGCCTGACAACATAAACAACAAACAGCACATATTTAAGACATTTTCCATGAAAAAAGACATTATATTATATATTAAGCAATAAGGTGCAAGTAGAGATTTCATGGTTCACCTTCTATAGCTTGGCGGAGGATTTAAGGATGAAAAAACAATACTCTCTACGCATTTGATCTCTTTCGAGGGTGATGATAGTAAATTACTCAATGAACCGGCAACGTCCTCCATAAAACCCAAACCATCAAGCTCTGGGACCTCAGTTTTCATGGTATCTAGATCACAGTAAAATAAATATAAGTGTCGAGTCACAAGTAACTCCCAATGTTTATAACAGGTAAGGCAAATGAGAACATCAAAATAAATTCATGTTAAATGATGAAGGTTTCAAGCACAAAATCCCAAACCTCCAGGACTTGGTACTTTGTTTTGCGCTGTCTCATACTGTAGTGCAAGTGATGTTGATAATGACGCGTGAAGTGTGGAAAGGGAAAGTAATTCTCTCGTACGATGAACATGAGCCCTTATGGATCTATCATCGTATAAAGCTGCCAAAACAATATCCACATTAGAAGATGTATAAGATCTTATAACCCCAAAAGCAACAGAGTGTTAGTATACCAGGAACCATCTCCAAGGAGCAACCACCAATAGTAATGTCAGCAACTTCAGAAATTTCATTAAAGTCTTCCAAATGATGAGTGGAGCCATCCTTTGTGTGTAGCAATAAGTCATAGCATGTGAAGAAACATGTCTCTGGAGCATCAAGCAGAAATTGTCTTATATCCATAACAGAATCTCCTGGGTTCAACTGAAAATCAAATGAACAATCGGTAATCTCCAAATTATAAAGGGTAAAAAAATGGATTGTGAATTGAAGGATGAAGAATATCTAATTAGATTACATAATATCTCAAATTCCATAATTGAACTATCAAAGTAATGTGTGTTTAGGAAAGGATGCTCAAATTGCGTCACCTTCTGCACTTTGCATCCAATTACATAATGAGTGAAACTACCATGCAATATATGAACAAAATTAACTCACTTGTAGATCAAGCTTCTCGCCACTTTGTGTCTTGACAGAGACAGGATACAGATGAAGGTCACCTGCACTCTCAGGAATAGGGAAATCAGAATGAGATAGATAACTCTTTTTATAAGAGAAAGAGATAGACAACTTAAAGGCATAAATATGTTGGGAGGCTCTGTTGAATTCAGTAAAAGAATATGCATCCAAAATAACAATAGAAAACTTAAAATAAGCGCTGCTAATTGGACCTCTTAATAGAGCATTCAACCATGAACTATTAACATGATGAAGTCAAACTAACAATAGAAAACTTGAAATAAGCGCTGCTAATTGGATGTCTTGATAGAGCATTCAGCCATGAACTACTAACGCAAAGAAATGAAGTCATTATTTGTATAACAAAGGGAAAATTAGTTCGTTGTTCACCTTAGAGCAAAATAAGTCAGGAATAAACCACCTAAATATCATGTAATCCAGAATGCAAGGAGATGCAATTGAGTGATTTGTTATGTTAAAAAGAAGAAGCTAAAACAAATATATAAAGTTTATCATCAGGTTAAAAACAATTCAGATAGTGCTGAAAGCCTGTTTCAGTCCAAAGTTCTCACTCCACCATTGCTACAATAAAATGAGACACTTGAGAAATGGCATATTGACTTTTCGTCTTTCCCATGAAAGAAATATTAAAAGGCCTAAATTCACCTTGCTTAGGTTGACTGGTCGAATTTTCTGTTTCAGACTCCTTTACCTCCAGCTTGACACTTGTTGACTCTTCCACAGCTGAAACACCATTAGCATCAGCTTTGATGGGTTCTGAAGCGCTTGAGTTATCTTTCACAGAAGCATCAGATGGGACCACTGATTCAGAAGAATTTGCAGCATTATTTGATCCTCTCCGGTTCCTCCCTTTATTTGATTTTCCAGCCATTTTCAGCCCCTATTCTGAAAGCATTTATCAATACACCCAGATCATAAGCACCACACACAAACACAAAAAAAAATGTACAGGCACATATATTTTATATCATAAGCAATTAAACACTTTCATACTAGCTGAAGGAGACAAAGAAGCCCAAAAAACAATGAACCAACTCAAAAAGGAGAGAGAAAAATTTTTACTTTGCTCAAACGAATTTGTGTATACACATACATAGAGTGCTTATTACAAAATATACCCAGTTCAAAAAACTGGAAAGCCCCCATCTTTTCTGCTAATTTAAAATGCATACGCAACTCCAACTAAGATAAAGGGGCGAAAACAAGTACCCAATAATAAGACAGGAAAGCATTATTTGCAGAATAAAGCCACAATATAAACGGAAAAAAAAAAAAAACAAAATAAAGACAATAGTTCTAATCGTAAACCGTTAGACTAAGCATAAAAGTAAGGCCTATATATGACACAGAGCAAGTTGTGATAACTAACATACTCTGTTTGGCTACTAAGAAAAAGCTAGCAATGAAAAGAAACAAAAATCTTCAACTTTCAGTTTATTCAATCAACTGAGCCAAGTACAATAACAATAACAGTTCTTTCTTCAAAACGCAAAAAAAAACAGAAACACAAGAATCAATCTTTTTGTTTCGTTTTCACTCTTTTCTCAGGAACCAAACGGGAAATTAAGAAGAAGAAAAAAAGATAGAGAAAGAGTATCACATATATTACCACTGTCAAACGCTGAGGTTGAGGTTTTAGGAGGGGCCAGAGAGCGAACGTGGCTGACAAGCTGAGCTGAGAGGCGGCGAGTGAGAGAGAGACTGAAAGAGAGATGGGTTTCTCTCGTTTTGCAATTTGTTCAAATGGATCGGGTCATGGTTTAAGTTTTCTCATTTGGGTTTAAACACTTCGTTAAACATCAGCGGCTCATCGAATCTGACGGCTCACATTACTATTCCGCACCATTAAGAGGGAAAAAATCCGATTACCCATTATTGGTGGGCTTGGGCTTAGGTTCATATTTTTTTTCATTCTCATTTTTTTTTTTTTTCATACTTTCTTCTAATTAATGATTTTCTTTCACATTGGGTTTTTACTCTTTCTTTTGGCCGATTTTCAAGGAGGTTTGAAAAATCTATATAATAAAACATTAAAACATAACAGTTTTTAAATCTTAAAATTTATTTCTCAGTTTGAATGACTAAGATCATTTCGGCTTTCATCCAATGGTCTGTTATCTATTTTTCAAATTTACTTTCCCGCTCATGAGAATTGGTTTGCCGCCTCTCTTTTCTTAATTAATTTCCCCTTAACATTCAACTTTCTTAATTAATTTCTCCTTAATTAAGTAAATTAATTTCTCTTTTGAACATGCCACGGGTTACCCTAGTATTATATAGAACCTGGATCCTCTGCCAGTCTTTTGGTACCAGACTGGTACATGACTTTTAATCCAAACCCTTAATTTTCTTTCATAGCTGAGATCTTACCACTTAACAAATTTTTTTTAATAATAATAAAAAAATTAAAAAAAGAAAAAGGAAAACCCATTGTCCACCCCAGTGACCCCACCCACGCCTCCTCCTCACTCCGATCACCCTTGCCACTGACTCCCCTTTCTTTTTCTCTCTCTACACACTCTCCCTCTCTCCTTATGGTCCTAGCTGGTGGATGATTTTCTAGCCCAAGCTTGCTCCAATTTTGGGTTTCCTCTCAAATTCAAAATCAAATAGGAAATTATTGCAGGGTATATCTCCAACTTGTGTTAACAGTGGAGGTGGAGGCTACAGATCAAACCCAAGCTTGCTAGTTGGTGGAACACAAACAAATATGTATAGCAAAGGGATATTACTGATCTGGGTCTTGGCAATTTTTTAGAAAAGGGAAATTACTTTTTAGTTTTGAAAAGAAGAGTATGGAGAAAGTTCTCTGGTGGAACACTAATCAAAAGTTGGCAGAGATTGTAAAAATCTTGGGAAGCAAGTTGGTTGAGGATTTGGGTTTGTGTTGCACACAAACAAATATTGCATTGTTGGTTAGCGTACCAGTCCTCTTGGTTCTCTTTTAAACCACGTGGGTGTGTACCTTTCTGCTTCAGAAGGGGAGAAGGTGGGGATTGGGAAATTGTCACCGAAGAAGAGGGGGAACAGTGGGCTGGGCTGGGATCATATTTTTTTGTTTTTTTAATCTTTATTTTTAAATGTTAATTTATGGAAACTAGGTAATTTGCAAATGTGGCAAGATCTCATCCATAAAATATTATTGGAAGGCTGAGATCAAAAGTCAGGCACGTAGCCTAGTATAATTTGCCTGGCAGAGGATCCAGATCCTATTATATATATTTCCTCATATTAATAAACTGTTTTGTTAATGGGCCTTCTTATTTGTTATTTTGTTTTAGGGTGTTTCACATACCGATCCAATTCTCTCTTCTCTTAGACTAATACCTTAATGCTTTTTTATTTTTGGTTAAGGTCAAAAAATATTATCTAGATGTTTTTAATTTAAAAATGTCTAATATTATCCTAAAATTAATTGTGGGATTTAAATTATATAAATATAGTAAAAATACATCAGCTCACAAAATAGAAAATAATCAAACAAAGAAAAAAAAATTTATGGGTACATTTCAATTGTACCAATTGATCGATGGTTTATTGGCGTTTATTTTATGATTTAGTTTCGGAATTATGGGTTTCGCCCAAAATTTCAGAGCTAAACCCTAACATAACACTTCCATCAAGCACATTCTATAACCTAGGAAAGATGAGGTGAAAAAAAAAATGAAGATTTACCCTCAAAACTCGGGGAATGAAGCAACATGTCAATGTGGCGCTGTTACGTGCCCAAACCTTCTAGGCCGTGGTTTTGAGCGTTACAGAGGTTCTTCTCATTCAAACTTAGAATCTGGAGAATGAGTGGTTGTTCCTAAATTCTAGGCTTGAATGGAAATTATCGACACTGTACTGACCTATAGGTCCAAATCACTTGAATATTTTTGTGCATGATCCTTTAGATGCCTTTTGCCATCCCACCAATTTTTAGGAAAATCAAAGTTGTATTTATTTTTCTAAAAATATGAGAGTATACCCTGCCACTTTGAACCCTTTTCTTAGCAGTCAACAGTGTGTTAGTCTTTTCTCCTTTCAAAACTCTCTTTGATTTAAAATGTGATTTGTAACATTTTGAACATACTCTGGAGTCTATCATCCAGGTCTTGTCATCTTTAATTAATACCTAAGACCACTCTTACTTGCCAAACAAGCATTGCTACTCAATCTTGGAACTCGACCTAACTTTGGACTTGTGTGTGACCTAGTGTGTGGTTGTGCCTCTTTGCAAGACTTTGTTGGGTTCTAGAAACTTTGGAGTTGAGGCAGCTACTTGAAAAGGTAAAGGGCTTGTCCAAGTTAATTTTCTAGAAAACTAATAATCGGACGGTCTTGTTTGTGATTGTGCTAGTGCATGATTCTTTGTGAATGCCTTGTGATTCTATGCTTGTTGCCTTCTTTGACCAATGTTGATGCAAATATCGTTGAGTCAATGCAACAACTTCGTACAGTGGATCAAGTATTATGTTTAGTCTTCTCTATAGATGATCTCAAGGGGTTTTGGATGAGCTAACTTGTTGAGAGCTTCAATGAAAGCAACCTGCATGAACAAAAGTCACCGGAAGTAGCACTGATATGGTACCAACCAACTATACTCCATGGTTAAGTCAGACAAGTTTTTATGGGTACTCTCTCTAAGAGCTTGTGTTTGTGTAAGTAGGTTATAAAACCCTGCAATGTTTTGTGAGGGTTCAATGTATAGGCAAAGAAGAGATATAGGATATTTACTTGCATGTTGATGAGAGGTGGAGATGAAGACAAGTCACTGTCTTGAAATTGTACGTGACACAACCATCCAGGAAAGTGGCATTTAATATAGCATATTTGTCTTTTTGCTAAATATTTTTACTTTCATCTGCATTCTTTTTGTGTTGCATATTTATCTTTTTTCTTTCACCATTTTTATTTTCATCTGCATTCTTTTTGTGTTCATCTACATTCTTTTTGTGTTGCATATTTGTCTTTTTTCTTTCACCATTTTTATTTTCATCTGCATTCTTTTTGTGTTGCATATTTGTCTTTTTGCTTCAATCAGTTCATACAGTTATGAATTCATCTACTTCTTCCGTTTGTTAAAGTTCATAATTAGAAGATCTATGTCTGTCATGAATTTCCTTTTTATGTTGTTTAAAAACTTGTAAACATGTTTGTTTTCGGATTTTCTTGAAATTCAAATCACAATTAAGGTAAAAAAAAAAAATCACAATTAACTCTTAGCTGAAGATTCTCATCAGAAAAAACACTGTACAAATATACGTATACATAATTTATTACTATATTAAGTTAAGAATAACTGCTTTCAAGTTTCGATAGATTAGAAAGAAAAAAAATTGTGCTGTTTCCGAGAAAGAATATGATTTTGACACATGGCCGACATGTGTGAAGCAAGCAAGCAACCCATGCTCCATTTAGCTTAATTTATTTCACCTTTTTCAGCATGTTAAGCAAGCAATCTGATGAGTATCAAATGAACATGTGACAAATCATATTGAGTATTGTTGGTGGCCAACTTAGACTTGTAAATTACAACACGAATAAAACGAAAAAATACAGTTAAATAAATGTTTAGCAATAGTATCATTGAGCATATGCTTAGCTGCAGTACCCTCTTCACATAACAACGTATTGTACGTAACGTTATTCTGAGATTACTCTCAAGTGAAGGACAATACATTCAAGCATTGGATTTACTTCGTTGAATTATTGATTTTACAATGGTATTAAATCCAATCATTAAATGTATTGTCTCACTCATGTACCTCATATGGGCCGGACTGTCCAAATTCGATGAGTGAGACCATTAAATTACACATTACCTCCGAAAAATTATTTTTGCAATATAAATTTGTCTAAATATTCTCTTAAAAATTTGATCATTTTTTAAGGCTAAATTAGCTTATTCTGCGCACAACCAAAATTTGTATGTTGTAAGAATAATGTCCATCTTCTACAAAAGAAAAAAAAATTGTATGCTGCAAATATATAAATTACATCTACTGGTAAGATTTGAACTTAATTAGTAAAAAGTATGGAGAATAGACAATCTATGACTTCACAGGAGTTAAATTTGTATCAACTAAAGTTTGAATCCCATAAAAAAAGAAAAGTTAGATCGTTATTTTAAGGCTTAGCCTATTTAACACAACCAAACAAATATCGTTAGAATTTTGTCATAAGAAACTTTCAACATCAGTTGATTGAGCTTATGACATGTAGGGAAAAAATTACAAAAAATTATAAAGGCATTAATCAACACCAATTATAAAGCATACTTTATCTGAGACGAACCATGCATAAATGAAAAGGTCATAAGAAAATCAAATCAAATATATGCAAAATTTTAATAGCAGAATTTTTATGAGCCAAACTAAAATTATGCAGTTGCACTAAACAAAATAAAACATATATGTTATTGGAAAACCTTAACATCATTTATTTTTTGCCTCAAAGTGTCCTCAAATCCCAATAAAAATTGCAAATTAACTTCTTATAAGACAATCCAATAAGAGAAATAAGTGACAATGACCATTCACTTGAGCATCAACATAGAGATTGAGAGAGAGAGAGAGAAAGAGAGCAGCATTTCACTCTTGGCAGCAACTATTTTGCTAATTATTCATTTATTTCCTTCTGATATGCTTCCATTGCTTCAACAGCTTTATATTCCAAACATTTCTCTCTTCTTCATTCAATTCCTTCCATTTCACTAATCAGTGCATTAAGGATGTCCAAACTGTATATTAAGTCACTTTTCTCACCCTTACAATTCACCAATTATAGAATGTTTCAAAACAAAGTAACATGTAAGAAACGGATCATAAACCCATATGTAAAGTTTTTAGATCATATAGGAAATAGAAATTTTATGATTTATAAAACTCAATCAAAGAAAAAGTAAAAACAATATAAACTCATATGTCTTTAAAGCAGTTCAGATAGTGAGCTTAAGTGAAAGGATTTTTCGAAAATCAACGAACATTTGTGTGATTTACTAGCCAAAGACACATTGTTTAATTTCAATGAAGAGTTCTTAAAGGCGTTTAACACCTTAAGGTTGAATTGTCACAAACTCCTATCATAAGAGCTCCAGATTAGACTCTTCCTTTTAAAATTATGTGCGATGCTTCAGATTATTCTATAGGGGCTGTTCTGGGGCAGCAGGTTAATAAGCTTCCTCATGTTATATATTACGCAAGTAGGACTCTCAATGATGCTCAATTAAATTGTTCAACAACGGAAAAAGAATTGCTTGCAGTGATTTTTGCATTGGAAAAGTTTAGAAGCTATTTACTGGGTTGCAAGGTGATTATTTATTCTGATCATGCTGTCCTGAGATATTTATTGACGAAAAAAATGCTAAGCCACGCCTCATAAGGTGGATCCTTCTTCTACAAGAGTTTGATCTGGAAATAAAAGATAAAAAGGAAGCTGAGAATGTAGTTGTAGACCATCTTTCCAGGTTAATACATGATGAAGGGGGTGAGATTCCTATCAATGATCATTTCCTCGATGAGTAGCTTTTCTCCATCGAACAACTTCCTTGGTATGCAGATATAGTGAATTACTTGGCTCATAAATTTATTCTGGCTGATTGGGATAGGCAACAAAGGAAGCGCTTCCTCTCTCAGGTTCGACACTACTTCTGGGATGACCCTTATCTTTTCAAGCATTACCCTGATCAAATCATCCGACGATCTGTTCCTCAAAGTAAAGTGTAAAGCATCTTGACGTTTTATCATTCATATGCTTGCAGATGTCATTTTGGTGCAAAGAAGACGGCTATAAAGGTATTGCAAAGTGGATTTTATTGGCCTACTCTATTTAAGGATACATATGTTTTTGTTATAACATGTGATAGGTGCCAAAGAACGGGTAATTTATCCTCCAGATCACATATGCCTTTACAAAATATTTTAGAGGTTGAATTATTCGATATTTGGGGTATTGACTTTATGGGGTCGTTTCCAGTATCTTATGGTTATCTCTACATTATTGTTGTTATGACCTATGTTTCTAAATGGGTGGAGGCATTGGCGACAAGAACCAATAATCACAAGGTTGCGTTAAATTTCTTGAAGGAGCACATATTTACCCGTTTTGGTACACCTCGTGCTATCATTAGTGACAGAGGTTCCCACTTTATTAATAAGTCTTTTGAAGCTATCATGAAGAAGTATAACATCACTCATAAGGTTGCTACTCCCTACCATCCGTAGACTAATGGATAAGTTGAAGTGTCAAACAAGGTGATCAAGCAAATTCTGGAGAAAACAGTGAATCAAAACCGCAAAGATTGGGCTTTGAAGGTGAGTGATGCGTGTTGGGCTTATAGGACAACTTTCAAGAATCCCCTAGGCATGTCTCCTTATAGGCTAGTCTTTGGGAAAACCTGTCATCTTCCAGTGGAGTTGGAACATCGTGCATATTGGGCTCTCAAGAAACTGAATTTTGACATTGACAAGACTAAAACATCCAGGAAACTTCAATTGAATGAATTAGATGAATTGAGGAATAAAGCTTATGAGAATGCAAAGATTTATAAAGAGAAAACCAAAGATTGCTCATGACAAGGCCTTACTTTTGAAGCGCTTTGAGCCAAATCAGAAAGTCTTATTATTTAACTCACGACTTCGACTATTTCCGGGCAAACTTCATTTAAGATGGTTTGGACCTTTTCTATTTGTTCAAATTTTTCCTCACGGAGCGGTAGAAATCCAAAACATGACTGATGGCTCTGTATTTAAAGTGAATGGTCATCGTTTGAAACCATATTTGGAGCATGTCGAAACATTAGCGGAACAAACTCAAGCCACTGAGGTCATGTACCTCAGTATACCTCAGTGTTCCTCTATTATGTAAATGTTACTGAGTTGAGCTGTAGACTCTAAATTCAACGCTTCTTAGGAGGCAACCCAAGTTTTGGATGGCTGAAGATGGGAGCTTATTCTTAGTCCTCGTGCACTGCTAGAAACTATGACTTCTAATATCCATGGAGCTCTAAACTCAATCTCTTTGTTCTTTACATACATCTATTTATCTTCTTTACTTTGTATGTTTATCCTTCCTTTACTTGTTTGATTCATTGTGTGTTCTTTCATTATTTTCACATTGAGGACAATGTTTTATTTAAGTTTGGGGGGAAAGTTTTAGATTTCTATTAGTAAAAAAAAAAAAAAAAGATTTGCTTTTTCTTTGAGTCGTTAAAAAAAATAAAATTTCTTTTGTGTTTTGAGTCCTATAGGATTTAGCAATTTCTTCCCAAAACAATGTTGAACATGTAATTTTACTTGTTGTATGGAATTTAAGAAATACACGAGGTTGATATTGAAATTTCGATTTTCTAACAATTTGAGCATTAGTTCTTTGTATTATTCTTATTCTAGTCATGTTTCATGATGTTTATGCTAGATAATTTATTTCTCACATAGCCATGTTAATGCAATTATAAGTGAATGAATTTGCATAGATTAAAAAATTATATGAATATTAGTGGAGACTTATATCCTTGTGAGCTTTGTGTCATTTTTCTTTATGAGGGTTATACATTAAATCCATGTTTCATTTCAGCTTTGCTCCAATTTTTCTTATGATCTCATTATGTTTTGATTTGGTCATATACTGGAAACAATATTATTTTGAATCATTTCACTAGAACTTTCTTCTAAGTCTATTTGAGGCATTTAATAACCACATGAAACTTAGGAGTAATATATGCATCATAATGATATGATAGTGGAGCTATGTTTGAAAAAAAAAAAAAAGAGTGGTACAGTGTGCTCAAGGTAGTGGTAATGAGTGTTCTTTCTTTGATTTGAGATTTGTGGTTGTTGAGGCTTGTTATTATTGTTAATAAGTAAAGTAGTGACATAAAGTTGCAGCAATGTTTTTCTGATTGGGAATTGAATAATTTCTATTTTTTTTTAGGGATAAAATTTTAAATGTTGTCTGCAACATATTGATGAAAGTTTATAAGGAATTTGAAAAAAAAAAACAAAAAACAAAAAACAAAAGGGTTGAGTTCTTATGGGTTTGTTGTGGCATTCAGGGAGGAGAAGTTCATGATTGGCATATAGAGTTGTTTAAAAAAATGATGAGGTGCAGCGAAAGAAAGGAAAGAAAAAGGGTTTGACTTGTTTGTGTTGTATTGACATATGCCAAGTTCATAAAAGGGGCCAGTGAATATGAAGTTGAAGTACAAAAAAAAATAAAAGATGTACAAGTTGAGTTTGGTCTGGAAAATTTATTGTATATGCATAGATACTGCAACAAACTTGTTTTAATATCACATCACCTCTTATTTGTTTATCCTTGTTCTTAGCTTCATTACTACTCTGTGTGAAATTAATCCTATTTACTCTTAGGTGTAGTGTGATTAAAATGTGGAGAATAGATGAAGAAGGAACTATGATGTTTGATTCTATGTTTTCATGTATATGGCATTCCTTTCATGAGATCAATATACTTATTTTTCTTGACTGACCCGTTCTTCATGTTAATTATATGTGAGTTAATTTGCATTTATGTACATATAATCCTACTCACGTATACATTGAGTGTTATCTATTAGGTTTTGTTCTGAGTGATTTATCCATGGAGAGAATTGAAGTCAAAGCTTGAATGCATATGGTGATTTGTTCTATGTGGAATATGAAATTGAGGGTTGTATTGCCATTGGCTATGCACACACAACACTTTAGCATGAATTTTATGGAATTTATCTAGCATATGGATAATGCCTATAACTTTTTCTAATTTTTGTTGGTCTATTGAAATAGAAATTTTGATTGATTGTATCCTTTAAAGCAAAATTGCTTAGCTTTGTATCTGTTGGTTTAGCTAGAGTTTTATTTGGTTTTGTTTACTTGAGGACAAGCAAAGTTCAAGTTTGAGGGTATTTGATCTGACTATTATTTCATACATTTTTATACTCTTGTTCTTGGATTCTTGTTATGTTTTTAGGTGAATTTAATTTGTTTTAATTTAGTTTTGTATTTTTATAGGTTTGAAGATTAAAGAAGTGAAAACACAACAAAAAAGACACTTTCGGAGTAGAAATTCCTGTGCAAATCAGTCAGCTTGCCGGAATAAACTGCACCTCCTCGGATCAAATCAGATGTCAAGCCTTATACCGTTGGAAAGATACGGATGTTAGCTTTCCAAGGAATTTTACTGTTCGTGATTTGCATTTTTCTAGGAAGAGTTATAGCTATTTGAGTGAAGACAGTTCAGGTATAAGATTTTGTGAGAAAATTGAGAGCAACTCCTTTGAGATTTCTTTCTCGAAGCCTATTGTTGTCATGTGCATTTGGAAAGTATCTAGAAACATATAGGTTTATTTTCTAAGGTTTGATTATATTTTTGTTGAGATTTTGGATACCAAATCATCAATGACAACTCATCATAAGGATAAATTCAGTCAAACAAGGAAAGTCTGAAAAATATTTGTTTCTTATTTAAAGGGAGGAGATCATCATCTTAAAGTAGTCTTTGGAGGTGAGAAAAGAGAACAAGAAATTATTGTATGTGACCGTAACACCAATCAACTCAAATTATAACACGTGTATAATAATTAATTTCTAAAATCCTAAAATCTAGGAAAAAAAACTCTAAAATCTAGGAAAAAACCCTTAAAATCGTCCACATGTTATAATTTTAATGGATTGGTAATACCACGTCATTATATCACGTGATGTTATGGTCCATACAATAATTTTTCCAGGGGCTGCCATCATCAGTTTCTTTCACTCATCATCGTAGTTTATAAGTTTTTAATGCTTTCTAGATTTTTAATTATGTTTTCTTTGAACATGAGTAGCTAAACTCTTTTTCTAGGGATAAGATGATGCCCTAGCATGAATGTTTATGGTTTTTAATACTTATTCAATGGATTTCTAGTTTCTTATTCAATGAATTTCTAATAATGAGGAACTAAACCATTAGCTAAACTGAAGGAGGATAGGAAGTTGTATGAGGCTTATGAAGAGGAGGAAATTGCCTAAATTTGTAGATTGAAGGCCAGAGGTTGATTTGTAGATTCGTAGTTCTGTTTTAGGACACAGATATGCAAATGCAAATGTGTTTAGAGAGGCAGTGACCGAGTTTTCTATAAGGATTAATTGGTAAGGAGGTGAAATTTGTGAGGAATGACAAAGATTTTGTAAGGGCAAAATACAAGAAGGGTTGTGGGTTTGAAATTTTTGCATCTTCTTAAAATGACAGCACATAAATGTAATTGAAAACATTGAAGTCGAAGCATGAATGTTCTAAGACAATAAAAGAGTAAATCTCACTTCCAATTGGTTGGATAAGAGGTATGCTCACCAATTAAGTTGTAACGCATGATGAGATTTGAACTCATTCAAAGAACAGGTTTTGCTGAAGTGAAGTTGAATGCTTCTAGGTCCCATATATATAGACTCAAGGCTAAATCAGCTGCTTTAATCCAAGGCACATACACATCATAGTTTGAAGTCTTGTAGGACTATGCTGAAGAGCTAAAGAGGGTAAATGTGGGGAGTACATTGAAGATTAAAACCACAAATGATGGTGCTAGGCATGTGTTCCAGATGATTTACATATGTTTGGCAGCTTTGAAGAAAGGTTTCATTAAGATTTGCTGGCCTTTCATAGAGTTGAATGATTGTCACATCAAGGGACTCCACCTTGGCCAAATTCTAACTGTTGTTGGAATAATTATCAATAATAGCATGTTCCACATTGCATATACAGTGGTAGAAATAGAGTACTATGACACTTGGACTTAGTTTATAGATTTTTTGGTTGGAAACCTAAAGATTGAAAATAGCCATAGTGTTATTTTCATGACTGATAAGCAGAATGGTCTAATATTGGATGCAGTGACTGATTTGTTCCCAAACTCAAAGCATAAGAATTGCCTTAAGCATTTGTATGAGAATTTCTGGAAAGAACATAAAGGGGTGGCTTTAAAATTACAAATGGAGAACATAGCAAGGGCCACACATATTAATTGCTATGAAACAAAAATAAAGAAGATGTTGGCCCTAGATGAGAAGACATTTAAGTGCCTGCATAAGAAGAATCCAATGCAATGGTGCATATCACACTTTGACACTCATTCCAAGTGTGATAGTCTGATGAATAACTTATGTGAAACATTCAACAAGGCTATTCTTGAGACAAAAGATAAGCCTATCAAGAATAGCCTATACTGACCATGTTGAAGAGAATCAGATTGTATTTTATGTTGTTAACTGCAAGTAAGAGGGCAGAGTGTAAAAAGTGGAAACATGAGACTAGACCAAAGGTATACAAGCATTTGGATAAAATTAGGGATGAGGTTGCATGGCACATACCAAAGCCATGTGGGGTAGATAAATACGAAGTCTATGCTCATCATGGAAGACACTAAAAAGTGGACTTGAAGGACCACTCATGTGAGTGAAATGGTGGGTAATCCTAGAAACAATTTCTAAGTGTGGAAGCATGATGAATTTTCAATTTTATTCACATATTCCCTTAGCCCTAGGATCCTTAGGTGTGATGAGACATGAAAAACTAGAAATATCTAAGAGGAAAAGAAATTACCCTTGAAGACCATCTTGGGTTCAAAACCCAAGATTTGCTCACATCTATGAGGATGCCTTCTTTCCATGTCCATCTTCACCATTTGGCTCTACCAAGAGGATGAACTCACTTTTGAGTAGAGGCTTATGATTGTTGCCACTTTTTGTACAACTTGTTTTACCTAGATATTTGAAATGAATATCAAGTTGTAGCTCGGAAGTATACGAATCGTTTTGTGTAGCGATAACGTATAAATACGAGGTCGATCCTACGAGTAATGGAATTGATGAGGCACACATTCACTTGAATAGCATTTATTGAAAGTAGTCAAAGAATGAGGGTTGAGAAGTAAGACTATCCTAAGTGCATCAAAAGTAAATTGGTTGACATGATAGAGTTTAGAATCTACCTTAACTTCAGAAATACCACCATTAGAGGAGTCATGCTCTACATTTCAAGTAGTATCAAAGTTTTGCCAACTAGCTAGATTTGGCTAGAGACTAGTGGTAACTGTTATTAACATATTATATTCTTTGTTCATACTTAGATCTCAAAATAGTATCACTAAATAGTTAACTATACATATTCTCCTTTGATTGAAACAACACCTCAAAGTTGTTAACCATGCATAGAGTCAATAAAATTTGTGAACGACAAAACATGCAAATCATAGAAGTAAGACAAAGCATATATCCCTTACTTTCTACAAAATCAATCCCAAAGCCCTTGTGAATTCAATGTCTTTGTCTATTACACATTAAATCATAATATTAGCTAGATGCAAACAACCTAGGGTGACCAATCCTAAGAAATTAACAATCTAACATGTTAAATCAGAAATTAAGAATTTGATACTAGATAGACATTGCTATGCATGCATGTCCTTTGGTTAACCTCGAAGTCTCCTGTCACAATGTTATGGTTTAACTTCGATTAAGGTTCACTACTACAATAATGTAAATAGACAACACTTAATAGATAATGGTTTTGTTAAAACTGTTGTCTAGTTTCAAAGCATAACGGTTTTTAAAAAAACTGTTGTATTAATACATGGAATCTCATGATTTTTGGGCCGTTGATTGTTTATGTTTTGTCTAAACAACGTTTTTAATTTTTAAGCATTGTGTAAGCGCTAGATTTATAAAAAACCGGTGTACAGTGATTTAATTAAAAAAATTTACTGTAGCTTAGGCCGGTTGTGTAATGTTCCATTCCTTATATTTTCACATTACCTCTTCCACTTAGTCGAAATCCCTCTGCTTCTCAAACCTCTCTCTCTCTCTCTCTCTCTCTCTCTCTCTCTCTCTCTACCACTATTAAACTCTCTCTGTCTTGTCGCACACCCTCCCCCTAGTCCAGCCAAACTCTCTATGTCTCTGTCTCTGTCTCATTTCTCTTCTTCATTTTAGCCACCATGATTACAATTAAACAGATTTCATTCCCACTTCCAGAAAACCCCAAAAAAATTAGGGATTTTGATACCCACTTCAAGATTAAGGTAAGATTCGCAATTGGATACACGAAGAGCTCACGGAGTGGAAGGTCAATCCTCTGGCAGGTTTCAACGTTCTAGTCTTGGCCCCAGCGGTGAGTTTTGAGCTTCGCTTGTTGGTAATTCCATCTGGGTTTGTGTGTTTTTGCGCGAATCAAGCTGGAGCAGCAGTGTTGTTTCCTCTACTACAGTTGTTCTTCCACCTTGTTGAAGTGTCATCGGGTTTTACTTATCTTTCTGTCTATTTCCTGATTAGGTTCTTCTTCAAAGTTAGGGTTTTCTTCTCATTTTTTGTTTAAATTTCGGTTTAGATGTTTTAATTTTGGGGGTTTTGTATTTTTGTTTGCTGGGTTTTTTTTTTTCTTTGGTGTGATGGTTATCTTGTTAATTTTTTAAAATTTTTTTGGGCAAGGTTGTGATTTAGTTTTCTGGGTTTTTGATTTTGATTTTTGTGGTCACTTTTGGCAAATCTTTTTGTTTTATACCTTCTAAGAAAGGGAGATTGAAGAAAAAAGCCTTATGTTACAGGAAGTAGAGGAGTTTTAATTTTTTTTTTTTTCCTGGGGAGTCTTTACAAAATAACAAGTCAGAGAATTGAGTTCAGAAGTAAGGCATTGTTGTAACTGGGCATACTTACTTAGATTAGGGACCCTCAATAGTTCTACATAGCTCCAAATCATTGTTTTTGATTTCCAAATCTGATGAATCTAGTAAATTGTAGTAAAAATTTAACTTGTATACTTGGGTTTGTTTTGTCTTGGCCCTTATTTTGAATGGCCTGCATTTTGCAGAATTAATGTTACAACTAATATAGCAGAGTGGGGAGGTTTAAAGGTTGGGAAATTGGACACTAATATAGCAGAGAAAAAGAGAGATAGAGAGATAAAAGAGGGGGAGAGAAAGAGAGATAGATGAAGAGATAAGGAGACTTCATGATTGAAATTTGAAAGCAGGGGTTGGAATATGGAGGACTAGCTAGATGGTGATAAATAAATTATAATAAAATAATGGGTTAAATAAAGGTTAAGAAGAACATGGTTGCAAATTGGAAGCAGCAAGAACCCCTCTCCTCTAATTTTGAAAGCAAGCCAATTCCTTTTGACTGGAGGCAAAGAAAAATAACAAAGCAATCAGCGTAGGCAAGATCACTTTACGCATGTCTATTTTTGCATCTTTTTGATCTCTCTTATCTCTTTGTTCAGAAAATAAATATTTGGTGAAAGCAACCACTTACTAGCTGTCTCATGTGCAAGCTAGACTATTTTCTTTTGGGTTTAACTTGATCTTGTATCTACTTTTGGGTTTAACTTGATCTTGTATCTACTTTTGGGCTGACTTGAACTTGTTTGCCATGTGTATTTGTAGACTTTGCAGCACCTAAGAAAACTTGCAGCAAACATTGCTACGTGGGGCTTGGAGCAAGAGAAATAATTTGTTTATTTCTTTGGTAGTGTAATCCCTTTCACGTGTCCTCTTTTTGCTAACTTTGGATTTCCATACTTTTCCTTTGTCTTATACCAACAGTAGCTGACCCTTTTTATTAATTTACAGGTGTCAACTAACTGAAAAGGAATTCAATACCCCCATAGTTCTCCATGTGAGACTTCAAAGAGTGAGGTTCCTTTTCTTTATAATGGACATAATTTCTCCATCCATTTTTTTTTTTCTTATGGTGTGTTTGGATAGAGAAAAAAAACTTAGAATTTAAACAAAACTCAGCATTTAAGAAATTACATGCTCTAATTTCCTTGTTTGGGTCCATAAATATAGAATTTCGTAAATTCTATGTGGAAAAAAAACTTGGGATTTGAAGGCTATAAATTCCAAGTTTAAATTCCACATAAATTAGTGTCATTTGCAAAATTCCAATTTTTATAAAAAAAAAAAAGTTGTGTCCACCCATCACCTTGCCAATTAATTACAATACCACCACCACTACCACCATGTCGCCGCTACCACCACCACCATCGTCACCACCACTGCCACCGCCACAGCCACCTCTGCCGCCACCATCACCACCGCAACCACCGACACCACCTCCGCCGCCACCACCACCTTTGCCACCACTACGACCACCACCGCCGCCACCTTTGCCACCACCACTACGACCACCACCGCCGCCACTGTTACCACCACCACCACCGACACTACCACTACCCGCTGCCACCACCACCAACACCACCAAAGCCGCCACTATTACCACTACCATCACCGCCACCGTCACCACCACTGACACCGCCATCACCGACATTGACACCGCCGCCGCCGCCTCCATCACCAGTGCCGCCGCCTCCATCACCAGTGCCATCACCACCACCATCGCCGTTGCCGTCGCCACCACCATCACCATCACCGCCAATGTCGCCGTTGCCACCACCTCCAATACCCCAATTTTTGCCACCACCATTTCTCCCCTCGCCCGTGGGCCATCACCCCTACTACCATCATTAACTTACCACAAACATCATTTTTATTGTTGCCACCATCACCATCACTCTTTTATAAAACTACTATAAATTTCGTATTTAAATTTCATTATGATTACATTTATCCAAACAAGAGAATTTACAAATTCTAGAATTTTAAATCACGTCATTTTTAATTCTGTCATTTGTGAATTCCTTAGTAGTTTCAAATTACTTCATCCAAACGCACCATTAGTGTCTTTTTTTCCATTCTCTAATACATGCTTTTTTTTTTTTTTTGGCAGGGAGGGAAGAGAAGAGACCATGTTCTTGATTTATTTCTCCAGGTGCCGACTGCCTCTTTTTTGTTTTGCTATTTTTTTTTTCATATGACTTTGTTGAAAACCTGCTCTTTCATCTTGCAGCAAGCCACTCCAAAATCAAGACTTAAGACACAAAGAAAATGAGTCACTCCTCTTTAATCTTGATGGCTGCAATCCCTTTTTTATTTTTTTTCTTTTAGCAAATCACAAGACTAGCTTGTGTTATTTTCCTGCAGGAAAGGTGCCGAAGCAAGCCATATCTCCTTTGGAATTTAAAGTGAAAGGTGAGACCTCTATATATATATATGTATCTATACATCCAAGAAAAGCATGTGTATTCCTCAGTGGCTTTTGTTATTTGAATTGCCTTGTGATTCGGAATTGTGCCAGGTACTGATGGCAGCAGGGGATATATTTCGAGCAACTGCCTATGACTAGCTGGAGATATAGGCTAAGAGGACTGGGTGTGAAATTTCTTTAGTGGAGGTTAAGAATGATAAAATTGATGGGCCATGTGTGCTCTTTTAACTTTACAGGAAATTGGACATCTATCAATGTATACTTGTGAATAAAAGTTGTGCATGAAACAATTTTTCGCTAACTATGGTTTTATTTTTTTAATGGTCTTTGGGTTAACTTCATAGCCAATATGTACTTGAGTGAATTTTTTGTATCTTATATTAGCTGAATGGTTTGGGTATTGATGGATGGTTGGGACGACAAATGAATATTTTCACTTATGATGATTTGTAATAAATTGGACTGGAGATGTATAATTTTATAACTCGATATGCAAGAGAACCACTCAAAATTAACTTGTTTATCGGTAGGTAAATTGATAGATCTTGCAGATATGGTTAAATGACATGCAAAACTAGAACATAGAATTTTTTATTTTTGTCTCAGCATTTTTAGTTAGAACTTTTAGTTTCAATCAACCTACTTTGCTTTCTTTTTTTCTTTTTAATTCTTTGCAGGTTTATTAAAACATAAGGTCAAGGAAGCCTACTTCTATCATCAAAGTTCTAAATCAGGTTCCCAAGTATTTTCATACTTCATATTATGAAAGGAAAATGAATCCTATTGAATTTTTTTTTATAGTAAATTTAAAATAATAGAGTACAGCTTAGAAGTCTAAATTTTGGTCAAAGCCAAGTACTAAACGATGATGTTTCCTTGCTAAATGGCCATATAGAAGTACTGTGAGGAGTTGTTAGCACCTATTTTTTTGGTTATTTTAATTACTTACTGATGAGAGTACATTTTCTGCAGACTGCAACATCATATTCAAAGAGAGCATTGGAATGTGCATCTTACTTTGTATGGCCACATACTTGATGCAGTAAGTGATATCTTAAAATGAGGTTCTAGTGAAATCTCATTTTCTTATAATCTTAATAAATTATCTTATTGTCAGCCCATCTCTCTTCAAGCACTCTTGAAAAGGGAAAGGAAGAGGAATGACAAGAAAAAGTCAAAGCAAAGGAAGAAGAAATTAAGAAGGGAAAAGATAGTATTAAACGGTTTATATTGGTTGCCCTGTCTGATTTTTAGCTACAAGGCTCTTGTAATTACAGTATTGTTTCCTAAAATAAGTTTTAAATGAACATATAGACGGTTGGCTGTGTTTGTTTTTTATCAGTATAATATATGTAACAAGGTTTTTCCCAAGTGTCCCTTGAAAATTTCAACTTGTAACTTTTCTTTTTGTATGATTTCACGTTGCAGTGAAGTGAGCATCACTACAAAAAGTCATTCTTGAAATCGTAAAAGGAAAGTGGGAGCAGGAGAGGGACTAAGTTCTGCTTGCCACCATTGATGACTCTTGTAAGCATGTTGAGATTTATTAATTATTGCTTAAACAAGCATGCATTTGTAAGTATGATTGTGCATGTAAAAGAGTATTATATGCCAAATTAGATATGGTAATTACATACTGCTTTTCAATCCTCTAAATGGGTCTTCTTAAACAGAATTGATACATGCATGCCATATGACTCATTGCAGATTAGCTTCCTACTATTTCGTATCTTTCTATTGGAATTTCTTAAACTTGGGAATGTATCTTAACATTGTTCTCTTAACATCCTACTTTTTGTGAAGCTTTTTCTTGTTCTTTGTATTTGGAAGTCTAAGTTCCTGCCATGTGTTAGAACAAGGTTCTGTTGTGACAGTAGCTAATTTTATTGCATTTATTTTTGGGAAATATCTAGTCTTAGTAGCTAATAATTTGATGTAGGACAAGAAATGGTTTTGAAGATTGAGGACCGGACCTCCCCTTTGAGGACATGTTTCATTTTGTTTAAAATGTGCTTTGGATCAATTGTGTAAAAACCCTTGTTAATTATGATGATGATGGATTAACTTGATGGTTATGACAGGTTAATTGTTTTTTAAGTCAATTAGATCATTAATTTGATGGTTGATGATTAACTTGATGGTTATGGCAGGTTAATTGTTTTTTAAGTCACTTAGATCATTATTTTGATGGTTTGTTCTTGCTTTGTATGTTTGTTCTTTGGTTCAGGGGTTTCCTCTGCTCCTTTTTTTTTATTGATTCATTCAATTACTAAAAAAAAAAAAAGGTTAATTAAACAAAAATGTTGAATTTCTTATTGGTGTATTCCCTTATGTTAATTTCTTTGTTACTCCATGGTTAATTTCAATGGAAAAGGAGAAAGGACAACACCTACTCACAGGACCAGATTGATGAAGTACGCGCTGAATGGGCGGGCTTTCTGGTGCGCTATATGTAGATGCAATACGTACTCCTCACTTCCCTAAGTCCGCCGGCTGGGTTTAACAAGCATTTTTTGGTAAATATTTTGTATAGCTAACTAGCTAGGCTGTGTAGACATGCAATATTATGATGGGAGCAGTTCATTGACTAGCTAATCTTGCAAAGTCAGATATTTTGGTATGTATATGGCTGACTTTGCACGATTACTTAGGTTAGACCATGCCATCCCTAGCTTTATAGTTTTTGTAATCAACAAGTACTTTTTGTAGTTATCAAGTTACTTATAATTTTTTGGGCTATACATTAATTGGCAAGGGATGTGTGAATGGGTTTGTTATCATGATCGACTTTGTAAACTCCAATTCCAATTTAATGAATTCATGGATCTTTTTGAGTTATCAATATTTGTGGATTACTTTGGATGCAACAAGCAGGGATTTAGTGGGATTTAATTCCAATTGGATATGCAAGCAGGGAATTAATGGGGATTCAATTGGATGCAAGTAGAGGTATAAAAATGTGAATCAAACAAACAACAGTTTTCAATTTAAAAAATTGTGTTAATTAATCCTAGACAACGGTTTTAGTTAAATAACCATTGTATAACACACCTACTAACAACAGTTAAAACGTTTAGGGTTTAGGGTTTACAAAAAATTGATGTGTATCATCTATCTATACAACATTTTTGAAAAAAAATTACTTGTCATACGCATATCTTAACATCACATATAGTTAAAAGAAGTAGTGGAGATTATGATTACCCAACGGTTTTAGAGTATCAAATGATATGTATAAGTAATTAAAATAACATGTTTTAGTTAAAACTGTTGTTGAGTTTCTTATGTACCAACATTCATGCCAGTTTAATACTTAATTATGCAACGGTGTTTCTTAAAACTGATGTTTAACAATACTTTGGACAACATTTATAGTAAATAAGTATTGTCAAATCATTACTAATACAATAGTTTTGTATCTGTAAACGTTGTGTATTGTGTTTCAACACAACCGTTTAAGATGAAAATCATGCATTTTGGTGGATACTAGACAACAGTTTTAAATTATAACTGTTGCATTAATCCATTCAGACAACAGATTTTTACCGTTGTCTAATTATGCTATAGATGTCACTCGCCTAGACGACGAAATTTTGGGCAAATAGACAACGGTTTTTTACCGTTGTCTATTAACTTCATTGTAGTAGTGGTTTCATCATCCCTTTAGCATGTCAATACAAACTAATTCATATTAAAAAGATGGATTAGATCCATCACAAATAAGAAAATCAAAAGCATGATTGAAATAAAAGATCAAAGAAACAAAATGTACTTGAATTAATAAAAATAAGAGTTGTGAGTACAAAGAAGAACTGAGAACAAAGCTAGAGGGTGGCGGCAACAAGGTAGTGGCCGGCAGCTGCTTCTCCTATCCTTCTATCTCCTTCTTTTGCCTTCTTACTCTCTCAACTCTCTAACTATGAAATCTGAATTCTATTGATGGATGAGATGTCTGAATGAGAAGTGAAGAGGTGTATTTATAAGGGAGTAGAGGAGGTGGAGGCGACTAGATAATGGAGTGGGCGGCAAGAAAAAAAGAGGCTTTGTCGTGCACTCCACCCTAGGCGGTGGTTGAGTGGGCGGCAAAGTGGAGGTGTGTGATGGACCGACCTTGGACCTTACGCGCACGTGTGTATGGGAAGATGGATGGGGACCTTATGTGGGCTTTAATGGAGCGGCGACTTTAGGTGGAAACCAACCTTGAGGGCGTGTGCGCATGGCCTTGGGCTGCCGTGAATGGTAGCACGTACACCTCCTTGTGGGCTTGGAGAGCTGGCCTTGTGTGGTGATGTCTCATCTAGTTGTCTAATTGGGCCTCTCTTGGTCTTTTCTTCCTTCTTGTGTATCTGGAAGCCCAATTACATCTTCAAAATTGTATGCTTCAGCTCATTCTTTCCATTATGCCCTGAAAAATCTAAAAATACAAAAACCTACAAAAATATCGATTTATAGCAAGCTAAAGCGAAAAAATAACTGTATAGAAAGATGGTATAAAATGTGTCCAACAAAGATCACAAGTGTGATATCTCTAAAGGTAGTCTACACCAACTGTGGGAGAATGAAAGATGAAAAATATAGAGGGCTGCTATTTGCACACCCTTTTTTTTCTTTTTGCACACCCTTTTATAAAAAAAAAATCAAAAATCAAAGGAAAAGACACACTCACCCCTCACCCAACACACCCCTCACCCAACACACCCCTTACTCTCAGACCAAAAAAAAAAAAAACACACACCCCTCAAAAAAAAAAAAAAACACCCGACCTCCCCCTTCCCCTCCACCAAGCCGCAGCCCCGACCAGCCCACCTCCTTCCCCTCCACCCAGCCCGACCTCCTCCCTCCCAGGCAGAGTTAATTAACCAACTTCTCTTTCTTCTCCTTCAATCTCTGCAGCTTGGACTCTAGGCTTTTTATGTAGTTTATGGCTTCGTCTATCTGATCTGGCAGACTTAGTAGCTCCTGCATCCATTAATCTAATTAATTAATTATGAATAAGAAAACGGTTATAGGTATAATTAATCACAATTAAGCTTCTGTTCATGAGCTTAATTAACTCAATGCATGGGTGAGATGAAATGAGGACTAAGGCCCTGCTTGGTATCCTTCCTGAAAACTGATTTTGTTTTCATCTATTGTATTTATAGCTGAAATAAACAAGAAATTTTTAAAACGGTTTTTGAAAAATGCATACTAAATTTTGGGTTCGGTTTTCATAACTTGTAGCACAAAAAAATAAAAGATCACTGATATCGTGTTGGACATGTGCCATGGGGTATATGTGTGCGAAGAGAGAGAGAGAAAACAGAGAGAGAAAGGGAGGGAGGGAGGAGAGAAGAGGAGGAGGTTGGGAGCTGCTTGTGGTGGTCGGGTGAGGGAGGGAGGGGGCTGGGTGGGTGGGTCGGGGCTGGAGGGAGGGTGCAACGGGGCTGGCCGGCTGGGGCTTGGTGGAGGGAGGGCTGTGTGGGTGGGTGGGTGCGGTCGGGTGAGGGAGATGAAGGGGGTGTGTGTTTTTTTTTTTGGTCTGTTGATGGGGTGTGCAAAAGAGAAAAAATGGAGTTAGTTTTGGGTGTGAGAAGGGTGAGTGTGTCTTTTCCTTTGATTTTTGATTTTTTTTTTACAAAAGGGTGTGCAAAAAGAAAAAAAAGGGTGTGCAAATAGCAGCCCTCAAAATATATATAATAGGGGATTTGATTTACTCTATAATAGGTATTAAAACCATATATAAACCAATTAAAAAATATTATAAGTGTCGGTTCGGTTCGGTTAAAATCAAAAATTTCAATATTGAAAACCAATACCGAACCGCTCACTTCGGTTTGATATCCTAAAAAAAAAAACCCCCAACCAAACCAAACTGTTTGGTTCGTTTTAAAACTCAGTTTTTTCGGTATTTTTGTGCCCCTTTAGTCCAAGCACTCTTTTTGGGCTTAGAATTTCGGACAGTTTTAGTTGTTCAAAATTACAAATTCAGGCACCTCCAATTAGTAGGATCCACTTTAGTCACCCAATTCCACGTGTCCAGACAACACCGAATCTGGACATACATGGCGTGTACGGTGCCCCACATAATCCTTCTCCCCCACTACACGAAAACAAATAAAACCCAAAAAGAGAAACGACAATAAAAAATCTCCCGCCATGCCAAAAACATTTATAAACCCTCAAAATCAAGAATCTCTCACAAGTTGGATTTGAGTTTGAAGATCGAATCCAAAAATGGAGCTGCCGGTGATAGATCTGAGCCTGTACTTGGAATCGGAGGGCGACGCCAGGGACTTGTGCGGCGAGGTGAGTCGGAGTCTGAGAGAAACTGGGGCTCTGTTGGTCAAAGACCCCAGATGTACGGCCCAGGACAACGATCGCTTCCTCGATATGATGGAGAGGTACTTCGACAGTCCGTCGGAGTTCAAGCGAATCCAGGAGAGGCCCCAATTGCATTACCAGGTTTGTTTGCTGTTTGACTGTTTGTTTGGTTACCGAGAAAATTATGCTAACCAGAATCACAAAAATGAAATTTTGAAATTTGAAACCCAATTGGGTGATTAACTGATTGGTAGCTTATCTGGGTTCGCTTTTGATTTTACTTTTTCTATTTCTTTATCACTTATATTTGAGTTGAATATGGTGGTTAACAGTGTAAGTGAATAAGTTGTGGTGTGAATTGAAATTGCCAAATTGGTTTGTTGTGGTTCAAAAACTTCAAATGGGGGATAACATTGGCACATAACAGGTTGGTGTAACACCGGAGGGTGTGGAAGTCCCGAGAAGTCTTGTTGATGAAGAAATGCAGGAGAAATTGAAAGAAATGCCAAAAGAGTTCCAACCATCCATTCCCACGGGGGCAGATCGCAAATGGAGATACATGTGGAGAGTGGGTCCTCGACCATCAAAAACCCGCTTTCAGGTCTCATTCTTTCTTTGCTTTTTGGTTTTCAATTTTCACCAATATGTTAGTCCCTGTTGTATTTCGATGCATACTGTTCTACTTGCCATGATGATGATGATGTTATTCTTCTTATGTAGGAACTTAATGCAGAGCCTGTTGTACCCGATGGTTTTCCTGAATGGAAAGATACCATGGACTCGTGGGGGTACAAGATGATATCAGCAATAGAGGTGAGCCATTGATGTGTTTTGTCAGATTGCTCAATAATGCTTGCTTGTTTTGCATATAATTCATCTAATGTTCATCATGCAATTTCTTTTTTTCTTTCTTTTCAGGCTGTTGCTCAAATGGCTGCCATTGGTTTTGGCTTGCCAAAGGATGCATTTACTTCTCTTATGAAGCAGGTGATCAATGATTGTCAAATAAAAGTATATTCATGAATGTATGCCTATCTCACGCTAATGGTGGGGCGGCATGGAGTGAAATCAAATTAATAAATTATGATTATTGGTGGCCTAGGTTTACAATAATTGCCTATATCCATCACTTTCCATATCATCTTCTATAGCCATTGCTTCCATATCTTTAGCCACCATGGCCACATATGTGTCCCCAAATATAAGTGTCATTGTATTGAGTGCCTTTTCTATTGCTCCATAATGGCACTGATACTTTATTTTGTTTTCCAGTCTGCCAAGTACCAACTAATGCATAATTCAAACTATTTAGTGTTGGATACATTCGTTTTTTTCATCAATATATTCATGCTTCCCAGCTTGGACTGAAGTTTTGAGTTCAAAGGTTCTAGCCCTTCTTGCTTCACTCTCTCATTTCTTACCCTTTGCCAATACCTATTTTGCTTTTTGGCATGCTGAGTTGTTGTTTCCCAAGTGGAATTTGTATGAACACTATCAGGGTATCATTTTCTCTTTGCAGAGTTTAAGGAAAAGAAAATACAAAAGATTTCTTACACTTCTTTTTCTTATACTTTTTCCTAAACAAATTTGGACTGGTCATATTCTTCAACAACTTTATACCTTTATTAGATACATTTGCTAGTGATCAGATAGAGAGCATGCATTTTGACATGTTGCATTTTTTAAATTCACTAACTTTGGAATTGATTTCAGCAAAAAAAAAAATGGGACTTTGGAATTGAGTCGTGTGATAAATTAGACTCTCTTCCTTTCTATTTGCCAATTTCCTGGCACTTTATGCTAAGTGCCTTTTCTTTTCAAACCCAGGGACCACACCTATTAGCTCCAACAGGAAGTGACCTTCAGCGTTATGGCCAGGAGGGTACTGTGTTTGCAGGATATCACTATGACCTGAACTTTCTAACTATTCATGGCAGAAGTAGATTCCCAGGTCTGAATATTTGGCTAAGAAATGGGCAAAAAGTTGAAGTGAAGGTTCCTGTAGGATGTCTTCTCATTCAGACTGGGAAGCAGGTAATATTATTAATGATCATTATGCTTAACAATGACCTAATAGTTTACAGGCTAGTTTTTTTTTGGTCGAAAGTTTACAGGCTAGTTGACCACCTGTATATGAGCAATTTGGAGTGCAGTTACATCAATGAAATAACACATTCTATAATGCCTAATTTATGAAAATGACAGGGATTAAGACTTTATTATAACTATACCAATAATATCATGTTCAAATCTGAGTATATTTCAGAAATGGAAAGGGAGAGGGGGAGGGTTGTTGCTTTGTCATCAATGTATCTTTGGTATATCATCATCAATGTAGAGGGTTTAGTAGTACATATCAGAAGAAAAAAGTTATGCACGAATGCATGCCACACATTTATTAGGTGTTATAATTTGTAGTTTAAAAGTTCTCTTTTCTGCAAGGTGCTTTGATGTTAATAGCTGTTTAGGTTGGTTAGCTATGATATATGTGGTTTCGTTTTAAATCTTTATGCTAGTTGTATTCCATTTACACACTTTTTCAATTTTCATGTGCAGATAGAATGGTTGACTGCAGGAGATTGCATAGCTGGAATGCATGAAGTTATTGTAACAAACAGGACAATTGATGCAATCAAACTAGCAATGGAGCAAAATCGCTACCTATGGAGAGTATCTTCTACAGTGAGTGAAGGCAGTCATGTTATTGTCATCGTTACCATTTTCATTCTTTTACTTTTAGTTGGAATTTTAATGGAGATTTATAAAAATAAAATTTCTCAATGTGTCTTATGCTTATATATGACATTTCTTGTCATGTAGTTGTTTGCCCACATAGCATCTGATGCTGTGTTGAAGCCCTTAGGCCACTTTGCAGAATCCCCACTTGCCAGTAAATATCCACCCATTGTTGCCGGAGAGTTTGTTGAACAAGAGCTTGCGGTAATCAATCTCAAGGGAAACAAAGGAGAACTTTGATAACTTGTAATAGGTGAAAATCATATCTTGTTGTGCCAAAGATTTGAACAGCATTGTGAGGAGCCCTTTTGGGATAACATGAATTGCAATAAAGAAGGTTGAGATGATGATCAACTATGGCCACAAAATGAGGAAAGACTGGAGAATTGTATTGAATTATTATTTATCTTAGTGTCAGTTACTGACCTTTTCTTCTTCCAGAAAGTATGTATAATGTCTTTGCATTCCCGACTATCTATTTCTCATTTGTTATTCGTGCTGAACTATTTTGATTTTCAGCAAAAGTTGACAAATGTTTGAGTTCTGAAGCAATTTCCTTAGGAAATGAAACTTTAACTGAAATTAAAATATATCTTCATGAATTCCTCAAATGTTGTAATTATATTAATCATGAACTAAGTTTGGATTCTTTCTTAACTTAGTTGATATTGGTGAAATTACATTTTATATCAGTGTAGTTTCACATAGACTTTCGTCCTTGCAGTTTAAAACTTGATGAATGTTTTATAAACTTTTTTAATCACATTAGATTGGTCTAAATAGTAAATCAGCTATTCTATTTATTTTTGTTAACAAAATGTGCAAGCCGTCAATTTTTATTGGTCAAATTATGCTTTTTGTTCTTATAATTTGGCTCCGATTCTGCCTTAATTTTTGTAGTTTGATCTCATCTACATTTTGTTGAGTGCTTCATGCATGTTCCACCAAAGAAAGTTGATTGAATGTTTTGAGTTAGACCAGTAGACATGATAAGAAAATTATAAAGGTATGTTTGTTGAGTTTTAAACTAGAACAGAAACTGTAAATTGATCTTGGTTGTTTGCGGACTAATTATCCAATATTATTATTATTATTTTGGCCACTTTTAAAAGGTATAGGATGTTTTCATACTTAATAAGATTCAAGAAATTGGTCAAGTCTAATTGTCTACAGAATGATAATCGTAGTTGATCGACCATTATCTTTCTTTTCTCTATTCTGGAAATGCATTTGAAAAATGTAAAGGGTCATGAAATTTGAGTTTAATAACTGCTCCACTAGCACACAAAATGTATTTTTGGTCTGGTTTCTGTATACAGATGGGACCAGTAGCAAAGATGGCAACAATGGCCTCATAGGTGTGACCTTTGGGTAGGATGGACATGCATGATGGCATGAACCAACTCATCTCCTCTCCTATATATTCAAATTTGAGACCCCTAGCTTCTCTGTAACACACTCATTTCAAATTAAGATCATGAGGCTTATTAGCAGCAGTATGGCTCTTCCAATTTGGGTGCTGATGCTGGTGATGACAGGTTTGGTGCAGCAAGGGCAGGGCAATACCTGCCCAAGTACCTTCTTCTCAGCACTAGTTCAGCTAATACCTTGCAGAGCAGCAGTGGTGCCTTTTAGCCCCATCCCACCAAGTGAGACCTGCTGCAGTGCCCTCAAAGCTCTTGGCCAGCCTTGTCTCTGTGTGCTTGTCAATGGCCCTCCGATATCTGGCATTGATCGTAACATGGCCATGCAGCTCCCGGAGAAATGCACTGCCAACTTTGAACCATGTACTCTCTAGCTCCTCCTCCTCTCACACACTTTTTTCTCTGGTACTTACCCAATTAATAGACAATATTGTTTACACATTAACTATATATATACTGCACAAAATGATCATTCCTTATAATTAATTAAGCAAATTGTTTGCTGTTACTTTGATATACATTTTTGACCCATTCCTTAATGGTCTTAAACTTTTGGGTTCAATGATTGTCTAATATGATATCAGAGTTCTAGTTTTGAAGTAAGGTGTGATTGCACCTATAAGTTTAAACTTTTTAAGTGATTTAGTGGGTTTCTAACATTTGGTACTGCAGTGAACCATGTACCAGTCTACCAGATGATGAAGCCATCATTTTTATCCATTTGAACAATATACTGATTCTTACTATACATGTTAATTACCTTGCACTTATTTATTGATTAGTAATATTGTAGAAATATTTAGCAAATAAATTGAAAAAAAAAAAATGGAAAAAGAGAGATATATCCATTATCCACCCCCTTTCTTGCTTATTTCTGAGAATTTATAATTGATCAATCTGTTTTTTTCCCTAATGCAGGTGAAATCATGAAGTAGAAGTTCATGCATAGAGCTGAGGACTATTCTAGAATAAGTGTCTTAGAGTTATAGGGATCCTTTTGGTGTTCTATTAATATTTAATGTTGCCCTTAATAAGAGGCTGTATGTTAAGATTGTGATCTGAATCACGTGGGTTTAAACTTTGATCTAGGATTTGTACTCGTTTTAATTCGATTTCTGATGTAATAGATTGCTAGTTTAATTTAGTAATTAAGTTTTTATCATTCCTTTTTCCTTTTTCTTGCTATCCGTTTTGTTAATTCCAATTATCTTGTCATTATTCCTTGTTCCTTATAATTGGTGGCAGCAGTCATATTTGACTCTTAATTTTACAAAAGCTAGATAATTTTGATGTCTGTTTTTGAGCTTATTTGTACAAGAAATAGGCCATTAGATGCCACTCTCTGTCTTTCCTTGACCTTAATTCCTAACCTGTAAACACATAAATGCAAACCACAAGGACATATAAAGCATTCAATATTCTTAAAATACCACCATTACGGATCTTTTAAATGCTTCACTAGTCATCATTCTCTCCATTACCTCTTGTTAAGCTAGAAATAAAAGTGACAAAGAAAATTGCTCACAATTGGTCCAAGTGCCTAAGCTTATTTGGCTTAAATGAAATTTGACATCAATCTTGAATGAATGTCGGGCAACATTGGCGGGCTTGACCACCTGGTCTAAAAGTCTAAAGCCGCCCATAACCCCAACCTTGCTGCCAAAATAATATCCTCATTGGGTTCTGTTGAAATTCAATCCATTTAAAGCAGAGAAATGTTAATGAAATTACATTGTTAAACCACATTAGTTTAACCAATTAAAGCAGAAAAATGTTAATGTTAATATAATTAACTCTATCACATGGAAGGACACACAGATATAACAACCACTAAACAGCAGGGAAGTTAAATTAATAATAGGGATGAGTTCAATATGTACACTCAACTATATAGGTCATTTCAATCAGGTCTATGAACAAAAAAATATTCCAAATGTATATCCGAACTAAAATCTAATTTGAAAAATGACTATTTATCAGTTAAGTGCTTAATGAGAGTTGTCGGCATGTGCAGTGGGTGGGAAAAGAGGATGGCCGGCCTGCGTAGTGGGTGGAGAGGGAAGAGTTTGGTTTGGTTTGGTTTTTTTTAATTTAATTGAATTTTAAAGATTTTATTTTTTAAAGATTATTTTAATTTAAAGTTTTATTATTTCAAATATATTTTACGGTTGAAATAACAAAATTACCTTTCCACGTCAACATTTCTAATGTCGGTGTTGACGGAGTTGACGGAATCGGGTAACGTGGAAAACGACATAAAAGTTCAAGGGGTAATATGAGACAAATAAATGTGAGGGGTCAAAGTGAGAAAAAACCTAACCGTCATGGGCCAAATGTGCTAATAAGCCATAATATTATCTATCTTCAAAACTTTGACGTCAGACCTGAGAAGCAACCCTTTCTCCCTATATACTACTACTACAAGTGAACTCACCCAAAGGGCCTAAACATTTACTTGTGATAAGCCATGAGCATCAATTTGAGTGATTTCCAATACTACTTCCTCTGCTGCCTGCTCTGCTTTATCTCCACCATCTTCATCAAATCCTTGTTGAACAAACCAAGCAAGCAAACCACCACTCTCCGCCTCCCTCCGAGCCCACCGGCCCTGCCAGTCATCGGTCACCTTCACCTCCTCAGCTCATCCTTATCCCAATCCTTACACACCCTCTCCACCAAGTATGGCCCTCTCCTTCTCGTCCGCTTCGGCGCTTCTCGGATGCTCGTGGTCTCATCAGCCTCCATGGCCGCCGAGATCTTCAAAACCCATGATCTAGCTTTCGCTTCTCGTCCCTCGTTTGCCTTTGCCGATGACTTGCCGTACGGAAACTTGGGATTCTTTTCCACCCCATATGGTGATTATTGGAGGTTCATGAAGAAGCTTTGCATGACAGAACTGCTCTCACCCAAGCAAATTGAGCGATCACGCTCCATTCGACATGGAGAAGTTGCAAGGTTTTTGAGGAAGATGTTGGAGAGCGGTATGAGGAAAGAGGTGGTTGATGTGGGTGCAGAATTGATGAGGCTCACAAACAATAGCATATGCAGGCATGGTCTAAAACTTTAATATCCTCGAATTTTTCAGATACTTTTTTAGTTAATGTTATAAAAATTCTGTTACTATCAATTTTAATAAGCATTTTTTATGCAGGATGGCTATGAGCACAAGTTGTTCAGAGAATGGTGAAGAGGCTGAGAAAATCAGAGTGTTGGTGAAAGAATCATTTGAATTGGCTGCAAAGGTTTGTTTTGGGGATGTGTTGGGCCCACTAAAGAGGGTGGGTTTCTGGGTTTATGGGAAGCAGCTGGTGGATGTGACCATGGGGTATGATAGACTTTTAGAGGGGATGCTGAAGCAGCATGAAGAGAGAGCAGAGAGAGAGGGTTGGGACAGAGAAGATATGGATTTAATGGATATACTATTGAAGGCATATCAAGATGATCAAGCTGAGGTCAAGATTACCAGAACTCATGTCAAGGCTTTCTTGCTTGTAAGTGATTTCGATCTTTTTCCTTTTCATCTCTAACCACAACTTTTGTAGCACCGTGGTTAATTTACAGTCATCAATTACCTATCCAAGGAAGAAGAATTTTTAAACTCTAATGAAAGAATAAGAGTAAGAGGCATTCTCTAATCTCTAGTGCAGGTTGCATCATGTGAGAGAGTGTTCACACGCTCTTGATACAGTGTTTAAACGTTCTCTCATATTCCACATTAATTAATCTCATAATCGTCTGCCATTATAGAGTTCTTGACGAGAGTGGAGGCACTCTATGCTAAAAACATAAAAACAAATCCTAGCTATACATGATGATGTGTCATATACTCATATGTTTATTTTAGGGCTAAATTACAAATAAATTAATAAAATATTTCAAAATTACAAATAGGTCAATGAACATTTTCTTAAATTTCAAAATAGTCACTATTGACCTATTTGGCTATTTGTAATAAATAAAATTATGCATTTATAAAAAATGACATAACAAAAACTACAAATTACAACCACTGCCACTAGGGGTGGGTTCGGTACGGTTATTGTACCGAAACACCCATACCGAATTCCGACCGATATGGGTCGGTAACCGATAACTTCGGCATCGGTCGGAGAGTGGCGGTATCGGTCGGCGAGCGGCGGTCCGACTACAACACCAAAATAAAAAAAATCACAGATAAGGGGGAGAGATAAGACAGAGAGAGGGAGAGAGGGAGAGAGGGAGAGAGGGAGAGGGTGCGACAGAGAAGGAGAAGGGGCTGGGGCTGATGGTGATGGTGATGAACTGATGATGAATTGATTGTGGTTGGGGCTATGGTCGCACACAGAAAGAAAAAGAAGGGGAAAAGAAGAGAAGAGAAGAGAAGAAAAGAAAAGAAAAGAAAAGACACGGGTAGGAGGAGAGAGAAGAAGAAAAAGAAAAGAAAGAAAGGTTGTGGTCGCACACAGACAGAAAAAGAAAGGGAAAAAAAGAGAAGAGAAGAGAAGAGAAAAGAAAAGAAGAAAAGAAAAGAAGAGACACGGGTGGGCCGGAGGAGAGAGAAGAAGAAAAAGAAAAGAAAGAAAGAAGAAAGGGGGGGGGGCACGTGGGTTAGGGGGAAAGGAAAATAAAAAATAATAAAAATAAAGTTTTATTTTGTATATGAATAAATAAGGTATTTTGGGGTTTCGTTTAGGGTTTGGATTTTGGGGTTTCAAATTTCAATTGGGGTTTGGACTTTGGGGTTTGGAGTTTTATATTTTTATTACATATGTTTTTTATAATTTATAGTATATACTCAATAACTTAATAGTTTACATGTTTTTTAATTTATATCATCTTCTAAACCTTAAGGTATATGGTATAGGTCATATACCTAATAGGACCGTTAGGCTAAATGACTAATACCATATACTAATAATAATATATTATACCATATTATACATTTATGATTGAGGTAATTACATAAATCATAATAGTCCATAACTCCACAGTTCATATTGATATTAATATATTATATCATATTATACCATATTTTACTATATTATATCATATTATACAATATATTAAATTACTAATATTATATCATATTGATATAAATTATAGAAAATTAGAAATGTATTATATAAAATTATAAATTATATAGAAAGGTAATACTAAGTATTTTATATTTAGGGTATACCAGTATAGTATAGAAATGTATAAAAATGAATTATTTTAATTATACTTTTTCAATATAAGATCGGTATCGGTATACCGTCGGTACCGGGTTTTGTAAACCAATACCGTTACCGAATTCATCGGTATTTTCGATATCGGTATTTTTCGGTATAAAATCGGTTCGGTATCGGTATTTTTCGGTATTTTTACCTAGCTCTAACTGCCACTTACATCACGAATTAACGTATGAAAATTTTAATAAATTACAAAAAGGTCAATCAATGCTTACCCATCGATGATGTCAGCAATACATCCTAATTTTGAAAAAAAAAAAAAAAAAGGTCAACAACTAACCATAAGCTGACATATGTCCAAAATAAAGGTCAACAACAATTTTTTTATTTTTTTATTTTTTTATTTTTTTTATTTTTTTATTTTCCCCTTTTACCAAAAAAAAACAATTTTTTTTTTCCCTTTCTCCTTTTTTACCTACAACAACGTGTAACTTTTTTTTTTTTCCCCTTTCTCCTTTTTTTATTTGTAGCAACGTGTAACTTTTTTTATTTTTTATTTATTTTTTATTTCTCCTCTTTTTACTTGCAGCAACATGTAAGTTTTTTTTTTTACTTGCAGCAACATGTAACATATTAGACACTGTGTAACAGTTACTGATTCGAAATCAATAATTGTGTGACCTGAAAATCAGTATCTATAAAAACCTAAACAGATACTGATTTTCAGTATCTGTAAAAACCTAAACAAATACTATCACACAGATACTGAAACTGATAATGCCACACATATACTAAAACAGATACTGTCACACATACATTGAAATAGATACTATAAATCTGTTTCAGTATCTGTGTGACCTTATCTGTTTCAGTATATATGTGATTGTCTATTTCAATATCTATCAGATAATGTTTGTTTCAGTAAATTGACCGTGTTTGTTTTAGTATATGTGTGACAGTGTCTGTTGACAATGTCTATTTTAGCATCTATGTGACAATGGGCTGGGGCCCGCACCTATTGACTTTATCAAAATTAAAACAATGGGATGTGGGCAAAAGGATAAAGCAAACTAAAAAAAAAAAAATCAGTAATGGGCTGGGGCCCACATGATTATTGACTAAAATGGGATAGCAAATTATGTATTGACCTTTTTGTAATTTGCAAATTATTTATTGACTTATTTGTAATTTGCTATTTATTTTATTTATATCTAGGTTTGGAAAATGTTTTGGGTGACTTTAATATTATTGCAAATAAAAATGCTTCAATCCATTTCAAATTCTTGACAAGGCGTCAAAGACTTCTAATTTTAGTCCAAATGAAGCTTGAAAATGTACCTTACAATTTGGACTAGAATTGTTTGAATGCCTTTTCAGTTATGCAGTCAATTGCATGCTTAACTAGTTAGAAAGCTTGTCGTTAACTATCTACTTTCAATAAGTAAATAACAAAAACTCATATCAAAGCTTTTCTCATGGTGACTCTCAAATTGATTGGGAATTTTTACCATTATGTTAGGATATTTTCATTGGAGGCACCGCTACCACCGCAGAGGCCATGCAATGGGCAGTAGCTGAGCTCGTCAACCATCC
Organism: Dryas octopetala; assembly: GCF_963921425.1. Classification (NCBI taxonomy): domain Eukaryota; kingdom Viridiplantae; phylum Streptophyta; class Magnoliopsida; order Rosales; family Rosaceae; genus Dryas; species Dryas octopetala. Next base: position 27,513,483 of record NC_141368.1, on the reverse strand, counting down.
TGACATATTCAACAAGGTCAGGGAGGAGATGAGATCAGTTGTTGGTAGCAGACTAGTTGAGGAATCAGATGTTGCAAATCTACCTTATTTGCAGGCAGTGATAAAAGAAACACTAAGACTGCACCCACCAGTGCCATTGTCAACAAGAGAAAGCCGTGAAGCTTGTAAAATAAAAGAGTTTGATATACCAGAAAAGACTTCAGTAGCAATCAACCAGTATGCAATAATGAGAGATCCAGAGTTATGGGACAATCCGAATGAGTTTAGGCCAGAGAGGTTTTTGGTTTCCCCTAAAGAGAAAGATGATATGGGTCTTAATCAGAATGAAGCCAAAGGACAGAATTTTCAATATGTTCCCTTTGGATCGGGAAGGAGAAGGTGCCCTGGTTCAAATTTGGCAACCATCTTGTTGAATGCTTCAGTTGCTGCCATGGTTCAATGCTTTGATTGGAAAGTTGGAGATGGAAATGAGGCTAAGGTTAATATGCAAGTTGGAGCAGGCATGTCTTTGCCCATGGCTCACCCACTTATACTTTTACCTGTTGAGTACTACAACCCATTTGCTTCTTCAACATAATTCCATGCACACTGCATCTGGTTCATGCAAAACCATCGGCTGCTCATAAATATAATCAGCATATATGTATTTGAGGTATTCAGTACCATATTACAAACTCTTTTGAGCATGGACTTCTCACACGCACACTGTATTTAGTACGTTGTGAAAGATATCCAAAAGCATATGTGTCCCTACATAAAGTAGTTTAAAAGGTAAATTTGCACTCTAGCATACGTAGTTTTCTTGCACATTGTGATACTAAGACTAAGCAAGAGTCGGGAGAAGATTTCTTAATTTTTCCCTGCCTTCTCTCCCCGTTCAAAAAGTTTGCGAGTGCATACCTGATACCTACTTGAAATTTGAAAACAATAATAACTATTTAGACCACATTTAATAGAGATTAGAGATAGAGGTGAAACCCAGTGGATTCTAATGCAAATACAAAATATGCACATAATTATTCCTGTAGTCCAATTGACCAAACCTGATTAATATCAAGGGCAAGACTACAGATAGAACTAATGTAATTATCATTGAATTGACTCAGGTTGTACAACTGAATTTTCACATTGCATACAGTAACCACAGTTAACAGAAGAACAATTTGAATCCCTGAATGTCCAGTGTAAATGCACAAGTTGACTGGATCTTGTTATTCATTACAACTCTCATTTGATTTGTACAGCCTCAAGGTTGAACAGCCTCCAGAAGTTTCTCATATACTTGTCTAGCAGACAAATCCTCCACCTGAAACAAACACTGTTAACAGACCCTTGCAAAGCCTAGCAAGATCCGTTTAAGCAGTTTCTAGTTAAATTGGCATATGCTACATATCCTACAGCAACTAAACTCAAACACATTCAGGGTCCTATTCTGTGTACATTGCTTCTATCTGGATGCTGCCCAAATGGGGTTTGATAAGGGCATTGCAGTTACTCTTATTAATCAGTCCAATTACTTTGATAGGGAAGCAAGATTATGTCTAATTTTTATCCTAAATTATCAGAGTAGATATATTCGTTTATCAAGGTAGTAAATCAATGAATCATGCCCGATAGCAAAATTATTGTGTATACAATGTTCTGAAATTTTTTTTTAAAAAAATGATATCGTTCTCCATATCATAGGCACATTTGAAACAGAATATGAGCATTAACACCCAAGCAGCCACCAAAACCTATGAGAGGAGAGAGAGTAAAATTGAACTCACCACAAGGAGTTTCGATTTGTTGTTCCATCCTCTCTGAAGAGTCATCTGGCTTAGTCTCAGACCCAATACCTGTGTAAAAAGCAAATGTGTTAAGGTTTGGATTGACACTTCGAACGAAAAAGATTGGGCTTAAGTTTGACAACCCAAGATGAAGCAGAATCTTACTTTGCCCATGAATTCCAAAAGTTCATTGTTTGCTTCTCCTCGAGTTGTAGGTGCAGCTACAGTAACTCTAACATCATCAGCATTCACTCCTGGCATAAGAGAAAAAAGTTTGAACATGGAATTTATAGTCAAGGAAACAATATACAGCTACAGTACATGTAACTTTAACATCATCAGCATTCGCTCCTGGAATAAGAGAAAAAAGTTTGGACAAGGAATTTATAGTAAAAAAAAACAATATATTCAGAAACTTAAATTTCCAGGAATGACTTTCTTTTGGCAAGTATTACATATTAAAACTGCCGAAGTCGACAGCCCTTGTAATGAGTTGAATATAATAGACATCAAACTTTAGAAGCCAGCAAGGACTAGTAATTGCAAATTGAAGTCCAAAAAATCAAAAGTAGCGGGAATGGCTTATGATTGCCATTTGACATAACAAGGCTATGTTTGTTAAATAAGATAACAGAAAAGCACAAAATATTTCTCTTACTTGTGATTGCTGAGCGTTGTGCACGATCTTCCACTTCTATAGCCACTTGAACGAGCCCTCCTTCTAGGTTTGATATACAGGGCGGAACAGGAGCATCCTATGTCACACATCAGAATACCCAATTATGATATAAACGTTCATGACTAAAAGATATTGATCACTTGGCAGATGGAAGTTTGAATTGCTTTGCTCATGCAGAGACAAATTGGTTAGTAGTTGACACAAAATCTTTTTTTAGCAACCGAAAAGATGCATGAGAAGGAGGATACAATGAGGTATAAAACTCCTAATTCCCTTTATTTACAAGAAAGAATCCTATTCCTTATCAAATATGACTATATGAGGCAACTTTTAACAATCAAATCTACACATGATGACATAAAACCTTCATAAACTTTATTATACCTGTGGGTTGGTTTCAGCAGCAACTGTGCTTAGAGCACCATCAACAACATAAATGAGTGAAGCACTTTCCAAATCTTCTTCTGAGCGATAAAAAACAAAGAGTCCACAGCCCACACAGTTCATACGAAACTGCTTCTCCAATTTCCCTTCACCCCTGGATAATAACAATGATCAAGATTTCACAATTGTACGTGGAAAACAAAAAATCACAAAATTCAAGCTTAATGGAAGAACATAATGCATTGACAAGAACATAATGTAAAAACCCAATTTTTTTTTTCTTCTTAAAAACTGCTTATTATTAGCACCATCAATATATCATATATAAAAGATGAAAAAATGTACCTTTTCAATACAACTTTTCCACCCTCACCAATGTTTAGCCTTGCAAGGTGTTTCTTCTTGTCCAACACATAAGCTTTGTCAGTCTTCCTTTTGGGCATTTTCTGCAACTGGGTATCTTATACCAGACACACTTCAGTATAGCAAAGATTGTAATGCCCTAGATTATTCAAAAAAACTTACTTTAACGATTAACAATAATTATGAAAACACAATAACAACTCAAATGAGAATTGCACTATTTTAAAGCTTATTAATTTTAGCTCAAATAAACCAAGTAATTTTTAATAGGGTTAAATACATTTTTGGTCCACGAACTTTGAGCAGTTTCTCAATTTGGTCCACCAATTTTGAAATGTGACAAAAATAACCCCGAATTATCCAATTTGTGTCGATTCAGGATTTTCCATCCAAATATCTAACGGAAGCTGACGTGGCCGTTAAACGCTGACGTGGCGCACTGAATGTGCGCCACGTGTCACCTCTTTTATTTTATTTTCAGATTTTTTCTATTTTCCTATTTTTATAAACTTTAAAAATTAATTAAAAATAGCTCCGGACTCATAAAAATACACGGAAAATTCCTACGATCTCGCTTTGACTAGTACTAATTTATTATGAGGCCAAATTACCAATTTGCCCTCTGAGAGTTTTTAGAAAATTTGGGAAGTCCAAATTTATTTCTAAAAAATTAAAATACTCTAGACTCTTTGGAAATTTATAGAATAATCTCCCAAGCTTCAAAAAATACGAGGTTTACACCGTTGGTCTTCTAAAAACTAACACTACCTTTCTCGTGAACACTTACTACCCAAAAGACCTCTCGGTCTTAGAGGAAAATAAATTTTCCTCTATAAAATAAATTTGGACTTCTCAAATTTTTTAGAAACTCTCAGAGAGCAAATTGGTAATTTGGCCCCATAATAAATTTGGACTAGTTAAGACGAGGTTGTAGGAATTTTCCATGTATTTTTATGAGTCCGGAGCTATTTTTAATTAATTTTTAAAGTTTATAAAAATAGGAAAATAGAAAAAATCTGAAAATAAAATAAAAGAGGTGACACGTGGCGCACATTCAATGCGCCACGTCAGCATTTAACGGCCACGTCAGCTTCCGTTAGATATTTGGACGGAAAATCCTGAATTGACACAAATTGGATAATTCGGAGTTATTTTTGTCACGTTTTAAAATTGGTGGACCAAATTGAGAAACCGCCCAAAGTTCGTGGACCAAAAATGTATTTAACCCTTTTTAATATATATAGAGAGAGAGAGAGAGAGAGAGAGAACCAGTTATGAGGAGGTGAGATCCACAGTGCTTGCAGTAGTAGACGAAGAGGTCAGAGTCAGGTCCATCTGGAGCTGCGTCCTCGCTCGAGTACGTGTGTGTTGTTCTCTTAGGCATTCCTTCGTTTTCTTCTTCTTCTTCTTCTTTCGGACTCTGAGCTTGACGAAGGTGGGTGAAGCGCTATTGCCAAGGCCCAAGGTAGGATTTTCTACTGGCAAGGAACGTCGTTTCACGTTTGTACCTGCAGCCCTCTACTCCTTAAAACGGCGTCGTCTGTACTTTCGTCCCATATTGTGGACCTTGTGGTCTACTTACTCTATAGTTGGTTGACAAGTGTTTGTATTGGGCCGGCCCATTTTAGATTACTCAGGATAGAACCGGACTGTATAACCCATTGTCTAGAGTTTTAAGATCCTTAAAAACCCTAGACATCTCTCAGCCTTTCTCTCTGTTTTTCATCTTCTTCGCTGTGTTGCTCTGTTGTGCTTAAGGTAAGCTCAGATCCATTGTTCAATACACTCAATTTTTATCAAATCGGAGTTCTTTAGCCTGTGATTCATGAATCTCTTTGGTATTTTGTTTTCTCGGTCAATTGAAATTGTTGTGTTGTTTTGCTTCGATATTGTGTTGGGTTTCAAAACTACGTTTTTATGGGTTAAATTAGTTACTTTACACCCTGGAACCGCACGTTTCGGAGAAAATTATTGAGAATAGACCTTAAAAGGCTCTTAATTATCTGTTGAATAAAAATGTAATCATCTCTCAGATAATGTAATGTTTGACAGTATTTTCTCTGTTGGGGTATGCCTAATTATGTATCAGTTGGGTGATTTTGGTACCTATCATTGACAGTGAGTGTGTTACTCATCCATGAATGAAAGACTTAATTTGTTGTCATATGGGTTGCAGGGAAAACCACAATCATACCTAGCAATGGCAGTAGCATTCTATGACGTCAACTCGGCCGCTGGTCTGAAGAAACTGGACGAGTACTTGCTTACTCGCAGTTACATCACTGGGTATCAGGCTTCAAAGGATGACCTCACTGTCCTTGCAGCTCTTTCAAAGCCCTCATCATCAGAATACGTGAATGTGTCTCGTTGGTACAAGCACATTGATGCACTCCTTCGGATTTCGTAAGTGGTTCTGTGTTTGTTTTGTTTTTATTATTACATTCTTATGAATTTCTTCTAAACTCGTATATATGTGTTTTATCTGTGACTCATTTGATGATATTTTGTGTTGTAGTGGTGTTTCTGGAGATGGTTGTGGTGTCACTGTTGAGGGATCTGCTCCCATCACAGCTGAAGCGGTTGCTACACCTCCTGTAGGTGATTCAAAGGCAAGTATTTCCTCTCTCTTACTGAGTGCTTATTTTCATTTCCTTAATTTTGAGTTTGGACAATGTTCTTTTATCTGCTTTAAGAAATTGCATAAAATAGTTATACTCAATGTTCAGAATATGATACAATTTTCAGGCCTCAGCTGCTGAAGATGACGATGATGATGATGTGGATCTCTTTGGTGAAGAGACTGAAGAGGAGAAGAAGGCTGCCGAAGAACGTGCGGCTGCCGTCAAGAAATCTGCGAAAAAGAAAGAGTGTGAGTTTCCTTCTTGTTTTTTTTTTTACTGTTTCATATATTACTTTCAGGTTGCTCCCTTTTGCAATTTTTTAACAGAAACTATACTCTTGTGTGTTTACCATTATCAGCTGGAAAATCATCAGTCCTGTTGGATGTGAAGCCATGGGATGATGAAACTGACATGAAAAAGCTTGAGGAGGCAGTACGAAGTGTTAACATGGAAGGCTTGCACTGGGGAGCATGTAAGTTCTTTATTCTTCTAAGGATTATTTGCAGTTCAAATGCTAAAGAGACCACGTTTTATAATCATATTAGCTGATCACCTGATGAGGCTGTTGATGTGCACTTCATTACACATCAACTGCCACATTAGAAGGTTAATCAACTGCCACACCATGTGGTTAGTCAGTGTTGTCAGAAAATTGGTCTGTAGCACCGCGTTTTATTAAATTGCAAACCATCATTCCTGAAATTTATCTAATTCGGCTGGATAACCCATTAACTATGTTAATAGAGAAGAGTGTGCATAAATGCAATATGTGGATGTTACTGTTGTATTTTTGTAATTTTTATTCCTCTTGATCTTAAACCAGCCTTTATGTTTTGTATTTGGTTATTATCTTGTCGATGCTGCAGCAAAACTTGCAGCTGTTGGTTATGGGATAAAGAAGTTGCAAATTATGCTTACAATTGTTGATGACCTGGTCTCTGTGGACACTCTTATTGAAGAACATCTCACAGTTGAACCGATTAATGAGTATGTCCAGAGCTGTGACATTGTAGCCTTCAACAAAATCTGTAAGTATTCCTTTTAGCTTGTACTTGTATCTATAAATTTGATGCTGCAATGACCATTTCTTGATTATATGGTAATAAAGTCATCATTGTATGTCCTTGGAGAGATATAATTGATACTTACTGGCTTTTTTGAAATTTATGCTTACTCTTGTTTCTCATTGCAGGATTTGAAGCATGCAGAGTTCTAGTGACACAGAGGTTACTAGGTTTGGAGATCTTGTTTATGGCTACTAGAATATTTAATATCTACTCGTATCTTGTTTCTTGGGATATGATTTGAGACTTAAGCTATCTCGTCATGATATATTTTAGATTTCATTTAATGAATGATCAGCCAGACCATTTTAGGTTTGGTATGATATCATTTTATGTTTATCCATTGTTCTCTCAGGCTCTTACATTAGATAGGTTAGGTGCTTGAAGTTTGCTTTGTTTTCGTAGGAATCTGGTCTTATGGTTGTGGAAATAGTTAAGGGGTTTTCACATTCCCATCCCTAGCCTGTCGACCTGTTCTACCTTTTCTTTTTTCCCCCTTTTATCCTAAACTTTAAAACATCCTAATTTTTAGTTTGTGGAAGAGAAAACTGAGATACAAATACACATGGTTCTCATAAAGCTTGTATTTTTATGGGTCCATTTGTTGAGAATTATTATCAAACAAGAGTTGTGATAACATAAAATTATGTAAAAAATTGGATAAATTGGATTGATGTGTAGTTATTTATAGTCCAATAATTATATTAAGGTGTGGGTGTGGTGGAAGTACCGGTGGTAGTGACCACGACCAAGGATGGTAATGGTGGTGGGGATACGAAGTATATATGGATGTCATTGTAATACTTGGTGAAACATTTTCATATTGAAATCAAGATATTGTCCATTATTACATCAGTTTACATACATGTCTGTAATAATGGACAATATCTTGATTTCTGTTTGGGTGTTAAGACAATAACTTGACAGTGGCACTGTGTAATAATGGACAATATCTTGGACATTTTCTCAAAATCTTGGTGACATGTACCAAACACCCTAGCAGAAATCAAGAAAAAAGCAGGGGTGGGCAGTAATATCGGAAATACCGAAACACTCATTTCATCTCGATTAATCCCATCTCGAAATTTTGTTTTCTCATCTTGTCCCATCCTGTTTTCTAAATGGGATGAGAACAGTTCTGATGTTTGAAAACTATCTCGTTCTGTACTGTCCCGGATTATATTTTATTTATTATTTTGAATTTAAAACTTTCTTTCTCTCTCCAATCATTTATTTATTGTTTAAAATTTTAAAACTCTTTCTCTCTCTCTCTCTCTCTTTCTCTCTAACTCGTGACAACCCAGGTCCACAGCCTTCACTTTCTCTCCCTTCTCTCTCCAACCCGTGACAATTGACAAGATCTCAGCCTTCACTTCTCTTCCTTTTTCTGCCTCTCTCTCTCTCTCTCTCTCTCTCTCTCTCTCTCTCTCTCTCTCTCTCTCTCTCTCTCTCTCTCGACCAACACCAGCCAGGCCGCCACCCAGTCACCTCCAGCTCGCGCCTGACCCAGTCCAGCCCAGTCGATCACCCACCTCACTGTCGGCCAACTTCTTAGCGACCCAACCACCTCTTTGTCTTCTTCTTTTCGTTTGGGATCAGGTTCCTACTGAATCGATACTGAACTAGTTTGGTCCGAGACGAGACCGTACTAGGGCTCCAAAACACCCACCCCGTCCCGTACTGATCTTGAACCCAAAGCATGATGGGAATGAGATGAGGTTAGTCCCGTCCCCCCCCCCCCCCCCGCGTCCTGTGCCCACCCCTAGAAAAAAGGGGAGAGGGAGGATTTTTCTTTTACTTTTTTATTTTTAATTGAATTTTAATTTGTTTTAAGCTTTTTAATATAATTTTTATTACTTTTTCATCTACGTGGTATTGACAGTCTCGATGATTTTAAGAGAGGTGAACACGGTTCGGGTTTGGGATCTGACAGTTTAGATGATTTTAAGAGAGGTGAACACGGTTTGGGTTTGGGATCTGACAATCTAGATGATTTTAAGAGAGGTGAACACGGTTCGGGTTTGAGATCTGACCAATGTTTTCGATTTACAAAATTTATAAACCATACCAAACCAATTGGATGAAAAAAACTGAACCGACTTAAACAAATTTAATTGGTTTGGGTTGGTCGGGTTAATCGGTTTGAAAATAAACTCAAATTAATAAACATGGCTTAAAATACTTTTTAACTATAATATAAACAATTGACTAATAGCCCAAATAATTGGCTATAGGCAAAAAATATGGTCTAAATGAACCTAAAGAGAGGCTCATATGTTGATTTGAAAGCACATAAGAGCCGCTTTTATAGACACAAAAGGGATGAAGGAAAGCTATTCTCATCGATGTGGGATTCATTCACATTTTACCTTGCACTCACTTTGGAATGCAATAAATAGATTTTATGTGCTAATATAAATAACAAAACAAATGTGGTATAGTGGGTTAAGGTGCACAACAATGGTGGAGTTTATAGGTTTGATCCTTGAAGTCCTTAAAATGCCATTATTTTTTTATAGCATCAGTTTACATCGTTTTTTTTTTTTTTTTTTTTTTTTTAAATAAAACCGCAGGCCGAATTGATCTAGTTGGTTTGGTTTGTTTGTAAACTGACCTCCATTTTTTAAGGCTCAAAAACTAAACCAAACCAACCCAACTAGGTCGGTTTGCATTAATCCGTGCCCACCCCTAGTTTTAACTTATACCTTAAAGGAGTTGACATAGATGATTTTGATTGAAACCTTGAAGGAGTTGACAGGAGGGGGTGACTTAAATGATGGAACTGAGTTTGTGGGAGCTGAATCATTGCAACTTCCAAGAGGTAATGTGGATTTGGAGACAAATTTATGTGGAAGAGACATTTGAGATACAAATACAGAAAAAAAAAAAGAAAATAAAAGAAAATAAAAGTCTCTTTAGTTTGCATAAGGTCAAAAAATGACATGGATCATCTACTAATCTCTTGTGTATTAATCTCATAATAATCAATTAAAATACGTCATTTTGTTAATATTAAGCATGTCTTTTGTATTTTATTTTAACAATGAGTTCATACAAGTAAGAAAAAAAGAGAGTTTTATTTACATACAAACTGACATGAAAGAAGTGAAACAACGTAATTTTGATTGGTTAGTAAAACAAATCTCGATATCTCTGGAAATTCGGAAAGCTTCACCAAGTCCACAACATGTTTTGGAACAATATCATAAACTATAGAATATGGTGACTTGCCTATAGCACTATGCACTGCACTATTGTAAGCAAATTCCACTTGTGGTAACACGAAATCCAATTGTTTTGGCATATCTCCACATGTGCTTCCAATCATATTTCCCAAAGTTCGATTTGTGACTTCAATTTGGCTATCAGTTTGTGGATGAGCAGTGCTATTGCGGTGCAAAATTGTGTCATACATCTTCCACAGAGTGATCAAAAAATGACTGAGAAATTTGGTATCTCGATTGCAAGTAATTGATGATGGAACCCCATGGAGCCTCACTACCTCTCGAAAAAACAATCTTGCTAGGTGAGATGCATCAGATGTCTCCCTATAGGGAATAAAGCGTGCATTTTTCGAAAACCTGTCAACCACTACAAAAACATAATCTACTCTTCTTTGTGTACGGGCTAAACCCAAAACAAAGTCCGTAGAAAAATCTTGCCAGATATTATAAAGCTCTTTTTGAAACTTGAACCCAACAAATTCTCGTGCCAAAGTCACCAATAATTGTGCTCGCCTACTTAAAACATTAGCAAATCAAGTCAAAGTCCCATATTTATGTTTAATTAGAATAAGGAATTTCTGCAAATAGGTTGCTCATCAAATATGCAATTTCTCAACACTTATTTGGCTAGTTATAAACTTCAAAGCTTGGTGATTTGTGTATAGTACAAATTCTTTATAAACCAATTAATGCTCGCATGGCTTTAAGGCTTGAACTACATATTGCATAAAATTCTTGGTCATAGCTACTCGAATTTTGTTGGTCTTCACTAAATTCTTCACTAAAGAATGCTATCAGGCCTTCTCTCTTAGGACAAAACTAGATGCACCAGTATATTCTTATTCCACTTGCATCACATTCAACTTCGAATACTTTAAAAATTAGGTAATTCTAAAATTGGACCGGTGCACCATCTTCTCTTTGCATGATTAAAGCAAAACTCTTCTCTTGTTTGTTGCCCTAATTGAATTTTCATTTATTCAAACACTCAATAATAGGCGGAACAATTGTACTAAAATTCTGAACAGAGCGTCGATAAAAGGTAGCAAACCAATGAAAACTCCTCATGTCACTTGACTGAACTAACGGTAAGAGCTATTTTGATACAAATATAAAGTTTGTGAATCGATTTGACACAAAAAAATTTAGGAATCAATTAAAGTGGAGCTAGAGATAAAATTCAGGGTATATAGCTAATTAAATTACAAATTGGAATTGAGTGAAAATAATAATAATAAAATTGTAACTTAAAACCGGCCAAATTAATTGGCAACTGTTGGGGTAATTCAATTGTAAGAGCCGTAGAATTTGCCCCCTCACACACAAGTTTGATACCCTTCCTCCAAATGAAAAAAAAAAAAAAAAACTTAAAACATGACCGCAACGACTATTTTGCTCATGCCGTCATTTTTAATTTGGTCCACGGGAACTCCATTTTGTCATTTGATGGAAATGACCATTAATTCCCTTTGCAGTTTTTGTGGCAGGTTTTCACAAAGCCTTCTTTATAAATTGCATCTGCATTTAGTTAAGATGCCCCAAAGATTATGAAATGATATAAAACATGCTAAATATAAAGGCTTTACCCACATACTCTGACTGAAAGGAGTCATTTGTATAAATTATGTCAAATGAAGTAAAAAAATAAAAAATAAAATAAAAGATGATCATCTCGATCTATATGATGAAATATATATGATAGAATAAGAATTCTCTAATTCAAGATGAGTAATGCAGGCTAGACCTTAAATATCGGCATCGACGGAAATATCGAGTAACCAAAACATGAAAATTATTAACTGGAGGGCAAACATGGAAATTCTCTAGTTCAATGATGTTTATGATCGAACTGGTGTCAAAGAGTACGTACAAAAAAAAAATTAAAAAAAAAAAGATTAGTACCTGGTCCGTGATCGTTTTCATCCAATAACTTTACACATGCCAATATACAGTTATAAACATTGGTGGTGGAGTGTAAGTGGTATTGGTCATTAATTATCAAATCTGCAACTTATTTTACACATTCTAACACAAAGTTTGCGAGGGACAACAGTGCCATATAATTTAGTTGGGCAAACATTCATACATCTTCGGTAGCACTTGAGAATGTAAACAACATCAAGTGATATTGTTGGAGAGGGAACGAGTGATTGAGTGGGAGAGGGTAGAGGAAGGGACAATGGTTTGACTATTTCAATTTGCCAAAGTATTATCATACTAATTAGTGTTCTCAGGCTATTTTCAACCATGACTCACTCCTCTCTTAAAAACATTATTTTGTGAGGTTGTATTCAAAAATGTTATTTATAGTGTCTAAATCTTTAGAATTTGTGTTGTAGGAGGCGATTTGCTCAATAACGCTTTAATTGGTAGCACTTTTGTCAAAAGTACATAATTTTTCTTAACTAAAAGTCAAAGTAGTTATTTTTAGGTTCAATTACAAATATATCCACCAATTATAGGGCGTATTTCAGATTGGTCCATGAATAAAAAATTATTTCATATTAGTACACTAACTAATAGAAATTTACAAATTACCACATCCATTACAAATTTCGTTAATAAAGACGTTAAATACCAGTGTAGACAGTGTTGACGTAGATTTTTTAATGATGTGGACACCAAATTTAAACCACATGAATTAATGATGTCATATTTAATTATATTTTTAGAGGGTTTAAAAGTTTTGTTAGTTTTTATTTTTTATTTTTTTAATCAATATGACATTATTAATATATGTGGAACAAATTTGGTGTCCACATCATTCAAAAAATTCACATCATCGTTGTCTAAAGTAGCATTTAACTATCATTTTTTACGAAATTCATAATAGATGTGCTATTTTGTAGCTTTCTATTAGTTAGTAGACTAATATGAAATAATTTTTTGTTCATGGACCAATCTGAAATACCACCTATAATTGGTGGGTGCATTTTGTAATTGAGCCTTATTTTTAATGTAGTTAAAAGCTCCTTTTTCTTGAGAAAGCACCTGATAGCTTATACTAATTGAAAAAAGAGATAATTAGGCTGAGATTTTTAAAAAAATAATTTTTAGATGAAGACTAGAGTGTTTTAAAATTTATAAGAAAATCATTTTAATTTATAATAAAGTCTTTTAATTTATAAGATTTTTTTTTAATTCATAATAAAGTTCTTTCAATTTATAAGAAAATTATTTTAATTCATAATAAAGCCAAAAGAAAAATAAATGACTTGATTAAAAACCATAAATCACTACCGGTCTTAATATTTTAATTGTTGGTTGTCAGTCTAAGAAAAATTCATAAAAAATCTTATGAATTTTTTATAAACCATATATGAATTTTTTATAAATCTCCAGTACGTAGGCCTGCATAGTAATTAGTACATATATATATATTATCATATTTTCTCTAGGGCGGATGCATTAGTTTGTTTGTTTTTTTTTTTTTCACGGATATCCAATGCCAAGCATTTGGGAATGGTGGCAAGTGCTCGAAAATAATTTGTTTATAACATGCGAGCGTTGCAACAAGTGTTCGGTATCGTTTCCTTCACCGATTTTTGTGGGAATACCTCAACGGTTTCGTCCTATACCCTCCTAAGGTATATGATGAAGTTTGTGGAGGTTACATATTAAGTTTTAATTTTAAAATTTTTTGCGAAAAATTAAAATAGGTGCCGAGTTCTCAGAGAAGGACTTATATTTATTATGATATAAGATATTATAGACCCAGCATGGCCACATCCAAAAGGGTTGCGATTGTGGCATTTTCTTTGTGTCCTGTGTAGTACGTACTAGTGTTAATTGGTTGGACTCCAATGTTACAAGTTTACCCATTTATGTTGCATATGACAAGATCAACAATTTGTGTGGAGCTGTTCTTACTTGCAACGTGGCAGTATTGAGTGGTAGAACGATAATGCATGTCCAAATTTTATGTTAATCTTTCATTTGACATATATATGTCATCTTTTTAACTGAGCTGTTCTGCAGCTAGCACTGCCTCCGCCTCGTGACATGAACGGTTTCACACAATTAGTTCTTCTCTATATCTGAAGTCGATCTGCTGGTATGTGAATTATGGTGAAAAAGGGAGATGCTAAACAAGAATAAAACATAGAAAGAAGAATATGAATGAAGTGTTTGAAATGTGCTAGCATTGTTGCCTTATTGAACTAAATATTTCTACCCCCGCAAATTTACAATGAGAAACAAAAACGTACAAAAGAGAGAAAAGATAGTCACATTATGAATTTATAAGAAGAGAGAGGAAAATGGAAGTTTAAACTCTGTTATAACCCACCGACTGGCTGAATAGATTGCGGATGTATACCACTTGAAGAGCACTTGCACCGGCAAAAACTATGTACTCTGCAAGTGTCAAGTAGATAACACGTTTTCTGGTGCTAACATTTGCTGCAAGGACAAAAAGCAAGAGTACTTACTAAATTAATTAAGGTGTAGTAAAGCAAGTATTTAATTTCCCATAAATCTAATTCCCAAGATGTGAGTGTTCAATGGCTGTCAGTCGCTCACGTGTATATAAGAGAGCTCGCAAATGAGAGACTTACTGTATCGATGTCTGGCATCACGTGCTTTAAGGTACTTTTGCTCTGTTGTGATAGCTTCCAATGCCTCTCGCAACTCAGCAATCTTAATATGAAGAGGGTCCATATGTTCTGCACCAAAAGTTGAAAAAAAGAAGGCCTCGTTGTATTATACAGAAAAAAAATTCATAGTACAGCATATATACATATATATATACATATAATTTGCTAGCAGGTACAATGCAATGTTGAACTAACCGTCTTTGGCCAAGTCATGCTCATTTGGAATATGGCCAACATGAATGTAGAATGATACAGTTTCCGGAGTTGCAATCGGATTTCGAAAACAAAACTTGTAGATTCCTTTTTGCGGTGCCTTGAACTCAAACTTGTCCCCTGACGTTCCTTTCAAAGAAAACATTGTGTCACCTGATGGAGATGTTGCCTGCATAATAAAACACATACAAAAGTTACACTCCGGCTTTCAGGGGCAATTTAGACTATACATTGGATTTTTGGGCACACAAATTAGTTATTTTCTCAAATAGAAACATTATGATTTGGTAGAAGTATCAATTTCTTAACATGTTATGTTATCAAAATGTGAATTTAGGCATATCGGCTTTCAAGTATGATATATGTTACGTTGTCTTACCAACAATTATGATTTACAATTTGATAATGTAACATATTAAAATTGTCCGCCAAGAGATATTTCTGGAATTCACATTTTCATAACCATTTTTTTCAATATGAAACTAAAGAAATAAACAGTGGGATTCTCCCAAAATAAACGTATGTGAATTCCCAGTGGAATTTAATCAAACACCTATAAAAATGATAGAAAGTGCTAAAAGGAGCTCACGGTGAACTCGATACCGGGATGATCGGAGCTCCAGAAGATGTCATGGTCAATGGCAACAAAGTTTCCAGAGATGGTGTCTCCCTCATGTAGAACTTGCTCCGAGACGCATTCCAACTCGGTCACAGTGATCGAAAGAGCCGAAACATTGCCAATGCCAATAAGGCTCATAAGAAAACTGTATGTTATACAAAACTTGGCGTACACAAATCTGTTTCTTGTCTCCATTTTTTATCTTTGCCCTGAAATTCAATTAGCATTGGATCTTCCAAGAGAGACAGAGAGAGACTGTTTCTTGAGATATATATATTTAAAGCACATACTAGAGTCTAGAGTAGAGGTGGTCTCCGTAGCTTTATTCTCTCTGTTAATTGAGACTCAGTGGGCAGGTCCAACCTATGAAAATGAGTCGCTTGTGAAATTACCTCAGATACATAACAACCTCAGAAAATACCTCTTCCACATGTCAGTCAACTTCCTCAATCTTAGGCCCATCTCCAGAACCACCAGAGCAAAATCCACCACCACCCATTGGCACATCCCCACCAGCACCTTCATACATTTTAGCTATGATTGAGTCAAATTTAAGAAAAACTATGACCATCCTCGAAATATGAGCAGTGAACTCCATTTGAAATTTTCAGAAATTCAACTTCAGCAACAAAAAAAAGGAAAAAGAAAAACAGAAAAAAAATAGGAACACTTGCATCTTCAATTGTTGTTAATAATTTCTAGAAGAAATTTTTCTAAGGCACCAACAGTATTATAAGTTAAATACCACATTTATCCCTATTTGCATATCAAATGTTCAAGTCAATTTGCACACAAAGCATAAGCAGGGTATCCGAAATCAACTTTGAGAGGTTTTGCAATGATTAGTGATTGTAGACAAGGGATAAATGGAAAATGAGGCTATAAACCTTGTTTGAAAATTTGAAATTGAAATGCAAATATTGGGTGAATGTATTGAAATTAATTAGAACAAATAACTATTGTAGACACATGTTATTTGTTATTTTACCTCGATGTGGGTTCATCTAGATTGGCATTCTAGAATTGATTTAGGTAGATGGTTACAAACCCTACATCAGCAATGAATTTCTTCCTCTAAAACGAACAAAGTAACGCGTTTTGACGTAGAACGAATGACAGAACGGTTCATGTAACAACTCGACCACTAGAAGGCCAAGAAAATGAACAACCTTCAGCCCGGCCTAGTGTCAGAAATGGGCCCATGATATACCAATTCGAAAGGAACGACGAGACAAATGCAATACATAGCCATAGGCGATGATCGAGGGCCTATTTTGGCCAAATTCCTTCGTTTAGGGCTTCAAATAAGCAATTTAGTGTTTTTGAATAAGTTTACTAAATTGCACTTTATTTCTATTTTGAATTCTGAACGTCTAAGGTTGTGAATATATTTAAACAACCTTTTTTGTTGCTTATATTCATTATTATTATCATTTTAATCAGAAAATATTGAGATTTCTCTAGTGGACTCCAGATTTTTTCTTAGAGTTAACACTAGTTTTCTTAATCTCTTTTATTTGCGTACTACACTGCGTCACGTTTATCCTTGGTAAACAATGTGTTTGCTTTGTCCATTTAAAACAAACACCAGCTAATCGATCAAAATGATGAGACCAGAACAAGCTAAAACATCATTGACATGAAATTTAAGTACACATCTTGGGTGAATTTAGAGTGTACTACTGATTAGAACAAATAACTACAGTAGAAAAATATGCTTGGTAGTTGGATGAGATTACATATCTAAAACTGACAATCTATGTGGAAGTGTATTACATATGTAGAAATGACAATCTAGAAGTTGGCTGTTACTTTAATTCAAAGTGGCTTCATCTAGATTGTCATTTCTAGAATTGGTTTGGGGAGATGGTAAGATTACATATCCTCTTAATCATTCAATACACTCCTCCCAGCCCATGGTGGTGAATTTACCAGCCAATCAGCCATGCTTTTCGAACTTTTCTCTCCAGTACGTCATGGTATTGCTCAACATTTTTTTTTTGTCCTCAATACTCCTGAGCAAATTGGATTGGCAGAGCGAAAAAAATCGCCACATAATTGAGCTCACTCATACCCTTTTTGCACAATCACAACTATACCATATTCCAATATTGGGTAGAAGGGGCTCAAACATCAGTGTATCTCGTAAATAGGTTGTCGTCTTCCTCTTTGCAAAATATCACTCCATTACAAAAACTTTTCCACTGTCAGCGTGGTTACACTTTCCTCAAATCCTATGGTTGTGCTTACTACCCTTGGTTTCACCCATATTCCAGCCACAAGCTAGATTCTACAACCCCCAAATGTGTCTACCCTTGGTTTATGAACATTCTTTTCCCTTTAAAACACTTTCTAATCCTTCTCCTCCCTCCTCAAACACACCCATTACTCCTACATTACTTCCCATGCCTCCACCTTCATTATCAAGTCCATATTTCTTACCTTCTCCCAATTCAAACACTCTTGAGTCAAACCTAAACACCGAACCAGTTTCCTTACCTAGTTCTCCGCACTCATATCATCCCCACTAACCTCCCCCTCTCTTCACCCCCAAACTGCTCCACGTACCCTCCCTTGTCCTTAATTAATAAAAGGGCAATTTAGTGAATCTCAAAGCCCCAAATATCCTATAAATATTTCAATGTGATTGTAACACCACGTGATACATGCTTACGTGGTGTGATCATTCCATTCAAATTATCATACGGGTGCAATTATTATATCTAAAATGGTTAAAATTGTATACGTGTCATAATTTGAGTCGACTGGTTCATATACACATGGTGTTACAATCACACACAAATTTTTTATTTTTTATTTTTCCAAATATCCAATAAAAATAAAAACACAGTTGATCAAATCCTAAATAAAAATTGGACCTCTTGCTGTTTCCAATTTTGGAAAGTTTTATCGACTTAAATCTAATTTCCTTTTGTTTTTTGAGAAATTTTTTTCAAAAGGCCTTGACTTTTACCTCTGGTCTCAGTTAAGAATGCGATATTCAAAGTGTTCTAATTAGAGACTCATAGTTTATTTAAGTACCAATCAAGGACTTTCTGTCAATTCAGTCATAACCGCCGTTTAAAATTGGTCACGTGACCAATTTGTGGGGGCAAAATTTTTAGCAAAAGACCTCGACTTTTACCCTTTGTCTCAGTTGAGGATGCGACATTCAAAGTATTCTAATTAAAGACTTCTACTTTACTTAAGTACCAATATATGAAGAACTTTCTATCAATTCAGTCATAACCGTTGTTTAAAATTGGTCACACGACTTGCACGTGACTAATTTGTGGGGGCAAAAATGTCTTTTCTCCTAAAAAAGAATCATAACTACAATTTTTTTAAAATAAAAAAAAAAGGAAAAAGAAAAAAGAGGGGTTATGAGACGCATAACCGTCCCACCCACACCCACACCCACCTCTATTCCCCTCTCCGGCCACTGACTGACAACTACCTCATCCCCCTGCGCCTGTGACTCGCCTCCTCACCCTGTGCAATGACCCTTTCCCCTCTGCGACTTCTCTCTCTCTCTCTCTCTCTCTCTCTCTCTCTCTCTCTCTCTCTCTCTAAACCTCAACGTCGTCCCTTCCATTCTCAACGTCCTCGGATACGACAACACCGAAATCTGCCATCGACGAACTACCCGATCCCCCTGCGCCTGCGACTCGCCTCCTCCCCCTGCGCAGTGACCCTCTCCCCTATGCGACTTCTCTCTCTTTCTTTTTCTCAACCTCAACGTCGTCCCTTCCATTCTCAACGTCCTCGGATAAGACAACATCGAAATTCGCCATTGGCGGTGTCACCCAATAGAGAGCGAAAGAAAGTAAGAGAGAGAGAAAGAGAGTGTGAGAGAGAAATAGAGAGATTTGGCAGAGGGGAGGAAGGTGACAGGGGAGAAGGAAGGGAAGGGAGTCAACGATGGCCGGAGAGGGGAAAGAGGTAGGGTATGGGTGAGGAGGATCGGTGGTGGGGAGGGTTCTAAATCCTAGCTCCCTAGTCCTTCCCAATTTTTTTTAATTATCTTTATTTGTTTTTCAATTCTTTTAATTTTTGTATTACTATTTTTTAACAATGATTAAAAAGACATTTTTTCCCCTACAAATTAGTCACATGTGAGTCCCATGACCAATTTTAAACAAAGATTATGACTGAATTGACAAAAAGTCCTTTATTGGTACTTAAGTAAACTAAGAGTACTTAATTGGAATACTTTAAATGTCGCATCCTCAACTGAGACAAGGGATAAAAGTTGAGGCCTTTTGCTAAAATTTTTGCACCCACAAATTTGTCGATCACGTGACCAATTTTAAACGACGGTTATGACTGAATTGACAAAAAGTTCTTGATTGGTACTTAAGTAAACTATGAGTCTTTAATTAGAACACTTTGAATGTCACATCCTTAACTGAGAAAATGGATAAAACTCAAGGCATTTTGCTAAAATTTTCCCTTGTTTTTTTGCCAATTTTGTTTGCTGATAAATTATTGTGCTTATTTATTATTGCATGACCATCATGGCACACAAAAGGCAAAAACATGTACAATATAGATGTGGTCCAAACAATGGTCGTAACATTTGAAATGGGGTACTTGAGGGCATATGAGTAATTTACAAAATATAAATTGTAAAAAATAGTGACTAGAGAATCTAGAGATATATATATATATTTTTTTTCAGGAACAAACTTCATTAAAAGGCCGAAGCCTAAAGGAAAGAACAAACAAACCAAAAGAAAGCATCAGGCCGAACCTAACTCGGGAAGAGAGGAGAGCAGATACAGCCAGGGGTGGGTTTTTTGCCTGACTTACCAAAAATTACCGCCGCCAAACCGATTCTGATACCGATACTGATCAAATTCGAATGTTGTTGTCTTTTTTTGGTTTCAGTCGATTCTCCAACCGAACTGCCACTCTCGGGGTCGAAAGGGGCATGAAAACATCTCTCCTCAGACCACCAAAATGTCGACCGATCCCTCCAATACCATCGACCGATCCCAGAAATTAGGTAACCGACCTAAATCGGTACAACGACAGTTGTTTTTTCCCCCATTCTGGTGAGGATCAGTTCGGTAATCGATTCCACCCCTAGTTCATACAGCTAAAAGAAAAGGACAACAAGTCAACTGAAACAGACAAAACATAATCTTTTTGTTTTTGGTCAAAAAAAAGAAGAAGAAGTTAACACATAAATCTAGAGACTGAAAGCTGCACCCAGACACCAGAGAAGAAGCCCTGAACAACGATCCAGCTACGAGTGGGTGTGTTAAGTACTTTGTCAAAGAGGTTAACACATAAAAGCAAAAAAAGATTGATTTGAATTTTAAAAGAAGAAACATGAATTTAGAGGGATTTCCCTAATTTACTATTAATTGTAGCTATTATCATAAGAGTCAAGGCATGACTTTAAAATAGCAACCCTTTCACTTATAGTAGCTACTATTGTTTTCGAAGAGTCATGACATCACTTTAATTTTCCCTAATTCACTATTAGTTGTAACTATTATCATAAGAGTCAAGGCATGACTTTAAAATAGCAACCATATATGAATATTTTCCTAAAAGTTTTAAAACCATTTACTCATTTTTTTGAGTATTTTTAAGACATCCATCAGAAGTCCTAAAAATTTATAATAACAATGCTGACATGTTTGTAGCAATGCTACGCTGGCCAAAGTTCACATGGGAATTCTCCGTTCACTTAACTACTCAGCAATGAATTTCAATAATCGAAACCGTCCATAATTTAGGCATCATTCAAAAATCACTTTTGCAAAACATCAGTCAAATTAGAAACTATTTATCCAATATATTACTATCAACATCATTTCAACCTTATCTGATGAACTGTATTTGTCTGCAAAGTTTGGAGGACCAAACAATTATCGATTTGGCTAATTTTTTATAGAGACGACTCTTAAGGATGAACCTAAAAAATGGATGGTTTAGATTATTGAATTTCCCGCTCTGTGATGAGCGGGTGGTTAGGTGAGCGGAGAATTCCCCGCTCTATGGTGATCGAGTGATCATTATATATATATACATATATACAAAAATGCTCTAAAGCTAACTAGTTAGCAAGTTAATACAAAACTAAACACCATGTTGGGCCCACCGCATAATGTAATATCAAAATCTAAACCGTCTATTTTTTAGGCTCTACTTCAAAGATTATCTCTGTAAAAAATATCCAAAATCGAAAGTCATTTAGCCATTTGATTATAATAACAACTATTTATATACTTTTATTGAAATCAGTGATCGTCTATTTATTTGATCACAATTAGATGACTATATGATTTCCGATTTAGTTAATTTTTTGCAATAATGATCTTTGAAGTATAGTCTAAAAAATGAATGGTTCGGATTATGAGATTAGTTCTGTGGTGACCCTAAAAGCATGGTTAGCTTCGTATTAACTTGCTAATCAGTTAGTTTTAGAGCACTCCTATATATATATATACATATTCAATTAGGTGTGCTCCTAATCTGAATGCCCGGCCATGTTGCTTCCTTCTCCGATTTTTGAGGGTAAATCCCTATATTTCATCTCATCCCCTCCCAGGGTATAGAATAAGGTTGGTGGATGCGTTATGTTAAGGTTTAACTATGAGACTTTGAGATTTTATCAAACTCAAAGTGTAAGAATGGATTTTGATTCCCATCCTTTGACTCTATATACATATGCATAGGTACATTATTATGTATAGGTATATATATTAACATACTTTATATCGATATATAATGTATCTACGTATATATATATGTTCATAATTTATTAATATTATACCTAAAAATAATAATGTCCAAGTTTTTTTTTTTTTCGGCCATGCATTAAATAATAATGTCCAAGTTAAAGTAACAAAACATATGATCTTGTCCCAAGGATGAAGATCGAACTAACCCTAAAAAACGAAATAGTAGAAAGATTTTATCTACTGAAATGTATTACTTATGCACCTAAATTAAAAGAAACGTTTACTTAATTAATTATGTACATGATACAAGAGGTAGAGAAAAGAGAAATTTAGGGCTTGTTTAGAAGTGTTTATGTAAGAAGCGTTTTTGCTTAGTAGCGCTTTTACTAGAAGCGTTTTTGTTAGAAATACATAAATGTTTTTTAAAAAATTCAAGTGCTTCTTGTAAATGTACTTAATTGAAAACGCTTTCTAAGAAAGTATCTACTAGATTTCTCACCAAAAAACGCTTCCAAGTACTTTTATAACCAAAAAGCACTTTTAATTTTTTTTGTCAAACATAAGTAAAAATGTTTTTTACTATTAATTTAAAGGCTTATTCGCGCCAATGCCCCTTGAAAGTAACTTCGATTTTCAATTTGCCCCCTGAAACTTCATTCCTCCCACTTTGCCCCCCGAACTTTACAATTTCAATATTCCGTCAACTCCGTCTATGGGTCTGTCAAAAAACGCTTACGTGGAAGGGGTAATTAGGTCTTTTACATTAAAATAAATAAATAAATACTTTCTAAAAAAAAAGGAAATAAAAAAATAGAAAAACCCCACCCCACCCACTCAGCCGCCGATGGTGGCCCGACGGCTCCTTTTTCCTGTGCAGCACCCCACCCCACATCACCCAGCCACCAACCAACCTCCCCTCCCTCTATCTGTCTCTCTTTCCCTCTCATTTCCCTCTCTCTCTCTCTCTCTCTCTCTCTCTCTCTCTCTTTCTCTAGCTTTCTCTATCTTCCCCTCTCTCCCTCTCTTTCTCTGTCATCTCTGCCCAGATCCCGACCACGTCAAAACCCAAAGTTGTTGACCTTCGGGTAAGTTGCCGATTACGAAAGTCGTTGGTGGGTGGCCGGCGGCTCGGTTTGTCTCAAAACCCAGATCTGAGAGAAAGAGGGAAAAGGGAGAGTGAGAGAGAATGAGAGGAAGATAAAGAGAAGGAAAGGTGAGGAAGGTGGGGAGGAGCTGCCGACAGTGAGGAAAGATGGGGAGGGTGGTGGGGTGGGTTGTAGGGGTGGGCATCAGTCGGGGTGGGTCGGTTTGCGGTGGTGCTGGCTCGCCACCGACCCATTTCTTTTCAGTCTGGTCGGTTGGGGGTGTAGTCGGATTGCGGGTTATGTGGGTCGGTGGTGGTTTGCGCCAAGAGAGGATGCAGTTGGGCTGAATAGTGGAGAAGATGGTGGTTGTGAGGGTGACTGTGAAGGTTGCTGTGATTTGCAGAGAAGAGAATAAGAAGCTGGAAAAGAGGAGAGAAGAAAATAGAAGGGGTGGTTGGCTGGGCTGAGGAAGATGGTGACTGGTTGGGTGGCGGGCAGGTTAGTTGCCGACGGTCGGTGGAAGCTCTGGACCAAAACCGACCCGTTATTGATCAGGTTGGGCGGGTTGAACGTCGGCGGGTGGCGACAGGCGGTGGTTTGTTCAGGTTTTCGGTGGTTGGTGGAGGCAGTTTCATCAACTCGGACGGTTTGATGCCCACCTTTAGTGGGTTGGGTCGGGTTGGGGTTTAGATGAAGGAGGGAATGATGGCGTGGGGTGAGGTGGGGTGGGGTGGGTTGGGTCGGGGTTAAGGTAGGAGAAGGAATGCTGGGTTGTTTTTTTTTTTTTTTTTATTGTTTTCTTTACTTAATTCAAATTTTAATTTTTTTTAATATATTATAGTTTTATAATAATTTTTTGTCCACATGGCGGGTTGTCAGTTCTGGATATGGGACACGTAGGTGTTATATCAACATTTCTAACGGTTGGACTAACGGAGTTGACGGAATATTGAAATTGTAAAGTTCGGGGGGCAAAGTGGGAGGAATGAAGTTTCAGGGGGTAAATTGAAAATCGAAGTTACTTACAGGGGGCATTGGCGCGAATAAGCCTAATTTAAAAGCGTTTTTAAGTCTTCTAAAAGCACTACAATAAACTAGCTAATACCTGATCTACATTGCTTTTCATCTGTTGACTCTTTTTTTTTTTTTTTTGTCGAAAGTGAATTCATTGAGCCCAAAGGCACAGGCAGAGGAGGGAAGAAACCCAGTCCAAAGCCAAATACAAACAAATAAGGATAAAAAGAACATATTGAAAAGAAGAAGGAGTAAGGAGATAGAGACTCCGAGACAAAATGAAACTAAAGCATGTTACATAGGAGGGCCGGGTAAAGCATCCCGAGATAAGATCGAAACCAAGGAAGTTGGTGGCCTGTTAGTCCAGGTTTCCATGCACAGCTTCCTAAGAGCTAGCCTTGAATTTCTGGAGGAAGTAGAAACGTAATTACTTGTGTTTCTTTGAACTGGCAAACGTGCAATCTTCTTTACATATTCTTTCACATGCTCCTTCTGGCAAACCATATAGATCCTTGCATTTTTTCTTGCATTGATTTTTGCATAACTCATCGATATAAACATTATGGTGAACTTTTTCTTTAAAAAAAAACATTATGGGGAATTCTGTGGTGATGAAGACGAAGGGAAAATATTGGTCTGGCCATTTCAATTTGCAAAAGTATAACCAATATCAAACTCATAGTAATTAGTCTTCTCATGCTTTCCCCAGTATTCGTATATATGATTCTTTCTCTCTAGAAAAATTAACTGCGTTTGGTAATTTAGTTGGATTCAGAACACTTATTAATTAGTGTCTGCATCCTTAATTATATATATATATATATATATTTTTTCCAGAAATCCTTAATTATCTTAGAAAAAATAAAGAATTTGTGTTATCATTTTCAAGCATATTTGACAATAGTACATGACTCTTGGAAAACAATAACAGCTACAACAAGTTAAACGGTCGGCATCTAATGTCATGTCTTGGCTAGGTCTCAAGATTTCACGGGTTAACATGTTTATTAATATATTTTTCCACTTACACACAAGATTGGCCCAAAGACAACATTGATCGAACAAAACGTCTGCATTGGACCCGCTTTCTGGGTGAAGGTCCAATTCTTTGGGCAACGGCCCAATGATTTCTTTGCATGCCCTTAAAACACAAGATCCATCGACTTTAATACCAAATCAGAATTTTTTTTTTTATTTTAAATTTTATATCATTTCAATTTAGGTATCTTTCTAGCACGGAAGCTAGCTATCACAACTATAAAAAAAATGAATAAAGGAAGAAGCCCTTAGCATTAGAAAGGCATTCGAGGCCAACTACAATACAAGTCATGAGCCATAGCAAGCCAAGTATAATAGGCTTTTTTTATGTCAAAATCCCCCAAACTAGCTATCTTAGGAAAAAACTTACCTATTTTCATGTTGTAGTATGTGATGTAACATCTCTTGAAAAAAGAGATAGAAACAAGAGATGAGAGAAAAATAGAGAGAGAAAGAGAGTAAGAGAAAAGATATAGTCAATGAGAAAGGGGGAATATCATGTAGTATCACATGAGGGAATACGTAAGTTCTTCTCGCAATCTTATAGCAGAAAACTAACCAAGCCTACTCAACAAATCTTATAACTACCCAATTAAAATGTTGTTCCATGGGAAACCAATTACACTTCAATTTGGAAATGAAAAATTTTCTTTGAAACCAGGGTTAATTACAATTTATCTTGTTAAATGACTACAGTTTTGCAGGTTACCTTTCAAACCAGTTTTTTGGTAATTAATTCCTTATAGGCTTTTTAGCAAGATACCCACCTGAACTTTGACTCTATTTGCATGTTACCACCTAAATTAAAAATTGAAGCAAGTGTTCACGAGAAAGGTAGTATTAGTTTTTAGAAGATCAATGGTGCAGACTTTGTATTTTTAGGAGTTCAGGAGATTATCCTATGAATTTTTAAAGAATACAGAGTATTTTAATTTTTTATAAATAAATTTGGACTTCCTAAATTTTCTGGAAACTCTCAAAGGGCAAATTGATAATTTGACTTCATAATAAATTGTTATTAGTCAAGACGAGTCCATAAGAATTTTCCGTGTATTTGTCTGAGTCCGGAATTATTTTTAATTAATTTTCAAAGTTTGTAAAAATAGGAAAAGAGAAATAAAAAAATGGTTGTACATGTGGCCACTTGTAATTGGTTGGGTCTTGCCACTCAGCATGGTGAGGTGGCAAAAACTTCCCCACCCAAGTTCTTTTCTATGAAAAGACCAAAAAACCCATGAGGATTTGGATGGAGGTGGTAACTTGCAAACAAAATTTAATTCAGGGGCAACTTGCTTCAATTTTTAATTTAGGTGGTAACATGCAAATCGAGTCAAAATTCAGATAGGTATCTTGCTAAAAAGCCTTCCTTATATTATGTTTCGTCAAAGAGACTCTCAATTTGTCAAAAAAATTAAGACCAAATGATACTTTCAGTCCGTGTACTTTCATAAAATTTTCACTTTGATCATATTCTTTTGATTTTGGCAATTTCAGTTATATACTTTCAATATGATAACAATTAAATCCAAATTGTTAACCTTGTTTAAATTGATGATGAAAAATTCGATGTGCATTACACGTGAGTGGTATTTCAAACATCTTACTCTATCTAGATGTCTATATAATCTCATACCCTCCCTTATACACAATAAGTATAGAAAAATAAGAAGTTTTAACGTCAAACAGAGAATATGTACGTTAAATGGCAAGTAGGGACTTAATATGCATCTAGGTGGACTAAAATATTTGAAATATCACTCATGTGCGAAGTACATGCTTCCACGTCAAATTTTCCGTCAACAATTTAAACGATGTAAACTATTTGAACTTAGTTGCTATCGTATAGAAAGTACAGGACAAAAATCGCTAAAAATAAATGTACAGAACCAAAGTTAAAATATCATGAAAATACAAGGACCAAAAGTGACATTTGGCCAAAAAATAATATTCTTGATTATTTTTGGATACTTGCCATTCAAAAAAGAAGGTCACAGATGCAAATATGATAGCCAATTTGACTATTTTTACAGATCATGTGCTTGACAGAATATAATTGGAAGGTAATATGTCAAAAGATTTAGTTTGGAAAGTAGAAGTGCAATCCCCTAATATATAGTTTAGGGGACGAATGGTCATTATTCATTAACCCGTCAGCTCAAACCTCTTTAGACTTCATCGCAATGGCCACAGTAATCGATGAGAAATACTACTACCTCCTCTGCTTCCTTGTGTGCTATCTCTCAACCTTCATCCTCAGATCCTTGTTCAACAAATACTCTACCAAGCCCGCCACTCATCTCAGTCTACCGCCGAGCCCACCGGCCCTCCCGGTCATCGGTCACCTCCACCATCTAACCTCACCCCACCAGGCCAACTCCTTCCACACCCTCTCCGCCAAACATGGCCCTCTCCTCTACCTCCGCCTCGGGGCCTCCCGGCTGCTCCTCGCTTCCTCCGCCGCTACCGCCGCCGACATCTTCAAATCCCAAGATCTCACCTTCTCCGACCGCCCCTCGTTCGCCTTCGCGGACGAGCTCCCGTACGGGAACTCGGGCTTTTTCGGGGCCGAGTATGGGGACTACTGGAAGTTCATGAAGAAGCTCTGCATGACGGAACTGTTCGCGCCACGTCAGATGGAATTTTCACGAGTCAGCAGACGCACGGAGATTGCCAAGTGTTGTAGTAAGCTGATGGAGAGTGCCCGGAACAAAGAGGTGGTTGATTTGGGCGCCGAGCTCATGAGACTGACCAACAACTCGACTTGCAAGATGGTGATGAGCACGAGCTGTTCGGAGAAGGGCGATGAGGCTGCGAAGATTAGGGAGATGATGATGAGGACGATTGGGTTGGCGACGAAGGTGGCGTATGGGGATGTGTTGGTGGGGCCCTTGAAGAGGTTGGGGTTCTGGATTTATGGGAAGAAGCTTGCGGATGTGTGCATGGAGTTCGATGAGCTGTTGGAGGGGATGTTGAAGGAGCATGAAAACAGAGGGGAGAAGAGAGAGGATTTCGATTTGATGGACTTGCTCTTGAAGGTGTATCGAGATGATCAAGCTGAGCTCAAAATTACCAGAACTCAAATCAAAGCTTTCTTGCTTGTAAGTACAATCCTATCCATTTTAATTACTTCTTAATTGACTGAATCTAATAAAATAATCACCGCAACAATTAAACAAGAAAAAAGACATTGATTGGGTTAAGTGTCTAGCTAGTCTCTACCCAATATACCTTAATTAGTCTTTTGGATTTTGGATAATATTATACTTGGATATGTTATTAGAGTCACTAATTATTAATTATATGCCATTTTCCGGTTAGTACGTTATTTAATCTCTCTACCTTAGGCTTTTGATCTAGATACTTTAATAATATATCACTACAAAGGAATTCTAAAAAGTTTCTTCGACAAAGACTTGTATATATATATTGTTCTCCAATTCCTAGTCAATTAAATGTGATAACTCATACCTAAATTTAATTTATAAGCAGTCTCATTTAGGTGCGAATGTGAAATTAAATAGTCTCGTTCAAGAGCCCAAAATTTTAGAGTTAAACCGGCCCTAACATAACGCTTTTACAAAGACCATTTTATACACTAGGAGGGTATAGGGTAAACTAGTCAGCCTACACCCTCACAATTGGGCGGAGAAAACAATGTCGAACACTACAAGAAACGATCAGCTGTTTTAAAAAAAATTCACCGAGCTCTTGGCGCCGGTACGTACCAAACATTTGGTTGCTTTTGCACATCCGCACTTGAACCGCCCTCTCTATATATATTTTTTTAAGTATTTCCTATATATATTTGTTAAACTTGGGACCTATATCATATTTTAAGTTATTACATTAGATAGAGACAGTGGCAGAGCTAGGAAGACATACCTGTGGGGGCACCAATACACCATCGTTTCTTTATTGAGGCATTTCCAATTCAGTATTGCACACCTAATTTCAACTTGCTTCAAAACCTTTTAATCAAAAGTTCAAAACATAAAATAGCTTTAATTTAAATAGAAGTTTTCCCTTCTCTTCTTCTCATGTGCAGTAGTTTTCTGCAATCAAATAACTTTAATTTACCATATATAGTAGTTTTCCTTTCTTTTTCTTCTCAATACCCAATCAACTTCAAGTTCAAATAAGTAAATCCTAAATCAAATTCCTTCAATAAAATAGCTTAGCCTTAGTAATTATTTTAAGTTTTTCATGTATAAAAACTCATATGCATGGTTGAAAAGTAGAGAACTTTATATGAAGAGAAAAACAATTTTGCAAGAAAAAAAAATAGATATTGACATTCAAAGTCTCAAAGGCACAAATAAATCAAGGCTACAAAAGGAAAACGAAGAGAGAAATCATTTACCTATTTTAGTAGACTATTGCTCATTTACCAATTTTGCAGAGTTTGCTGTAACGTTGTCCATAGAGAGTAGAAGAAGACGCGGGAGGGGAGGAATTAGATGAGGAATTAGGATTGGCTGATATTTTAAGGGTATTTTAGTAAATAAATCAAGAAATTTTTTTAATTTTGTTTTTTGTATCAATAGCCCATTTTTTTCCCCCAAAAGTTGAGTGGGGGCCTGTGTCTCCCTGGTGCTCATGTGGCTCCGCCACTGGATACAGATCGATAAGGGCCATATATTATAGGAATGACAAGCTAGCCTTGGCAAATTTGTCTTCCTCTTTGAAAAGTGCATTTGGCACTATATTGTGTAGGGTCTCTCATGACGCGGTGTACGTGTTCTCCAATCCCATATGAAAAATCTGCTACTCATTCCAGAGATAGCCTCATTTACAAAGGTCAAAATTATTTCTCACTTATTTGTTCGTGTACGTGTAGAGTGTTCACTTAATTATATATTTGTTCTATTAATTTGTCTGTTAATTTCCCTACGTATAAGATGAAACTGTACAGTTTAATATGCATTGTTAGCTTTTTCTATAACTTAAAGCTTTTTAAGATAATTGGTTGTTTAACAATATATATAGCATATTGCTTGGCTGCTTATGGGTGTAAGAAGTCATTCCTCTTTGCAAGCAAATGTCAGTCTACCGCACGTACAAATTGAGACAATTAATGGAGAAAAGAAAAGAAAAATTAATGCACATGCACGTGTTCAACTATTATTTGCTAATAAGGAGGAATGTAATTAGGAGCTAAATATTTTTGTAATACAAAGGGGTTTTGGTCATTTTCTTGCAAATTACTTGGACAATGGTGTTTGGTTGGACATGTGGCAGGGGTTACATATGAGTCATTATATATTCTTATATAGAAAGGGTTGGGTTCTGGTTGATATATGTTTGCATCATGGATGTCTCATATCAGAAGATGGGGATTTCTGTTCTCTCATATTTTTAATTTTCTAATATTGAATTATGATTTTTCCAACATTTTGATAGTTCAAAGATTGCCCAAGATAGGCAGTCTCCTCAATAATTCTTCTCAATTGAGCAGCTGCTGCTCATGTACTGCGGCTACACACGCTGCTTAATTTATTATTCAAGTCAAGAGTGATGTCTACACAAAAGTTAAAAGAGAGTGATTATTGACTTGTTAGCAGTCAATGTGTTCGGCTGATAAATAGAAGCCAGAAAACCAAGGAAATGATGATATTATTGGAGTTGTAGTTAAACTAGTGATCAGTGGTAAAGTCGGAAAAGTTGAATACAAACTGACTTTGAAGACATTTTGCTAAGCTATTTTTGTTTTATTAACGACCCAACCACCTTTGTGCGCTGTCAATTTTGAAAGTCCGAAGGCATTTCTTTATATTGAAAAAAAAAGTCAATATAAGACAGCAAAATCAGTCTTAAGGCTGAATACAAAACCTGTAGGAAGCATTGAGATGGCTTTTTATTAGATTTTGTGGATAGTTTTGATATATAAAACATTGGTTTAGCCGTTAAATTTGTAAAAAACAAAATTTGTGAAATGTGGATTATTTAAAGAAAATTTCGAATATTTACAATTGGTCCATTAATTTGTTGCTCCTTTAAATATCTTAAGATTTTTAATCACTCCAATTTTTTCTTCATTTTCTCTTCGGTCCTAATCATTTTTTTTTTTGGGTTATTTTTCGCTCCTTACCCGTTTTTCCTGTTGTTGGTCCTTTATGTTTTGTGTTTCACCTACATTTAATGTGACATGTCTAGGTTTTATACTTTTATTCTCTCAGCGATATGGGGTTCAATGGTCATCAGATATAATCTCAAATTAAGTTATGGTTTCAAAATTAGGTTTTGGGTTTGACACCTCCAACCTTCACCTCTTATCATTTATTATGTTAATTTGGCAAAGAGTAGGACTATTTTTATATTATTACATTTGTCTATCTCTCTACATGCAGGATGAGGCTGCACCTAAAAGATGATATTTGTTAGCTTGAAATACATTGTTAGTCTATTCCTTAAAAGATTAAGCTTTTTAGGAATTCAGTACGTAATTGTCTTACAATATATAATCTCCATGCATGTGCATGTAATTAACTGACCAACAACACTTATTAATATACCTTGCAAATAAACAAGTTGATTGTACTAGCTAGGACTCTGTGAATTTCAACTAGCACTCTATGTCTCATGTTGATTCAAATTAATTCTTGGCTTGTGCTAGGACCTTTTCATTGGAGGCACCATTTCCTCAACAGAGTCAATGCAATGGACAATAGCCGAGCTCATCAACCATCCTGATGAATTCAACAAGGTCAGAGCAGAGATAAAATCAGTCGTAGGTAATACCAGATTGGTTGAGGAAACAGATCTCCCCAATCTCCCTCACTTACAAGCAGTTGTGAAGGAAGCATTGAGATTATACCCTCCATCTCCTTTGGTCATGAGAAAATGCCGTCAAAATTGTAAAATCAAAGGCTATGACATACCCCAAGGAATTACAGTGGCAATCAATGTTCATGCAATTATGAGAGATCCAGAAATATGGGACAATCCCAATCAATTTCGCCCGGAGAGGTTCTTGGTTTCCTCTAATGAACATGACAGTGATAGTATAGAGTATGACCAAAGTCAAACAAGGGAACATAGCTTCGATTATGCTCCGTTTGGCGGCGGAAGGAGGCGGTGCCCCGGCTCAGCGGTGGCGCTCAACCTGGTGAACACTGCAGTTGCAGCCATGGTTCAATGCTTTGATTGGAAAGTTGGGGAACATGGAGAAGATGGTAAGGTTAATATGGAGATTGGAGCTGGCATAAGTTTCCCAATGGCTCACCCACTTAAATTACTTCCTATCATTCACACCAACCCATTTGTCTCTTCAATATAGTTTTCTCAAATATATACGACTGCTTAGAAGTGGTGTGTTCACTTCATGTCATATATATGCTACTTAAATAATTCTGCCATCGTACTCTTCAAGATTTAACTATGTCAAGAATTTCCAAAAAGATTGGACTGGACTGGCCTGGATTAGCTTACGAGAAATTATTCTGTATAACCGCTATATATATATTGATACGTGGTATAACCAGTCTATTTGTTATAATATGAGTGGATGTTATTAATACTATACCCTATTAATATAAATATATCGTCCAGTAATACCCTTACACGTTGAATTAGTTATATCACGTAGCGGTATATCGGTTATACCCTATAATTTTTCCTAACTTACACAACTACACATTTACGTTGCCAAAGTTTTGTGGTTGCCTCCAGCTTTAATACCCAATCAGTCCATTATTTATGCCGTGTATAATGATATATATGGGCTTATATTAATTATAGCAATTGTACGCCGACTTTACCACAATTTTCACTTAGCCCGCAAAGTTTGTGTTTTTACAATTTTTTGGTCCACAAACTTTCTACAGTACATACTTAAATTTATTTTGTCAACGAGTTATGTGCATATATATATTTGACAGTATCTTAAATAAAATTGACTGAATAATCTTAAATATATAACGTGAGAAAATTTGTGGACCATAGAATCAGAAACAAGAGTTTGCATACTCAAGTGGAAATTGTGGTTAATTAATAATTATGTTGTGTCTTGTATATGAAAGAATGAGTGTTTTCAATTACTAAACGAGTGCAAGCTAGATGGCTTTGAAAATCATCATTCTACCATCTATTAATCATCTTTAACGTAAATAATCTACCAAAAGTCCAGTTACATTCAAATCTCTCATTCTCACAAAAAAACACAAAGAGAAAAAAGTTTGAAATTCTTACATTGTAACCAATTTGTGACACCCTCAAAACGAAAAGAAATAGCTACTAGCGAGTGGAGGTAAATCTGTGCTGTGCACAAAGAAGATAGAGCCAAACAAGGTGGCTTGGAATAGGCTGTTTAGCTAGTGGGGGTAAATTCGTCGTTGGTGATTAAAGGTGATACCAGCCTTAACAATCCTCTCCTTACGTCTCGTCTCATAGTGCTGTACAAACAATCACTAGCTAGGATGTACTAAAATTTGAATGAATAAATGTACTGTTAATTTGAAAAAATTTTTCATTTATGACTCATGCATACACTTAATTCAATGTTACAGTACACACTTATTAGAATCATGGCTTATTATCGATTTACCACCCAAAACTGTAACTCATTCCCACTTTACCACCTGAAAGTTTTTTTGTCCCAGATTACCACCTGTAACTTACATTCGTATCCCATTTTACCTTGTTCCGTCAATAATTCCGTTAATGCTGACGTGGCGCGCAGGATGTGCGCCACGTGTCATATCTTTTTTTGTATTTTTGATTTTTTTGATTTTTCTATTTTTATAAACTTTGAAAATTAATTAAAAATAGCTCCGAACTTAGAAAAATACAAGGAAAATTCCTACTGACTTCTCTTGACTAGTACTAATTTACTATGGGGTCAAAATGCCAATTTTCCCTCTAAAAATTTCCAAAAAATTTGGAAAGTCCAAATTTATTTCTAGAAAATTAAAATACTCTAGACTATTTGGAAATTCATAGAATAATCTCCCGAACTCCAAAAAATATGAGGTCTGTACCGTTAGTCTTCTAAAAACTAACAATACCTTTCTCGTGAACACTTGCTACCCAAAAGACCTCTCGGTCTTAGAGAAAAATAAAATTCCCTATAAAATAAATTTTAGAAAAATTCTAGAATTTCTGTAAAGTCTCGAAATAATTCTCTAAAATAGGCTTTTGGTAATTTTTCAAAATATTTTTGAGAATTTGTCCAAGAGTTTACGAAAATTCTAGAATTTATTTAATAGAGGAAAATTTATTTTAATTTTTTTAGAAATGAATTTGGACTTTCTAATTTTTTTGGAAATTTTTAGAGGGCAAATTGGTAATTTAACCTTATAGTAAATTAGTGCTAGTCAAGACAAGTCCGTAGGAATTTTTTCGTGTATTTTCCTGAGTTCATAGCTATTTTTAATTAATTTTCAAAGTTTATAAAAATAAAAAAATAAAAAAAAATGCGAAAAAAAAAGATGTGACACGTAGTGCACATCTAGCGCGCCATGTCAGCATTAACGGCCAGATCGTCAGCATTAACGGAATTGTTAACGTTATAAGGTAAAATGGGACACGGATGTAAGTTACAGGTGGTAATCTGAGACAAAAAAACTTTCAGGTGGTAAAGTGGAAATGAGTTACAGTTTTGGGTGGTAAAATCGATAATTAAACCTAGAATCATAAACATAATCATATGTATTTTAGTACAAATTAAGTATATATCACATCATATTCACTTTTTTGGATCAAACATAACTCTTTGATTAAAGAACAGCGAAAGTACAAGTCAAAACCACATTACTAAACAAACGACAAAATAGCAGAAAACATAAAAAAACCTCTCCTTACCACTAAGATCCCACATAACCAATCATCTCTCATGCATCCTAAGCTTAACAAAGTTAAATATATCAAATATAAACCTTCTCCACCGTTAAAGAGATAATAAAAATATCCAATAAGGCTAAATATGTTAAACAAGTATTGAATAACTATTCTTCACAACTGAAACTATGGGTAAAACTAGACATACATATTAGACTCAAATTAAAATAACAGCAATATAAAGACTACAAAAATCGTCAACTTGGATCTAATATAAAGGCAACAACAAGCCAAGCATAACACCATCTTCACCATACAAGCATCGAGCAAACTTCAACCCTTCCATTCCTATGACCTAAGCAAAAGAAAGCAAATAAATCAATTTCTGAACAACAAGAGAAACTAAATGTGAACTATAATAACTTATTAAGCATGTATAACACCACTAAAACTGCATAACCATTCCTATAACCTAAACAAAAAGAGAGTAAATCAATCCATGAATTTCTAAACAACAAAAGCAACTCAAAGTGAAAAAAAGTAAGCTTTAAGCATGTATACTACTACTGTAACTACATAATACTGTAATTCATACAAATGGAAAGGAAAACATGAATAATATTTACTATATTCAAAAAGTACTCCAAACAGTACATTATACCTAAACAATAAGAATGAAAATTAAATCAAATGCACAAAATACTCAACAAAAATTCAAATCCAAAACTACACTAAAACAGAAAATCAACATGCAAATCAATTAAACAACTTAAATTCAATCGAAAATGATAGAATTAGAGCATCCAATCCAAAACCAATTGGCAATGGGTGGAGAAGCCCAAGACTTATAAGCACATATGCTAAACCTTAATTTTCCGATGTGGGACATTGCTCCACATTACTCTCAACACGCCCCCGCACGTGTGGCGAGATTTTGAGCCTTACACGTGAACAAATTGTATTGGTGACGTGGGAGCACGTGTGGCCGTTGGGCCTTACACGCGAATAACCTAGCTCTGATACCATGATAGAATTAGAGCATCCAACCCAAAACCAATTGGCAATGGGTGGAGAGGCCCAAGACTTATAAGCACATATGCTAAACCTTAATTTCTCTAATTCTATCATGGTATCAGAGCTTGGTTATCCGCGTGTAAGGCCCAACGGCCACACATGCTCCCACGTCACCCAATACAATTTGTTCACGTATAAGGCTCAAAATATCGCCACACGTGCGGGGGCGTGTTGAGAGTAATGTTGAGCAATGTCCCACATCGGAAAACTAGAGCTTAACATATGTGTTTATAAGTCTTGGGCCTCTCCACCCATTGCCAATTGGTTTTGGGTTGGATGCTCTAATTCTATCAGAAAACACATATAAATCTAACCAAAACATAAATCAAACCTGGAGATGCAACTTCAACATGAAAATTAATTAAATAACTCAAATTCAATCGAAAATACCTATAAATCTAACCAAAACAAAAATCAGAGCTGGAGATGCAACTTCAAACAAATATTGAAATATGAAATTTAATCCAAAAGCAAAAATTGAAAACAAAGCAAAAAAAAAAAAAATAAACATCAAATCAAAAGCAAATGAACCTTGAAACTAGCAATTGATAAACAACAAGAAGATCGAACCAGATCCAAAACCAAAATTGAATTTAGAGAAGCGTGAGAAGTGAAATCGAGAAAAGAGAAGCAAGAGCAAACTGAAACAAAAAAAAATAAAAAATTTGTAAAACTACAACTCTTAGTACCGGTCAGCTGGAAAGTAGACAATGATACCTAGAGTCAACTTGAAATCAAATGCAGTGACTAATTTTTAATAAAGTGACCTAATTGTTACAATCATGGTATTACAAGTTAAAAACAATAACTAGTAGATAGCCTAGGGTAATTAATTCATTTAATATATGCCCTTTTTCTTGCTATATATATTCTCATTCTAGAGAATTAATCAACAAACCTAAGGAAGATCATGTTCTTTCAAATTTTATCATTCAAACCTGCCACGTGCTGCATCAAGAATTCCTTAGAAGATATTGCTTATGAGAGTTTTAACTTTGTTGGTGATGATTCTTTTCTTTTGGAGAGTACTGAGAAAATTAAATTAAAACAACGTACATATTGGGAGACTAATTTTTGGGAATGATAAGATCAACATCGAGTTATTTTTTGCTCCAAGGAAGAAGGTCCGAATTTGAGGGTGAATTCTTTCCAACCCAAGTGGGGCGCATTGGCATTAACTCCAATGAAACGACAAGGTTGAATAAAAGAAAGAGTTTGGAGATCATGGCGTGTTAGATTCAAGAAAAAAGGTGTAAAAGATGTGCAAAGCAGTTGGGGATTCATCTCTGGGTGAGATTGATCTCATAGCAAGGTGTCAAATTCCTGTTGTCGGATCATTTCCACTTAAGTGCGATCGATCCCACATCTTCCGGCTGAGTTTTTGGGACTTTCCTTATGTGTTTTACCCTTTATTTTACTTCAAGACTTTCCTTTAATTTTTTCTAGTCAAATTAGAATTTGAAATAATTACCCATAACTACACATTTCCTATGTTTTTTAACTTGTAGTACCACTATTATTAATATATAATAATTAGGTTAGTTTTATTAACAATTAGGTTAGTTTGACTGCATGGGCTTTAGTTGACTGCAGCTTGACTGCAGCTGAGTGGGCTGCTTAGCAGCTGCGTGTGTTAAGTGATGCCAATTTTACAATTTTACCCTTATGACAGTTTTTAGTTATTTTTAACTTATCTGCTTCGACAATTTTACTCGCAGTTGAAATCTGTTTGCACTCGTTTCTCTCTTTCGATTTTGCTCTAGTCCGATCTTCGTCTGGTCCGATCTTCATCTGGTTCGATCTTCCTCTCGTTCGATCTTCATACGGTTTGATCTTGTTGTTCTTGATCAATTGCTAGTTTTACGGTTCGTATGCTATTGATTTTGATGCTAGTTTTGATTTTTTGTTTTGTTTAAATTTATAGGTATTTTTCGATTGCAGTTGAGTTTGTTTAATTGATTTTCATGTTGATTTTCAGTTTAGGTATAGTTTTTGTTTTTGAATTTGATTTTTGTTGACAGTATTATGTAGTTTTGGATTTTGAATTTGATTTTTATTGACAGTATTATGTAGTTTTGGATTTGCATGTTGATTTTTGTGTTAGGTATAGTGTTGATTTTGAATTTGTTAATAATTTATGTAGTTTCAGTAGCATACGTGCTTAATAGCTTGCTTTTATTCACTTTTTTGTTGAATTTTAATTTAGTAATATTATGCAGTTTCAGTTCTGCAGATAGGTTGCTTTTATTGACTTTTAATAGTTTTTGTCTTTGTTTGTTTAGGTTATAGGAATGGTTATGTAGTTTTTGTTGCAGTTGTTAATAATTTGATTCATTTTGCTCTGTTTTTGTTTAGGTTATGGCAATGGAAGGTTTTAAGTTTGCTAGATGCACATATGGCGATGATGGTGTTATGCTTGGTTTGCTGGAGAGTACTACGTATATGGGACTGTGCCTTGAGTTGTGTTCCAGATTTAAGAAACTCAAGCCTGATCGGTTTGAGTTGAGGTATTCTTTTTGTGACCATAAGATGATTAAATTGGAGTCTGATTTGGACATTCGAATTATGTTGACTGTGTTTGGTCTGATGAATACTAGTATTGTTGATATTTCAATCAATGATAAAATCGATTTAGATGCTCTTGTTGTTGATAAAAATTGCTCGTCATCTTCATCGAATAAGAGTATGGTTGTTGATGGTAGTTTTGATGAGAGTGATTATTTAGGCAAATTTGGTTCTGGTGAGGTTCGTCGGTATCTCTCTACTGACTGGGAGGGCTATATCTGTGAGATTGGCCAAAAATTTGAAGGAGGTGCTATAGAATTTCGTGAGAAGCTAATCAAATATGCTATTGAGTGCGGTTTCCGATTTGTATATGTTAGGAATGACAAAAAGAGGGTCTCTGCTGTGTGTTTCAAGAAGGAATCAGATGGTTGTGATTGGTCTGTGTATGCTTCTACATCTGCTCTGAATGGTTTCTTTTATATTAGAAAGTTAAATAATGTTCATACATGTACTGGATTGGTTCGGGAGCAAAAGAACAAGCTACTTGGAGGTCGTATTGTGTCTAGTTTGCTGAAAGAACAGGTTCAAGCTAATCCATCAATTAGGCCAATCGACATTATGAAGGATTTCAAGCAGAATTATGGTTTAGATATTTCCTACTACACAGCTTGGCATGGCAAGGACTTTGCTCAGCGTGCTGTTCTTGGTGATGAAGGTGACTCTTATAAGAACCTTAGTTGGTATGTTGATGCGTTGAAGTTGGCAAATGAAGGGTCTGTGATTGATCTTGAATGCAATGATGAGACTTGTCGTTTTGAGCGCTTGTTTGTTTGTTTCAAGGCTTGTATTGATGGCTTTTTATTCCTTCGACCTATGTTGTTTATTGATGCAACTTTCATAAAGAATAAGTATAAGGGACAGATGCTTACTGCATCTGCAAAGAATGGAAATCAAGGTATCTTAATGATTTTTTTGTTTTTGTTGCTTACTGCATCAGCTTTTTGATGTTTTGTGAATTATTTCTTATATGTGTAGTTTCAGTTTTTGATTACTAATATGTTTTTTGATTTTTGGGTCTATGTAGAGATATTCATTTATGCTTTTGCTGTTGTTGATTCTGAGAATGAGGCTAACTGGAGTTGGTTCCTACAAAAGATTCGTGGCATTATAGAACCACAAGGTAGGACAGTGACATTTATATCAGATCGCCACAAAGGACTTCTGCAAGGTGTTCCAAAGGTTTTCCCTCTTTCTCCACATGGATATTGTCTGTATCACTTGAAGAACAACCTACGTGGAAGGTACCCTGGGACTTATGGTAAAATGGTTAAGGAGAAGGTTGTGCATCTGTTCACTCAGCTTGCATATGCTCCTACTGCATCTGCTTATGAGGAGAAGCTGGCTGAATTGTTGGTTGAGGGTGAGAAACAAGTTACAGAGTTTTTGGGTGAACTTCCAAAAGAGAATTTTGCAAATGCCTATTTTCCTGGGAGACGATATGGGGAGCTGAGCAATTCCCTTTCGGAATCATTGAATAATATGATTAAGAACATTCGCTTGTTGCCTATTTGTGAATTGGTTGATGCAATGAGGCACAAGATGATGGTAATGATGTCTGAAAAGAGGGATACTTCGACAAGGTGGCATACTATACTTTGTCCAAGAATTGAGGATGAAATGAATTTGGAATTAAAAAAAGGAAGGCATTGGAAGGTTTCGAGGTCTAGTCCTACTGTTTTTGAAGTTGCTGCTGATTATTCATTTGTGGTTGATCTTGAAAGATGTTTATGCTCTTGTCGTCAATGGCAGCTCAAAGGGTTTCCATGTATTCATGCAATGAGGGCAATTCAAAGCTGTGGTGCTTCAATTTATGACTTTGTTGAAAACTTTTGGAAGGTTAATTACTATAGAGCTGCATACCAGAGTGCAATTTGGCCTGTGTCAACAGTTGAGAAGCCTGATGGGTCGCCTCAGGTGCTTGTGCTACCACCTCGTACAAAGAAGCAAGCTGGGAGACCGAAGGTCAGTAGGGTGTTATCGATAGGTGAAGTTCCAAAGCGGCAAATGAAGTGCAAGCGCTGTGGTCAATATGGAAGGCATAATCAGAAGACATGCACTGCTATTATTGGATAATCATAATGAAGATTGGTTGATAGAGTTTACTGTAGTTAGCAATTTGATAGAGTTTACAGTTAACAATTTTATAGATTTTAGTGTCTTGACATGAAAATATCATGCAATTTGAGTGGATCATTAAAGATTTAATAGATTTAAACTTTCTTGATTTTTCTATTATATTTGGATGCAAGTTGCCGAGTTTTGTTGCCTTTATATTGCTGTTATTGTCCTTGGATTTTAATAGAGTCCGTTAATATGTATGTTCACTTTACCTGCAGTTTCAGTTTTGCCCGCAGTTTCAGTTTTCCCCGCAGTTTCAGTTTTCCCCGCAGTTTCAGATGCTTTTTTGACATACTTGGCCTTTTTCGGGTTTTAACTTGTTTCTTTTAGTTTTACCTGCAGTTTCAGTTTTCCCCGCAGTTTCAGTTTGACCCGCAGTTTCAGC
This sequence comes from Dryas octopetala, assembly GCF_963921425.1. Taxonomy (NCBI): domain Eukaryota; kingdom Viridiplantae; phylum Streptophyta; class Magnoliopsida; order Rosales; family Rosaceae; genus Dryas; species Dryas octopetala. Next base: position 27,472,201 of record NC_141368.1, on the reverse strand, counting down.
TTTGCCCGCAGTTTCAGATGCTTTTTGACATACTTGGCCTTTTTCGGTTTTTAACTTGTTTCTTTTGTATTGAGAAGGTTTATATGTGATACATTTTGCAAATGATTAGCCTGTTATATTAGGCTTTTCCTTGACCTAGTTTGAGTTTAAAATGACCTTTTAGTTGGAGTAGCAATATAGGTTGTAGTTTCATATTAAATAATTTGAAATAGGTTTCAAATTAAAAGAATTCTAAATAGAAACAAATAAGCTAAAATTATCACTTTAATTATCAAATGTATCATCTTTTCACACCTGAAATGCTTAATACAAAAAGTAATTTTAATCATAACTAATTTCCGAAAATACATGAAACTGCTAATTTCTGAAAATACATGAAACTGCTGTATCTAAAGCTATATCATGTGTGTACATTTTGAAGCCAAAATCCTCTATGAAGCATGAGACGGTCAATGATATGTGCACGGAACTTGTAAATGTCATTCTTGTTAAATTTCTGCATAATGTCATCTCCCCTTGCAAGCTGTCTTGTAAAGTACAAAACAAATATGCCACAATCATTTCTGCAAAAAGAATTTAGTTATGTTATATTAAGAATTTCTGCAAATAGATCAAATTGATTTCAAGAGAGGTAAGTTACTTACGAATCATCCTTTTGTTGCGGGCATTGTTGACTATTCTCGATTGGAAAGGTGCATGGACTGCAGGTGATGTATTGTGCTGTGAGATATTGACCCTTTGTCAATGGCCTTCTTGTCAGCATGTATTGTCCTGTGTTGAAATTTCCTGTTTTTAGCATCCTTTCTGCACAATGCTTTTGGTCTTGCAACCACTTTTCGACTTCTCCTTTCTGCATGTTACAATATAAAATAAAAAGAGAATTTGATCATAGGATGTCAAATATGATGCAGTTACAATACAAAATAAAAAGAGGATTTGAAAATAGGATAGTGCATCACCAATGTCGTGGCTATATCATAGTATTTATCCTTATGGTGCACACTTCGTGGTCTGATCGAGTTGTAATGAGTCCATTTTCCTTCAAGCTTGTCGAAAACCAGTAAAGAGTAGTGGTCGACACTGTGTATTGGAAAGAAAATCTTCTGTGCAGTTCCTAGATTCTCAAATACCTTCTCATGCAGTTGACTTTGTATTGAGTGTGTGTGTCCACCCACTATGTATTCCTGCGTTCATATGCAGTTTCAAAATAAGGATAGATTACAAGTATGCATATTGAAAGTAATAAACTTGTTTTACTTGTACTTACATGTATGTAAGTGCCTAAGTACAAATTCTGCTGCATGTTTGGATCGTCCAACTCATCTCCCCGCAGTATGTCATAGTATGCATCAATGATCTAGAAGTATCTGGTTAGTTTATTTTTGACAAGTTATATAAAATCAGTATAAAAAATTGTGTATATACCTGATATGACACTGCAGTATCAAGAAGCACATCTACAATGTCAGGTGGAAAGAGTGTAGTACGTGTTGATACCCAGAAGTATGCTCTGTATGTATTATGATTATATTAGAATAATTTTTTATATGGATATCATAAACACATGTTTTGTTCAAGTTGAATTATAAATTTACTTACCATTGCGGTCCCTCTTTCCAATATTTTTGAATGTCTTGCTTTCCATCTTTTGATAGAAATTTGAAAACCTTGAGCTTTTGCCACACTAGTTTTTTGGGGATTGTTGGATCGTTCTGTGTGTTGGTCTTTTGCTCTTCTTCCTTGTCACTTAGAGAAATATACTCAGATTCTTGAATGGATTTGTGTTCTTCATTTCTTTCCATTTTTCTTCTTTTTTCTGGAGGGTTGTTTTCAGCATCATGATCTTTTTGTGATGTTGATTCTTTTTTCTGCAGGCTTCTTGTTCTTGATGGCTGGTCTTTTTTAGCCTCATTTTGTTTGTCCTCTTCAGCTTGCCGTTGAGACTTTACTGTTGCCTTTTCTTCTTTCTGCTTTCTCATTTCATCACATTCTTTTTCCTTTTCCTCATTCAGTTTTCTCAGTCTTTCAAGCTGCTTATCTTTCAGTTTATTTGCTAGCTTGTATGACTTGACTTTGCCCTGCATCTTCATATATTTTCCCCACAGATTCTTGTACCTTTTTCTTTTCTCTCTAAGCTTCTTCTTGGTCCTTTCACACTTGTAGAATAGCTTTGTGGAGAACTTGTTTTTCCTTATGCAAGATTCTATAGCAGATGACAGCATATCTTTCAATGTGGCCATCCTTCCTTTCCACATGTACACTGCTTCATGATTTTTGCAAATTTGTTCTTGTGTATTGTCCATCTCCTCTTGTAACTGCTCGGGTATAGATCCCACAATGTCATCAAAGATTCTATCCCAAGGTACGTTTGTTTCTTGGCTGTAATACTTTTCCCATTCAGTTTTTCCTGACTCTTGTTGGTTGCCATCTGGGATTTGACCATCACTTACTTTGTCTGCTTCTTTTTCTTCATCATGTGCACTTGTTGCTTGCCGACCATCATGAGGCATGTTATCTTGAACTTCCGATTTGGTTGGTCTTGTATCACTTGCAGTTTCGGTTGCAGTTTCAGTTGTATCCTTTCCTTCATCTGTGATCACCAATACAAATAAATATGAATAAATACAAAATATGAAGCAGGTTGAATAAATACTGTGAAAAAAAATAACAAACCAAACAACTCATTTAAGATACCTTGATTTCCTTGATTTGTGTTAGGAGTCTGGTCAAATGAAGGTAGGTTGGTGCAAGTCTTGTCAAATGATACAAGGTTGATGGGAGTCTGGTCAAATAAAGGCAATTTGATGGAAGTCTTGTCAAATGAAAGAAGGCTGATGGGAGTCTGGTCAAATGAAGGCTGTTGAACTTCTTCCATTCGAGCACTTGTCAGGTCAGCTTCAGTTTCGCTGAGATTGAGTTGTTGAGTTTCCATTTGACTCAGATTGAGTTGCTCAGTTGCAGTTTCACTTAATGAAAGAATGACTGTTGCAGCTGAATATGAAGCACATGTTGGACTCTGTTGGGGTGGCAGAGGTTGTGTCTCTGGAGGTGGTTGAGCTTGAGTCTCTTCGTTGAATGTAGTTGACTCAGGTTGTGTCAGTGGAGGAGACTGAGGTTTTGTTGCTTGAGTTGTGATATCTTCAATGAATGGAGGTGACTGAGGTGCTTGAGCTTGAATTCTTGCAATGATTGAAGTTGCTTGAGGTGTGTCAAATTGATCCTCTCGAGTTTCTTCAGTTTGGTTTTCTGGAGGGGTCTGAAACTGTGTTAGTTGAGTGTGTTCAGTTTGTGCCTCATCATGACTTTGAGCTTCTGTTTGTTCTTCTTCTTGCTCCTGACTTGCAGCAAAATCAAAGTATTCATGATCTGTGTTTTCATAGCATGGTTCAGGATCATGCACCTCAATAATGGCTAGATTCTGAGTTTGTGTCTCTGTCTCCTCTTCCTCTGCACTCTCTTGTTGCTCTTCCGTTTCTTGCTCACATTCTTCATTTTCAGACTCTTGTTCTTCCTCTTCAGTGTCAATTAGTTTTCTCTTTGCACTCCAAGCTTTTGGCTGTGATTGAAAATCACTGTCATAAACCTCTTCCATTTGTTGGTCCAGTTGTTCATCATCATCATCATCATCGTCTGATTGTTGTATCTGTTTAATTATATAAAGAAAGAATAAGATAAGTAGTAATGCATTTTTGTTTTGTTTTGTTTCAGGTACAAATTAATATAAGTTTACCTCAATTTCATCATTCTCCATTGATGCCAGTTTCTCTGCGAGGGTTCCAAGGCACCACTTTGCTACAGGTATTGTTTCATCCCCCCTCCCTTTTATTGGTTTAATGAGGTTTGTTCTCTCACATATCCAATACTGTCAAAATCGAAGTAATTGTTAATACATATTGAAATTCAAAGTTTGAATTATTGTAAACTTTAGTTTGAGTGTCTCTTTTCATACCAGTATTATGACTGAACATCCAGCAATTGCAGTTGTTTTGTCTCCCTCCCTTGGTCTCTGCATGGAGTTGATTAGGTAGTCTTTGATTCCTTCTGCCCATTTGTAGTTTCTAATTCTATTCAAGTCTTCACAGCATTGTATCAACGTCCATGAAGCTGACGAACTTGAATTCCCAAAGAAACTCGTACATATGAGGTGGAGACATGTAAGTATTGCATAATCTCTTGCCCCATCTTCTGTATTTTCATCAATTGTGTGCTCCATAGATCTCTCTATATTTGTCTTCATCACTCTGTCACAAGATATGAAGTACTTTTCAACAAATTTGGACTTATGTCTTCTTGCTCCTTTTGTTTTGGGTATTTCATTTCTCTCTTTTCCTGTGGTTGGGATTCCCAAGATATTTGCCACATCTTTTGTTTTAATTGTTGCAAATTTGTCTCCAAATTTGAACTTTTTTCTGTTTCGATCAAAGCACTTTATCATTCTTGTGATCAGCCAGTCTGATTTCTTGCAGTCTTCCTCTCCCACAAGTCCATCCATGTAAGCCTTTATCAGGTTCCAAAAAGGGGTTTTCTTCAGCTGTTCTTGGACATCATTTCTTTCTCTAATTTTTTCCATGTGCCTGCTCATTAGTTTCTGAAACGCAGTCAGGTTTGATCTGTACTGGACATAATCTGGATTTTGGCTTCTTGGTACTTTGTGTGGCTTTTTGTTTTGCTCCTTTTTGATTTCTGTTTCTTGTTTGCTCTCTTGTTTCTTTCCTGGCCTCTTCTTTGCATATTTCTTTGTTTGACTTGGAGGTTGTTCGGCCTGAGTTTGTCCCTCCTGACTTTGGTCATTTTTCTTGAGTTTCTGTAGTCTTGGTGATGACCTTGTTCCCTTCCTTTCTATAGGTACTTTTTTTCTTGCTCCAATTTTGAACTTTCGTTTTGTTGGACTCTCATTTGATTTTGTCATCTGCATAGGAATAGTAAAGAGAAAGTTAATTGAAACTGCAACATTTTGAATTGAAACTGCAACATTTTTGACTGAAACTGCAACATTTTTCAACTGAAACTGCAGAGTATACCACAAATTGAAACTATAACATATTATTCTACAAATTGACCTTTCTTGTTATTAATGAAACTGCAACATTTTTCAACTGAAACTGCAGAGTATACCACAAATTGAAACTAGAATTAATTATCCTAGGCTACCATTATTGAAACTGCAACATTTTTGAATTGAAACTGCAACATTTTTCAACTGAAACTGCAGAGCATACCACAAATTGAAACTATAACATATTATTCTACAAATTGACCTTTCTTGTTATTAATGAAACTGCAACATTTTGAATTGAAACTGCAGAGTATACCACAAATTGAAACTAGAATTAATTATCCTAGGCTACCATTATTGAAACTGCAACATTTTTGAATTGAAACTGCAACATTTTTGACTGAAACTGCAACATTTTTCAACTGAAACTGCAGAGTATACCACAAATTGAAACTATAACATATTATTCTACAAATTGACCTTTCTTGTTATTAATGAAACTGCAACATTTTGAATTGAAACTGCAGAGTATACCACAAATTGAATTGGGTTTTTTTTCTGAAACTGCAACTGCAGTGTACGAAATGACAGAGATCAAAATGCAAACAAAAATGCTGTTATTCTAAAACATAGAATGGTGTAGTTAAGGGATTAGGGCTTACCTTTCTGCAGATTCAGTGGAGAAGACGAACAGTTGCTTTTGGTGTTCTTGATTTTTAGGTTTTCTGAAACTGCAACAGCAGTGTTCGAAGTGACAGAGATCAAAATGCAAACAAAAATGCTGTTATTCTAAAACATAGAATGGTGTAGTTAAGGGATTAGGGCTTACCTTTCTGCAGATTCAGTGGAGAAGACGAATAGTTGCTCTGGTGTTCTTGATTTTTACTTCATGAATTTTTTGTGTTCTGATGACGTGATGACGTGATATCGGAACAGTTTGCAACTTTGCATTCAGTTATTTGGAAGAGGCGGTTTCTGTAATAAGGTGGGCCTTGTAAAGTTTGGTTGGGCCTTGTAAAGGTGGACCTTGTTGTTTTGGCGTGTTGCAGTTGGGAGGACACGGCAGGAATTTTAGATTTTTGTTATCCCTATTTTCGTCAAAACATTGCGCCTGGCAGATGGGCTTTACTGTGGCGCGGGGATGTAGTGGGCGTGGTGTCCGCAAAACAATATTAGCATTGTGGTAGTTGGCCCGCAAAGAAAGAAAGGGGCTTTAGGTAGTTTTGATTAATTATTTGTGGTATCAGTACCTGCATGTTAAGGCACTCTTAGAATTTTTATTTTCCATGTTTTGGAAGTTTTTTCTTGCAAGTAAATACTTTCCTTTAATTTTTTTTTCTTAGTCAGTTAGGTTTGTTTTTTTACCTAGTTGAATAAGGTTTAGCTTTCTAGTTTCTATATAAACCTAAAATGTGGAATGTAATAGGAGGCTTGTTTGATGATTAATCTTGTTTCACTTTTGGGAGACCCTACATTATATATATCACTAGATCCAGATTATAAATGTAACTAATGTATCCCAACCCCCTTTAAGAAAATTCTAATGATAGTGAAATTGCTTATGCTTTATTCTTATGAAGGTGTGAGAAAAGATAAAACTGATTATGAAGAAAAAATTTTGTTTGAAACTCATGTAGTTAATCTCTTTCTTTAGGTTAACTCGAGAAAAAGAAATGAAATATATTTTGAGAGAGAGTTTCTCTTCTTTCCCTATTGTTTAGATAGATTAAGGATTTATCATTTTAGTAGATCGATGCCCTTTTTTTTTTTTTGCCTAATTAACCCCATTTGACTCACATTAGGACATGAATTGACCCATATGCCCCTCCACGTGGACAAAACTTAATGTCCGTTTGAGGTGTTTTGACGGAATGGACCAACGTGGCACACATCAGTTAATTCGCAGATGCGCTTGGCACGTACTTTAAAAAATTTGTGAACCAACACAGAGCTTATGAAATAATAAGTGGACTAATTGTGTAATTACCTCTTTAACTAATTAATTGTTGGTCTAGTGGTATTTCTTGAGTTATTTACCCTTACACCACTTGAGATTTATCATCTTTTCACATATACCCTTTGAGATTTCAAAAATTACACATACACACTTGAGTTTTCAAAAATTACACATAACCCCCTGTAAGAGAAAATAATAAATAAACAATGAAGAAAATATTTGTATTGAAGTTGGACCTTACACCTTGAGTAATCTTATTAGGCCATTCCACCCCCTTAGCATCATTTTTGCATACATTCTCATCATTTTTCGTCTCATTGTAGGGAGTGATGTTCAACAGTTTTGAAACCTTAGGAGATGCATATATAATTTTTGAAATCTTAGAGAGTGTATGTGAAAAAACGATAAACCTCACTCGGCATTTCTCTCCACAATAGTGAGATGTCTCAAGTTTAAATATCCCCATCGCCATATATATATATATATATATATATATATAAGAAAAATACAACTATTGCCATATATATATATATATATATATATATATAAGAAAAATACAACTATTCTCCCATCTTTCTTCATCTATGACCTATGTACAATAGTCAAATCAAGAACAAGTACATCTTTAGAACATTAGCAGATCTTCAAGTGTTCGAAAACAAATGTAAAAGAAACTTGGAAATAGAAATTATGTATTCATGCATATCTCTTTAGGAAAACAATTTATGCTAAAGTGTTTGTTTTTGTTTTGGTAAATTCTAGATTTGTTTTTTCCTGATATGTGGTTTCTTGAGAAGAATATTTATTCCAGAAGATGGGGGGCTAAAATAACTCAAAGTATCAGGAAATGTGGCCTCTCGTGACTTTAAGGTTTGAAGAAACAATAGCACCTTGCTAAACTCTCAGAACAGAGGTGGAGGTAAACAGAGCATGATACCCATTGTGAGTCTTGTGACATTCTCATCTACAAAACAAAATGCTTGATAGGAGACAACCAAGTGCACTGTGTAACTTTTTTATTCTCCTTCATTGCTAGTTGTTTCACTTCCTTACATAGTATTTAACTCTAGTTCTATTACAAAATACCTACTCAAACTGTAGAAAACTGAAAACTCCATCATAGAATGTTGTATCAATTACTTCAAAAGCAATTCATTTATCAAAAATAAAACTCAACAAAATAGTCAAATACAACATTGTTCCACGACCAACTCGAACTCATTTTCTCATAAGGCACTCTATTGTTTTCGTTTTTGTCTAGTTTCAGGTATATGGCTGACTCTGTGCTTATGTCTAATTGAAAGAAATCTATACTATTTCAGCCATTGAATGCTGCTAAAATCAGAAAAATGTGTGAATGTTAAATACAGGCAAGTACATGTCAATTTTATCACATCACTGTATGAGTCCCAGACTTCTATGCCAATCATCTACCAACAGCTTTTTACAAGAGGGTGTAAACCTGATTTCCCGGTCTACCACGAGCTGTATTACAATTGTCTCCTGAAAGATGGGAAAATGCAAACATGTCAAACAAGGACAAACATGAATGTTAAAATATAAAAGAATTAAAAGCAAAAAAGGGTTTAAAAATTTACTGGATCTATAAACAGCAGCAATCCACGTTACAGTAGGTTAAATGCCTATAATCCTATGAGCAACAGCCATGGCTCACTTCAGGCTCGGGCTCTTGTCCAGGGACAACAATTTTTGTTCCCTTGAGAAGTGAGGAACTCCCTTCTGCTTCATCATTGGCAATGAGGGCCTTCTTTCCGACAATTCTATAAATTTCTGTTAGGACTGTGACGAATGCAGATTCAACATTAGTAGCCTCAAGTGCTGATGCCTCCATAAAGAAGAGGTTCTCCCTTTGGGCAAACTCTTTTGCATCCTCGGAAGGTACAGCTCGAAGCGTGCCCAGATCAGACTTGTTACCTACAAGCATGACGACAATATTGTTGTCAGCATGCCCCCTCAATTCCTCTAACCACTTGGTTGCATGATCAAATGATTGAGGCTTGGTTATGTCATAGACCAGCATTGCCCCCACTGAACCTCTATAGTATGCACTTGTCACAGCCCTGTATCTGAGATCATCACCAGAAGTGAACAGAACAATAACATACATAAGAAGGTGGACTTTGTGGAGAAAAAAGAGTTACGGGAGTTTCCATTTAATATCAGGAAAACTAATTGAACCGCAAGTAAGAAATCATAGGATCTCTCTCTCTCTCTCTCTCTCTCTCTCTTCCTGGAGTCTTCCCCCCTCCCCATCCACACACACTTGCACAAACAGAAACACTACACTAAACAGATTTAATAAGTCAGTTTATAAAAAGAACAGTATCCTTGCATTACACTGTTTTAACAACCATATTGCAGAATAAATCCTTGTGCTTGATAGTTTCCAACCAATCATCTCCTTTCTTCTATAATATGAGAATCTCTGACTAGTTCTAGACAATTTGCTCAAGTTATATCCAAAAGCATGAATAGGATGAACAAAATTATCCTAATTAATTTAGCAGAATTTATTTATTCTGTTAATCTTCATTTTGTAAGACAATAGAACCTTTGACTAGTTCTAGACAGGTTTTCTTGGGGTTGTGCGGCTCGATACAAGCCATGGATGTGGATGGAGTTAATCCCACATCGGAAAGGTAAATCAACAGTCAATGATATATAAGTTGGGGATCAACTACTAATAGGAACGAGGCAATTTGAGATAAAACCCCTTACCTGGATGGGTTCATGGGGCTGGCCCTTACCCTGTGTTGGACCTAAGTGGTTAAGTTGGGGGAAAATCAGTGCTGGCTCAGATTTAGAAGTGGGACCACACTGGTTTGTTGCCCAACATGTTTTGCTCAAGTAATTACCCAAGCATTAGCTGAATCTATTTTATAAGCTAGTCATATTAAGAAGCTTTGCTTCTGTGGCATAATATTTTGTTCAACAGCCATTAGCTTCTTTCTTCCGTCACTAACTAGAAAATTGGTTGTACAAAAAAGGCGGAGATTCACTTCAGCTATACAATTCTAACCTTGTGGCAACATGCCAACATCCACTTCAACCTCTTCCTCTTCCTCTGCCTCAACTTCAATCTTAAGCTTCATTTACATCTTTAAATTGACTGTTACTACTAATTCCATGTCTTATACTTTGGTCCAAATGAAATTCTCTGAAGCATCCCTTCACTATCATGCATCGCTTGGCTCACCTCATTGACCAGCATCCACTTCCCAAGATTTAAATACACCATCATTGATAAATATCAACTTCTATTATCTAATTTAAAAAGAAAAATAAAACGGCTCTATTGTAATACAGTACATGATCAGAAACTCCTGAACTATCACTTATTCTAGATTATCACTATTTACTTATCAAACAATTGTTGTGTGAGACATCTTAAAGAGTGGAATGATGCAAACTCATGTATTATGGCAAGTAACACCTTATCTCGATCTTGCTTCTGAATCAAGTGTTAATGATCAAAAGAGATTAGAAAAAGTGGGATGAGTGGTTTGTTGATAGAAGCAAAGGAAGATTACAATGATAATTTTAAGAGATAATTAGGCTTGGGTTCTTTAGAAAAAAAGTTTTTAGATAGAGACCAGGAGTGTTTTAAAATTTATAAGAAAATTCTTTTAATTCATAATAAAGTCTTTTAATTTATAAGAAATTTTTTTTAATTCATAATAAAGCCCTTCTCTGATTTAAAGGGTATTTCCTCCAATTTCATGGGTATTTCCTCTCCTAGGGTGTAGAGTGGGCTTTGTAGAGGCTGCATGTTAGCGCCCAAAATTCTGGAGTTAAAACCTATCATAAAGCCGTCAAAGAAGAAAAATAAAAGGACTTGATTAAAAACCCTAAATCACTACCGGTATTAGTCTAAGAAAGACTCATAAAATGGACTAAACTCTAAGTCTCCCTAATTTTAATGCATTGTGATTGGCAGAATATACCCTATGCTCAAAAGCCAATTTTTGCATCTATACTTGTCGGGATCATCAACAAAGCAAGGTCCAAATTATGTATAAAAATGCAACATATGTAATACAATAGTTCGTTTTTTGGGCTTCATCATGGGTGTCAATCACTCCACCATTCAGGACCTACTCGTTTTATACAATTCTGTCTAATTGGGAGGCTGTTGTGTGTTAGGACTTAATGCTTATGTGTTTTCTAGGGCTTGTTTTACTATACTATTGTTATATGTAGTGTATGGTCTGTTTAATATCCTAGAGCTTGTTATCTAGGAATTTTTTAAGTTGGTGGACAATTGTCCACTGTATTGTATTTTGTTCTTCTTTATTTTCATTTAATGAAATCATGTTTCACATAAAAAGTATGAAATATATATCAAACAGAGGCGATGCCCAACTAGCTTACTAGCAGGGAAAAAAATCTTGAAACAGCAAAAACAACTATGAAAGGCTTTCATTTTAGAAAGAGAAACAGAGGTGAAACCCAACTGGATTACTCCATTACTGGAGATAAAAAAAACCTTAAAACAATAAAACAACTATGAAAAGGCTTACATGTTACAGAAATTCTAGAACTTATTAAAATCACCACATTTATAACAATACGGATCCTCACCAAAAGGGTAGTTAGGAATTAACAATTGAGTTCCTTCAGCCAACATAGAAACCGAAGTTCACAATCTCTTTCAGTCTCTAGCATCCTCACCAAGATAGGGTCCAATAATAGACTCATCTTCGACGTACCATGACCAGCTTGTGGGGGGTCCCTAAACGGCTCCAAGCCAGTGGGTCAAATAAGCTCTAATACCATATCGATAACACGAGTTCAAACTTAGGGTTATAATGAGTTATGTGATAGGGATACCATTTTATGCTTTCAATTAACAATTGAAAGCATCCTCACCCAAAAGGGTAGTCAGGAATTAACAATTGAGTTCCTTCAGCCAACATATAAACCAAAGCTCACAATCTCTTTCAGTCTCTAGCATCCTCACCAAGATAGGGTCCAATCACAGAATCACAGTTGGCCATGATAGACTCAGCTTCGACGTACCATGACCAGCCTCTTGGGGGGGGCGCCTAAAAGGCTCCAAGCCCACATGGGCCAGTGGGTCAAATAAGCTCTGATACCATATCAATAACACGAGTTCAAACTTAGGGTTATAATGAGTTATGTGATAGGGATACCATTTTATGCTTTCAAGAGGGTCCTTCAGCAAAGAACCAAGAAAACAATACTGATGTCTTTTATGAGGGACAATAGAAGGAGAATACCCATGAAAGATGATATAGGAGGTCCTTAGAAATCACTTTTCACCTCAAAATCATTAGTAAGGTGAGTGCTAAACCTAATTTCTTCTTGAATTCAAGTATTTCATGAATTGGGGGTGAAATCAAAAGCATGGGGTTAGGGTTTTGTCATCGTCAGCTACTCTATGATGCGTTTCTGACCACCGAATGGGTACCAATAGAATCCTTATCGTTCAAGGATTCCCACAACACACTGTGTCAATGTGTGGTTTATGAATAATGGTGCTTTAAGCAACAGGAAAATCCTTGTTAAGTGGCCAACTTTTGCCACTGAAAACCACCAGTGTTGGTCATTGCTTGGGCCGGGACTTAAGTCTAATATTTTGTTGCAACTCACTTGTAAAAAGTGAGAGCGCATGCTGTGTGTATTTGCACTACCAAATTTTGTAAATTATTCTTTTCATTGGTTATGGATGTTCATAGCTTTAACTCCAAATTATATCGGCTTAAATTGTCAGCTTCATAAAATATATAGAAATTGGACTTTTTGCATTATTTTGTTGAGTTCATTAACTTTAGATGACCCATCTGGATAAAATCATTTTTGGCAGTATTTAGGCACTATTTAGTGTGAGATTCATTTTGTCTATGACTTGTCATAGACCTTCAAATCCAATTTCGATGGATGCATTTTGATGAAGTATTGTATTATAAAGCCAAGTTGTTTCGGTTTAAAGGCTTCACAAATTATGGATTGCCTTCTAATTCAGCAAAAGTCAGGGTCTTTCACATCTCGAACACAAACACCCAAAACTAAAATTGAAACAAACCCACAACATAAAATCAATATAAAATCAAGAAACAACAACAAACCCACATAAAAAACACAGAAAACTCAATCACCAAACCCCGAAATCAGTAAACAAAAAAATAAGGGAAAAAAGTGTTTTACCTTTCTTGACCAGCAGTGTCCCAAATCTGAGCCTTGATGGTTTTGTGGTCGATCACAAGCGTCTTAGTCTGGAACTCAACCCCAATGGTTGCCTTTGACTGCAAACTGAACTCGTTGCGAGCAAACCGAGCCAAGAGCTGAGACTTACCCACCGCCGAGTCTCCGATCAGCACCACCTTGAAAACGTAGTCGATCTTCTGGTTGAAATTACTTTGAAGATTCGACATCGCCTTATCAAAATCCGAATCTTAATAAACCCACCTCCGAATTATCATACAAAACACAAATGAAATGTATTTTTAACGTATAAAAAAGAAGCAAAAGGAAATGAATACGAATTGATCAATATGGGAAGATGATCCAAATGGTGTAATTTATCTGTGAAAAGCTATTCAATTGCTTCCAAGATAGTGAAAACTCGAACAGTTGAGCTAGCAAGAGTTTTTTCCTTGATTTATACGTAAAAATTAAAAGCTATTAGAAATGGAAGAGAAGACGTGGGGAGATTGAGAGAGAGAGAGAGGTGCTTTAAATGTAAATTATGTTTTCCATACAAGTATTATTATTTGGATCATCGTATTAATCATGTTTTATACCATTTCTTTGAATATATAGATAACTACAAATAAGTTAATAAATATTTTAAAATTACAAAAATGTCAATATTAAATTTTCTATCTCATTTTAGTCAATTATATAATTTCAAAAATTACGTTTTAATCAATAACTATGCGGACCCCAACACATTACTGATTTTTCTTTGAGTTCGTTTTACCTTTTTATCCCAGCCCATTGTTTTTATTTTAATGGCAGTTGTTATAATTTCTAATATTTGTTAAGCATGGCAGCTTATTTGGAAAAAACCAAATCCATGTCGAAAGAATTCCAGGAATACACCATATTTAAGATCTCGAGAACAGTGAACGCCAGAGCTGATGCGTTGGCACGCCTAGCTTCCGCAACAGATACCAAGTCACCTAGAATGTCCCAGTTGAAATTCTAGACAAACCTAGCATAGCTGAAGAAGAAAAAGCCATCATGAAGATAATAGCCGAACTGAATTAGATGAATCCTATATATGACTATCTGATTTCCGGAACTTTTCCTCCCGAAAAAGACAAAGCTCACATGATCAAAGCTCGTTCAGCTCGGTTTAGCATCATAGACGGACAACTTTATAAAAGGCGTTTTTCATTACCCTATCTGCAATGCATAACACCTAAAAAAGGCAATAATGTGCTGAAGGAGATCCACGAAGGGATATGTTGAGAGTAATGTGGAACAATGTCTCACATCGAAAAACTAGAGCTTAGCGGCATGGCGGCAGCAGCGGGTAATACAGGAAGATTGAGACAAGAGCCTATTCTGATGGTTGTGGCTGGGCAGGGGACTTATCAGCAAAGGGAAAAGAGTGCTCATCAAACCGAACATGGCGGGAGATGTAGATACGGCCAGTGGAACGATCAAAGCATTTATACCTTTTGTGCTGCGAGCTGTAACCTAGAAAAACACACTCAACAGTTCTAGGCAATAGTTTGTTAGTCAAATATGCACCCAAAAGTGGATAACATGCACAACCAAAGACTCTTAACTCAGAATAGGAAGGTGTTTGGCCATAGAGACGAGAATAAGGAGAAGACTACTAAAGAACTAGAGAAGGAAGACGATTGATGAGAAAAATAGAAGCTAAAACAGCCTCAATCCAATGACGGACTGGAACATGGCTCGAAAGAAGAAGAGTGCAAGCCATATTAGCTATGTGTTGATGCTTGCGTTCAGCAAGCCCATTCTGCTGAGGAGTGTGAGGACAAGAGAATCGATGATGAATCCCATGAGAAGTGCAGAGTTCTCAAAAGGAATCATTATCATATTCTTTGCCTCCATCACTTTGAAACTGTTGCAAAGACATAGAGAATTGTGTGTGGATGTAGGAAAGAAAATGTTTGAAATGATGAATAACTTCAGACTTATTTTTCATGAAATATAACCAAGAGAAACGAGTAAAGTCATCAGTGAATAGAACATAGTACTTATAACCCTTAACAGAAATATTAGGAGATTGCCATATATCAGAATGCACAAGTTGAAAAGGATAATTTGCACTTATTTCATTAGAATTTGGAAACTGAAGTTGTGTAGATTTACCCAAAGCACAAACTTTACAAAAGGACTTTTCAAATTTAAAGGTGGAACCTAACAACTGATTTTTGCCTAAGAAGGGCATTATTTTACTAGATGGATAACCTAAGCGACTGTGCTATAGAGACGACGACTGAAGAGAAACGGATAAAGCTTGAAGACGAGAAGGAATAGATGGAAGCTTGTAGAGACCATCCCTACATAGGCCCTGAAAAAGGAGTGAACCATTTGAACGATCAAAGATATAAAAATGTTGAGAGTCAAAGGCACATAGAACATTATTATCAAGACAAAGTTGAGCAATGGAAAAAGGTTCTTGCGCATAGAGGGAATGACATAGACATTATTTAACTGGAAAGAGTTGGAGCCAAGGGAAAGTGACATTTTACTCGTATAAGAGATAGGCATCTGATCACCATAGCCAAGGTAAACTGAATCATTACCAGTATAAGGGGACCGTTGCTGTAAGAGGCTTGGGTTTCCAGTCATGTGAGTGGAAGCTCTAGTATCTGGATACTAAAAAGGATCCTGAAGAGAAGGTGAAGCATATATCGGACCAGGTGAGTAGGGAGGTTGTTCAGCAATCTGTAAACCAACAAAAGCAAGTAGGGAATTAGGCACCGAAGGGCGTGCAAACCGATGAATCATAGGGCATGTAGGAGCAAGATGTCCGAATCCATGGCAAAATTGGCAGGTACTAGTAGGAGCAGTGCCTAGAACACCAGGGCAGTAGAACGAAGACCAGAGTTGTTGTTTCGACGACCGGAATTCCGGTTGTTGTTCCAATTATTGTTGCAGTTGTTATTCCAAGAACTATAATTGGAGTTTGAAGACCGGGAAAAGTTCTGAACGGCTAACATGGCAACTGGTTGAGGTTGTGGTGAAGTAGAGAGACGGCGTCGAGACTCTTGAGTCAAAAGGCGAGACCGTAGTAAATTGAATTGAGGAAGTGTGTCGACGCTCTCAAGAACAGTAACCAGCATTTCATACTCATCACCAATTTAGAGACTGGTTCCCCTATAGAAGCAAGTTGATCAGCAATGGATTTTGCCTCCTGAAGATAAGCAGAAACTGTTCTACTGCCATGAGATATTTCATTAAGAGTACGTCGAAGATGTGAGGAGTTGGTTGTGGACTTCTGACTGAAATACTCCGAGATAATAGACCACATAGAGGCAGAGGTCTTGCAGCCCACAACTGAAGCTAGAATAGGTACTGACAAAGTGGCAGAAAGAGTGCTCACAAGAGTCTTATCAGTACGTATCCAGAGATTATAATCTGGAGTGGTCTCCGCTGGACATGGGTGAGATTTATCAACAAACTTAAATAAGTCTTGCCCAATGAGATAGGCTTCAACCTGATGATACCAAAAGAGATAATTATCATCATCAAGTTTCACGATCACAAGATGAGTGATGTTGGGAAAGTTAAAAGATGAAGCCATGGCAGTAGTGGAAGAGGAAGCAGCAGGAGAACTCATAATGGTGAAGTAGACTGAGAGAAAGATAACTTGATCTGCAGGTGTAAGGCAACGAACCCAAGAAAGAAGAAGAAGAGATTGGCAACAGAAACCCTAGGTTAGGATTACTGCTCGGATACCATGAAAGTTTTCTGATATATTCTTCTTTCTTGGAGGTATTAATAAATAGATACAGTCTAGGTATAAATCAGGACTAAATCATTGAATAAAACAAATACAAGAATTAAGCCTAAATTATTGGGATTTACAATTAAGAGAGTTGACTAAAGAGAGCTATACAAGGTAAGTCAGAGAATAAATAAATGGAATTAATGAGATTAATCTCGCCACACGTGCGGAGGCGTGTTGAGAGTAATGTGGAGCAATGTCCCACATCGGAACACTAGAGCTTAGCATATGTGTTTATAAGTCTTGGGCCTCTCTACCTATTGCCAATTGGTTTTGGGTTGGATGCTCTAATTCTATCAGGATATGTGGAAATTATTCTGGAGGAAGAGCTCTCGCTTACAAAACTATTAGGCAAGGCTATTTTTGACCCGCAATGAACAAAGATGCTGCTCAGTTACCCAGATCTTGCATCAAGTGCCAATAGTTTGCAACTGTTTTTCACAAGCCTCATGAATTACTGACTCTGATGTCAAGCCTTTGGTTATTCGCGCAGTGGGGACTTGATCTGATCAACCCTATGCCGAAGGCAAAAGAAAATGTCACTATGGCCATGGTGGCAGTTAATTATTTCACAAAGTGGACTGAGGCAAAATCATTAGCAACCATTACCGCTGAACAAATGAAAGATCGACTTCATTTGGAAGAACATTATATGTCGGTTTGGCATGTCACACACGATCATAGCTAATAATGGTAAGCAGTTCGACTGCAAGAGATTCAAAGGTTTTTGTTCATGTTTGAACATCAAATTATATTTTGCATCATCTTACCATCCCCAATCTAATGGACAAGTTGAGGCCATCAACAAAATCATCAAAAATACATTGAAGTCCAAATTAGATGGGGCCAAAGGCAATTGGCCTGAACTTCTACCTAAGGTGCTATGGTCATACCTAAGGGTGGGTTCGGTATGGTTACCGTACCGAAACACCCATACCGAATTCGGACCGATAGGGGTCGAGATGAGGGTTTTTGGTTCCGATACCGTACCGTCGATAATCAGTAACCATTCATTTCGGTATCGGTTGGAGAGTGGTGGTGTCGGAGCGGTATTAGGCTGCCGACTACAACACCAAAAACCAAATTAAAAAAAATCACAAAAAGAGGGAGGTGATGATGGTTTCATGGTGGAGTTCGTGGTGGTGGTGGGGGTTGAGATGATTGTGGGAGTCTGAGATGGTGGTGGACCGGTGGTGGCTGGGATCGCAGAGAGAGAGAGAGAGAGAGAGCTGGGATCGGATGGATATGGTGGGAGTGGTGGCTGGGTAATTTGGTATTAAAGACTTAAAGTATGTGTGGGTGTGAGATTTTGGGCTTGACTACAAAAAAAACACAAAACAAAAGGCCCAAAACAAATATAAGACAAAGGCCCAAAACAAACATAAGTCAGAGGCCAAAAAAAAAAAAACTAAAGGACCCAGTAAATAGATCGAAAAAAGAAGAACATGTTTCTGCACATCTGAAACCAGATAAGAAGAAGACCGAGCTCGATTTTCTCCTTCGTCCTTAAGTTGAAACAGTGGAAGATGAATTGTCTATCTGGCACACAATTATTCACAGCTCGCCACAATATAAGCATACATATCATATTCCTGTAAATATTCGGATTCATCTGGTGAGGAGCCGCCCCGATCAGGCTCATCCAGTCCTGATGAACAAATTCGTGGAGAGGAAGCCTTACCTCATTCTCTAATATTTTTTGGTATAGGGTCACCCATCTTAGGGGAGGTCGGATCAGCTTTTCACCCTCTTCCGGTAATCTCATCAACACTGATGAGGGAATCTTGAACCTCTTCCTTAGGTCGTCCAGTTCCCACTCTTTCATCTCATTCGGAATAGAGTCTGCCTTCCACGACAGTTCCTCGTAAAAATCTGGGTTGACCGGATTTACCACCCTCGATCCGAGCAGAGCTCGAAGCTTTATGACCCCGATCACGCTCGCTAGCTATTGTGACCAGAGGTTGGTCGCCGCTCAGCTCGAGTTCTTCATCCTTTGCAACCTGCTCGGGTTCATCCTCTTTGTTCTCCTCTTGCTCCTCTTCCCCAGAGCCTCCTTCTTCTTCAGCCTCTTCAGGGTCTATCTTAGGCTCCTGGGCATCTACCTCTTGCTCATCGTCTGAGCCCAAATCGACTACTGGAATATTTAGGTTTCCAAGTATCTCTAGATCGGGTTCGGGCGAACTTGCCAAACCGATTAGATACTCATCCTCGAGGTTCCTAACCTCCTCGAATTGCTCATCCCAGTCGATTTCACCCACAAATGGGGTCCGACCTAATCCCCTCACTTTTTGGATCTAAAAGTTGTTTTTCTAGAACTCTCAAGAACACCCCTCAAACTCAGAAAAAACAGAAATCCAAGAAACCAAAAAATGTGAAATCGAAACGGGTTAAAAAGATTGCTTACCGTTTTCCTAATGACTCGCCTTCATCCTCACAGTCGAACCACCGTACTCTGACGGACACACTGGATTTCTGCAAATCACAAAGAAGGTTGTGAGAGTTGAGAACGAGAGAGAGTTGAGAGTTTGAAAAAGTTGTAGAAAATGGAAAAGGAAGGAAGAAAAGAAGGCTTTTATACCTCCAAGCAGGATGAATCCTAACCGTCCGTTTTTGGCGCTCCAATTACAAGATAATGCCACGTGGAAATGATTCAAAAAACTAGAATCCGAACGGACTCTCACGTGTTTCAAGGGAGGCGCCATTAATGTGCTGACGCCATTGCATGTTCCCAAGACCACCCGACCACACAATGCTTGTCACGTGTCTGGGTGGTTAGGATGCTAATCCCATCCAGTTTTGAACACTTGGATTGGCTTTGGCTACCACCTCAATTTCAATCAGTGATTTTCAACTTCCACTCCAAGTTCCTTGCGCTCGCTTCGAAAGTTGAAGGACTTATGTTTATGGATAAATCCACAAAAGTTCAGTAACCAACCAGAAACTTCCACGTGGCTCGGTTTGTCTTATTTGGCACTCTAACCTTTCGATGGTCAGACTCAACCTTCCACATCAGCATACCAGCTCAGTGATACTAACATCGTGCTGATCGGATTGGCATATATATGTTCGACCCGATATGATTTGATCTGATCCGACATTGGGATCCTCTAAAAACTCGAGTGCATGTTCATCTTTTCTTAGACATCTCAGTTCGGCTCGGCATTTGGGGATCATCCGCTCTAATTCCAGTCACAACTGGTTTACACTGAAGCAATCATTGCATCTATCTGATCGGTTCAGCCTAACTCGTCTATGTCTGATTCGATCCGATTACATATGTGTTTCACATCTGCATATGGGGAACACATGTAATCAGCTCGGCTCGGACTCCATAGCCATTTTAGAAGATCATGTTGAGACGAACCGCCATACTCAAGTGTATCTGACATGATCTTCTGACAGATGAGACATCTCAGCTCACAGCCATGACTATTAGGGCATTTCACTTGATCTTCCATATTTGCATTCAATGCAGCATTGAATGCAAATATTGGGGGCATATGTGCATGCTACTGTTCATGACCGAATGCATAGCCTCTTCTTAGCCATCTATCTCCATACAGGTAACTTAAGCCTCACAACTTCCTTTGCCTATATAAACTCTCTTATGTGCACAAAAGAAGAGGTTCACATTTTGCTCAAAAAATTCACACAAATACACCCACGATCAGCTGAGAATATCCCAGAAGATCTTACCTTGTTCTTCCTATTCTCCCAAGTTCTTGCTTTGTTCTTGCTTGTTCTTCCTCAAACACCATCAAATACATATCACTGACTTCATCGGAGCGTGTTTAGCTGGTACCACACCGATCCTTCTCCTTTGATCTTGTGCTCATACAGGAAGATCCAATCAACCTCAACCAGCAACTCAGCAAGCTTTGATTGTCACGAGTCACCATCCTAAACATCATCCAACAAGGCTTCCAATCAGCCAAATTATCCATCCTAAGTTGTTGCATCTCTCTTACGGATTTTTGCATCAATAGTTAGTTTTATTAATTGTTTGCTACTTTGCTCTTCTCATTGTTTGTTGTTTGCGTGAGAGAGGCTAAGAGCCTTTAGCTATCTTGTTTGTTGGTTTGGTCACTCATTAAGCCATTAAGGTAAGCCTAAATGGTGAAGAAAGATGAGAAAATAAATAAATAATTATTAAGCAATACCTAAACCTTAAGCTTAAGCTTAAGCTTAAGTTTGTTAGGGAATGGGTCGACAATTTTATAAGTGTTATATAAGAGTCTTATATAAGAAATAACTAAACCATAAGTTTAAGTTTGTGGAGTGCATCATCCCACATTAGAAAATTATAGTCTTATGTAAGTCTTGAGCCTCTTCTTTATTCTATTACTGATTGGTTTTGAGTTGATAGTCCAATTTTCTTCATCAAATTATTTGGCTTACCATGATGTCACACGTACTGAAGCGTGTTAGCACTTAAATATTGAATTATGCGGGGTATGAAAACTTCATGTTGGTTGCATATGATCGTCAATATGAGTATCAAATGAATATTTCTATGACTAAACTTTGGATTTGACATATTCATTTGTTTGTGTTATTTGAGTTGTAATTGGACATTATTTATTTGTGTTAGCTAACACTATTGCTTTCCTTTTAGATGGTGACATTGAAACAACGAGCCCACTGTATCTAGAAGCTAACATGAAATACATTAAAATTTCCACACCCACAATATGTCCTACCATCCTACTATATCTCTTCATTGAAATAAAATAAAAATAAAAGAAAAAGAAAAAGAAGAAAGAAAAGAAAGTGCTTTCTTTTTCCTTTATACCATCATCCTACTGCTATCTTTACATGAACAAATCAGGCAGAAGAATCTGCATCAATATTGTTTTTGTTTACTTGAACAAACGCACTTGTCCTTGGTATCCTTCAGGGTCTGCACAAAAAGAAAATAAATTGAAAAAATTTTAGAGGGAAGATAGAGTTGGTTGAGTTTCACGAGTGAAGTAATGGATTCAAAGTTCAGACTTTTCATTATACCTTGACCTCTTTCTGAAGGTCTTTAATGTAATCAACTGCCAAGTCCAACATATCTGCTGTGTTTATTTGCTGCCAAGAATACAACTTACAAGGTTACAACTTCTATTCCTTTTATTGACATATTAATTTCATGCATTCAAGAAAACACTGACTATTGTGATGGTGCAACAGTCTCAATTACCTTGTCCATGTTTGGGAAAAGATCCTGCAATTTCTTCATTCTATCACTAATCCGTGTCCTTCTCATCTGCAATACAGTATTTTCAATTTCAATCATGGATTTGATATAGTCTGGCTTATAGAATAAGGTGGTAATCTAATGTAAACCAGCTCTAAATTGTGAGATATAAACCAGTTCTAATGTAAATAAAAGAGATTTATTTTACCCTCTCTGCAATGCTTCGTGGGTGAGTGGCGAAGCCTCTTTTGGCACGAATTTTACATGGAATAGTAGAATCTTGAAATTGCAAAAACTTCTCCATAGCAGGCGTCTCAAAATGTGTTGGCAAGCTCAAATGATGTGTTAGACTGTGATTCCGGTGTCCAAAATCCATGTTCTGTTTGAAAGAAAAATGGCACTTACAATATGACACAAGCAAGCAGATTGCCAAGCAAAAAGGGAACCATACAAAAAAATAAAAAGGTGGCATCTCTACCTGAGTTTCCAATGCAGTTGAAGTAGAAAACTTGTTTCCATCATTGTCTCTGCCTCTTTTGAGGTCACTAAATTCAGAATTGTCCCAAGAATCATTTGGGAAGTTAGAGATGTAATGTGAATTTCTACCATTAGCATTTCCTAAACTTTGATCCGGTCGGCTACCTTGATCTCCCATGTTTCCATTCCCATTTTCAGCAATCTGAGGCATACGCCTAGAGTATGAAGGTGACCCAGATGAGATGTTAAATTGGTTATTCAACCTAGAAGTTGATGGACTAGCTTCCCCATTTGTACCATTGCATGCTCTAAAACTTGCAGCTTCTTTCATCACATCAAAGCCTGTTTGTCATTATGTATATACTTTAGCAGACAAATACAATGACTAGAGGAACCATAACAAGAACTTTCTACATATTTCAGTCAGTAAGAAATTTTATCATATAATAATTTACTCTCATTCTTATTGATCTAAACCTAAACCTACACAACCCCGGCAAAAGCTATGTTACAATAACCCTCCAAATTGAAGCTTTTAATTTAATAACTCAACTTAAAACTACTGTTTTCCTCATAAATGTGCAGTGCCACATCTTTTGGTGATTAGATGAGAAATTTGATGAAAAGGGAAAAGGGGAAGAAAAAAAAAAAAAAGAGGGAAGGAAATATTGAAAAGGGAGAAAGGAAAAAACAAAAAGAAATTAAAGTCCAAGAAACAACACTTATGACTCATGTTATAGAGATCAATTCCACTTTCCAGCCAAGGAAAGCTTGTTTCAGAGTTAAAAAACAAAAAACAAAAAACAACTCAACAGGATTGGTTGGTTGAAAGTGTAGGAAAATAATATATTTATAACCTTTTTTTTATAACTCGACAAAACAATTGCTCCATTTAGTCAAGTCTAAATCAATTTGCAGCCAAGTTTATGCAACAAAGCAACAGAA